>NC_051395.1:23594955-23609955 GCF_015228065.2 Penaeus monodon | reverse complement strand
CTCCTCTCATCTCAGCTTCTCCATCTCTTCTCTCAAGCTCTCTCTCTCTCTTCTCCTGTCCTCTCTCTCTCGATCTCCCCCTCCTCCTCCATTCCTCCTCATCTTCTCGTCTCTCTCTCCTCTCTCCTTACCTACCTACATCTCTGCTTCTCTACCCCCTCCCCTCTCTCTACCAAGTCTCTCTCTCTCAGCTCATCTCACGGAACTTCTCTCTCTCTCGTCACGCACTCAATCGTCATCCATCTCATTCTCTGTCTCTCTCACTTCGTCTCTCGTCCTTCTCTCAAATCGTTCTCGTCTCTCTCCTCATCTCTACATACCTATCTCTCTCTACCCCGTCTCTCTACAAACTCTCTACCCTCTTTTCTCATCTCTCCTCTCTCTTCTCTCTCGCTTTCTTCTCTCCTCTCTCTCTCTCTCTCTCTCATCTCATCTCAATCTCGTCCTTCTCTCTCTCTCTCCTCACTCTCTTCAAGTCTCTCCTTCTCTCATACTACCTATACTCGTCTAAACCACCTCTCTCTCACCTCTCTCCTCTCTCTCTCTCTCTCTCAAAGGTATGATTTCGTCTCACATACTCTCTCTCTCGTCTCTATCTCTTCTCCCATCCTCTCTCTCTCTCTGCTCTCTCTAGAAGTACCTATCTCTACCTCCCCCCCTCTCTCTCTCTCTCCTCTGCTCATCTCCCAATCTCCTCTCTCCGGTTTTTCTGCGCTTATCTCTCATTCTCTCACCTCTCCTCTCTCATCCTCTCTCTCTCTCTCTCCCTCTACCTACCTTCTCTCTACTCTCTCTCTCTCCTCTGTCTCTCCTCTCTTCGTGGCTGTCTCTCATCATCGACGTCTCTCGTCTCTACACCTTCTCGCGCTCGCTCTCTCGTCTTCTTCTCCTCTCTCCACTCGGGATCCGAGCTCTCGTACGTATCTCTCTCTTCTCATCGAGTCGGACTTCCATTCTCTCTCGTCTCTCCATCTCACTCTCACCTCCCTCTCTGCCGTCTCGTCTCGTCTCTCTCCGTCTCTCCGGTCTTTCTCTCTTTTTCTCTCTGCTCGGTTCTCTCTGTCTCTCCTCTACTTCTCTCTCATCTCCTCTCCTCGTTCGTATTCCGTCATCTTCCGTCAGTCTCGTCTCATCTCATCGCACCCCCTCTCAAGGTCTCGTCTCGTCGTTCTTGCTCTTATCTTCAAGTTCCGCTTAACCCCTCTCCCGCATCTCTATCTACCTCTCAATCATGTCCACTCTCTCGTCAACACGCCGCTCACTCACAACGTCCGTCCTCTTCTCTCTCTCTCATATCTCGTCTCTCTTCTCCTCTTTCTCTTCCTCATGTTCTTTCTCTCTCATTTTTTCTCTCTCTCTCTCTCTCATCTCTCTCTCTCTCCTATTCTCTCACTATCGCCTCTGTCCCTCGTCTCTCCTCTCCCCTCTCCCCCCCTACTCTCGTCCTCCTCCTCATCCTCACTCTCTCTCTCAGGTCTCAACTCCTCTCTCTCTCCTCTCTCGTCATCTTTCTTTCTCTATTTTTCTCCTCTCTAATATCTCATCATTCTCTCTCGTCATCCATCTCTCTCTCGCTCTCTAACCACAGGCCTCTCGGTCACTCTTCGCCTCATCCTGTCTCGCGAGAACGTCGCACTCTCATCAATCACGTCCCTCCAGCAAATCTCTTTCGCGTCTCTCCTCGATCTCCTCTTCTCCTCTTCTCTCATCCATTCTCATCCTCGATCTTCGCTTCTATCCATCTTACCTATCTCTCTCTCTACCCCCCCCCTCCCCCTCTCCTCCTTCTCTGGTCTCTGCCTCTCTCTCCAACTCTCATCTCCTCAATCTCACTCTCTCTCTCGTCACAAATGCTATCAACGTCGGCGTTTGGTCTCGTATTTTCGGGTCTCGTCACTCAATCTCATCTTCTCTTCGTCTCTCCGTCTTCTCTCGTCACTCTAGTCACTCCTCTCTACCTCTAACTCCTCTCCTCTCTAACCTCGTACCTTCTCTCACTCACCCCTCTCTCTAAGCCTCTTTCTCTTCTCTCTCTCACACTCTCTCTTCTCTCTCTCTCTCTCCTCTCCTCTCTCTCTCGAGTCCTTCGAACTCGATCCGTCCTCGTCTCTCTCTTACTTCCATCGTGCCTCTCCGGCAGTCTCATCTCTCGGCGTCCTGCTACAAGGTCTCCCAGGTATCTCGCGTCTCTCTCTCTTCTGTCAACCCTCATCCCATCAACCGTGCTTGTTCGTCTCGATCTCTCGCTCGTGCAACTCTCTCCTTTCTCGCTCTCTCAGGTCCTCTCCTCTCTCCTCTCACTCTACCTAGCCTATCTCTCTAACTCCACCCCTCTCTCCTACCTCCCTCTCTCTCTGCGCTTCCTCTCTCTCTCACTCTCTCTCTCTCTCTCTCCTCTTCTCCTCTCTCTCTCTCTCTCTCCTCCGTGCCTTCGATTCTCGTCTCATCCCACCCGTCTCCTGATCTCACTCTCTCCTCTAAACTATACCTATCCTCTCTATCTCTACCCATAACATCTCTCTAAAGTTCTCTCCTACACCCCCGCCCGCTCTCTCGTCTCTCACTCACCTTCTCATCTCTCTCTCTCCCTCCCATCTCATCTCTCTCTCCCTCGTCTCTTCTCGCTCCTCTCTCGCTCTCTCTCTTCTCTCTCTCCTATCAGCTCTTCCAGCTCTTCCCCGCGCATCTCCTCTCGTCACCTCTCTCTCTCTTTTCTTTTTCTCTCACACTCATTCTCACTCTCTCTCATTCTTGCTCTCTACCTATCCTATCGCTCTCTATACTCTCTCTCCTCTCTTCTCTCTACTCCCCTCTCTTCGTTCTCCTCATCCGTCATCTCTCTCCTCCCTCATCTCTCTCATCCTCTCCCTCTCCTCTCTCACCGCCGGTCTCTCTCTCGTCTCTTCCGTTGTCAGTCATCTCGATCTCGCTGCCCGCCTCTCTCATCTCTAATCTCATCGTCTGCATCTTCTCTGACTCTTCCTCTCTTTTTTCCTTTTCTTCCTCTCTCTGCTTTCTCTCCCTTTGCCCTTCTCCTCTCTGCTTCTCTCTTCCCCTCTCTGTCCTCTTCTCCCCTGCTCTGCTTCTCTTTTTTTCCCCCTTTTTCCCTTTCAAAATGTCCCTCTCTCACTTCTCGTCTCTCTCCTCTCTCTCTCCTCCTCGTCTCATCTCGTCTCCTCTCACGTCTCCCGCCCCCCCCGTCTCTCAGCTCTCTATCTCCTCGCCTCCTCTGCTCTCTCTCTCTCTCTCGTCTCTCTCTCTCTCTTTCTCTCCATTCTTTCTCTCTCATTCTCTCTCCCCTTCATCTCCTCTCTCCTCTCTCGCTCCCTCGTCATCCTTCTCTTCTCTCTCTCTCTCCTCTACACTTCCTCTCTCTCGCCTCATCTCTCTCTCTCCATCTTCTCTCTCGTCCACTCTCCTCCCTCTCTCTCTCTTTCTTTCTCTAATTTTTTCTTTTCTCTCGCTAATCTCGCTCTCCTTTCTCTCGTCTCACTCCATCTCTCCTCTCTCGTCTTCCCTCATCTCTCTCACTCTCCCGTCTCTCTATCTCTCTCCTCCCTCTCGTTCCCCTCTCTCATCTCGATCTCTCTCATCTCTCTCTACCTTCAGCTCTAAACCCAACAACCTCCCCCTAGACTACCCCCCCCTCTCTCTCTACCTCTCCTCTCCTCTCTCTCTTCTCTTACCTCTCACATCACTCTCATCCCTCTCTCTGCTCTTCTCTCTCTCTCTCATCTCTGCCTTCCTCTCTCTCTCTCTCTCGTCTCTCGTCGGCCTCTCGCTCATCTCCTCTCTCACTCCTCTCTCTAAACCTACTACCTACTTCTCCTCTAGCCCCTCTCTCTCTCTCTTTCTCTCACTCCCTCCTCTGCTCGGAGCCGTCTTTCGTCTCTAATAGTTCTCCAAGTCTCATCGTCTCTCTCTTGGATCTCGATCCTCTCTCTCTAATTCTTCGGTGTCATCTCTCCATCGTCTCGTCTCTCCATTCTCTCTCCATTCTCTCTCTCCTCTACTCTACCTATCTCTCTACCCTCTCTAACCCCTCTACCCCCCCTCTCTCTCTCTCTCCCTCTCTCCTCTCTCTCTCTCTCTCTCTCTCAATCTCTCCTCTCTCTCTCTCTCTCTCGCTTCTATATATAATATATATATATATATAATATATATATATATATATATATATATATATATATATTCTCTAAATCTCTAACCCCCCCCCCTCTCTCATCCAACCGCTCTCTCTCTCCTCTACTGTCCCTCTCTCTCCTCTACTCTCATCTCAATCATCATTCTCATCCCCTTCTCTCCCCAAGCTCCATCTGTCTCGATCTTCTTCTCGATCACCTCCGTCTCTCCTCGCTCTCTTCTCATCCTCTCTCCTCCGCTCTCTCAGTCTGCTCTCTCTCGTCCATTCTCTCGTCTCGTCCTCTCCCTCTCACCTCTCTCTCTCCTCTCTCTCTCTCTCCCCGCTCCCCTCATTCCCTCTCTCTCTTCTCAACCTCATCTTCTCATCCTATCTCTCTCCCCCCGCCTCTCATCACTCCTCCCTCTCCGTCTCTCCTCTCTCTCTCCGCTCCTCTCTCTCGTCTTCTCTTCTCATCTCTCTCTCTCTCTCATCCTCCTCATCTCGAACTCCACCTCCCTCCATCGTCTCTCCTCATCTCTCTATTCTCCCCTCGGTCTCACCTCCTTCCTCATCCTCTCTCTCTCTTCTGCTCTCTCCTAATTCGATTCTCTCCCTCCTCTCTCCTCTCACGCTCTCGCGTCCACTCTCACTCCCCTCATCCCATCTCGTTCTCATCTCTCTCCTCTCGACTCTCTCTCTCTCTCTCCTCCGTCTCTCTCCTCCCCTCCTCTCCTCTCTCCTCGTCTCTCTCGTAAACCTACCTACCTATCTCTCTACATCTCTCTCTAACCTCTTTCTCTCTCTCTCCTCTCCTAAGCTCCTCCTCGTCTCTCCTTCCCAATCTCTCTCCCCGTACGTCTTCTCTCGGATCTCTCTTCGCTTGGCTCTCTCTCTCTCGGTCTTCTCCTCCTCTCCGCTCTCCCCCGTCTTGTTCCGTCTGCCTCTCTCTTCGTCCATCTCCTCTCTCGTCTCAACTCTTTCCTCTCTCTCTCTCCTTCTGCTTCTCTCTGTCCCTCTCTCTCTCTAAACCCTCTCCTCTCTAAAACCTCTCTTTCTTCATCTCTCTAAAAACCAATCTCCTTTCCTAAATCTCTACCTTCGACTCTCGCTCATCTACAATCTCTACCTCTCTCTCTCTTACCGTCTCCTCTCTAGTCTCTACCTCTCTTCTACTAACTATGTCTCTTTCCTACTACCTTCTATTCAATTCCTCTGAGAATCTAAATCTTAAACCTCTCTCTCTACCTCATCTGGACAACTTTCTATTCTAATTCTACCCCTCTATTTTTCTTCTAAATTCTACTACAAAGCGTCTTTCTAAATCCCCCCTCCACACCTCTCTCTCTCTGCTCACATCTTCTCTACTCATTCATCCTCCTCATCCTGCCTTTCTCCTCATCTGCCTTCTCTCTCTGCCTTCTCTCCTCTGTCTCTCTCTCTGTGGCTCTCTTTTCTCTTTCTATTTTCTTGTCTCTCGAGTCTTTCTCTCGTCTGGCGCCTCTCTCGTCCTCTCACTTTTCCTCTCTCGCTCTCATCTCTTCTCCTCTCTCTCACACTCCTCTCGTCTCCGTGGATCTGCGTCTCCTCTCTCTCGTCTTCTCGTCTCTCTCTCGTCCTGGCTCTCAATCTCTCTCTCCTCTCTTTCTCTCGTCTCCCGCTCATAAGTACAGATCTCCGTCTCTCCTTCTCTCCATCTCTCCATCGTCTATGTCTCACGTCAGATCTGTGCTCTCTTCCCCTCTCGTCAATCTCTCTCCGAGCCTCTCTCTCCATCAACTTCTCTCTCTCGTCTCTCCTCTCTTCTCGTCTCTCTCTCCTCCCTCTCCTCAGATTCCTCTTTCACGGCTGCATCTCTCTCTCTCTCTCTTCCTCTCTTCCCCTCTCTGCTTCTCTCTCCTCTCTCTTTACTTCTCCCTCTCTCTCTCTCTCTCTCTCCTCATCTCATCTCTCTCTCATCATCTCGTCTCGTCCATCTCTCTCGTCTCATCTTTCTCTCTCTCTCTCTCTCTCCTCGCATCCAGGAGCAGTGTATACCTCTCGTCTCTCTCTCTCGTGCTCTCCTCTTCTCGCCTTCTCCCTCTCATCTCGCTCTCTCGTCCTCTCTGCCTCTCTGGCTGCCATTCTCTTCTCTCTCTCCTCTCTCCTCTCTTTCCTCCCTCTTTTCTCTCTAGCTTCTCTCTGTCTCTTCTCTCGTTACTTCTCCCTCTCTCTCTCTCCTCTTCCCTCCTCTCGGTCTCTCTCTCTATCCCTCTCTCTCTCTCGTTCCATCTATAGCGGTCTGATCTCTCTCGCGAACGGTCTCTTCTCCCGTCCCTCCTCTCTTCACCAGGTCGTCTCTTCGCGTCTCTCTCATTTGTCGGCCTTCTCTTCTCTCTCTCAACTCCTCTCTGCTCCGTGCTCTCTCTCTCAGTCTTCTCCTCTCTCTCGTCTCTTTCTTTCTCGTCACATTCCTACTCTCTCCCATTTCTCGGTCCATTCTTTCTCTCGCTCATGTGATCTCTCGTCACTCTCTCTCCTCTCCTCCTCTCTCTCGTCTCCCTCTCTCCTCCTTCTCCTCTCTTCTCTCTCTCTCTCTCCCGTCGTCCTCCACCCCTTCCTCGTCCTCGCGTCTCTCTCTCTCGCTCCAGGAAGTGCATCTCGTCCTGGTCCATCTCTCCTCTCGTACCTCTCATCTCTCTCTATCCTGTCATCTCCTCTTCTCTCCATCTCCTCTTTCTCTTATCTCTATTTTTTTTCTCTCTCTACTAGTCTCTTTCTCTCTCGATTCCTCTCGTCTCTCCATCGCTCTCGTCTCTATCTCATCTCTCTTCCGCGTCTCTCCTCTCTGCTTCGTAAACTCCACTCATCTCTCCCCCTCCTCGTCCTCTCCTCCTCGTCCTCCATGCCGACTCTCCCGAATCCCGGTGGCTCGTCTCTCGTTGGTCTCTCTTCCTCATCTCTCTCTCTCTCTCTTCTCTCCCGTCTCTCTCTCTCCCCCCCCCCCCCCCCCCCCCTTCCACTCTCTCTCTACCTCTCATCGTCTCTCTCTTCCCCTCTCTCTCTAGACTCTCTTTCCCTCTTTCTCTCATGTGCGTCATTCTTCTCTCTCGATTCTTTCTCTCATCTGTCTTTTCTCTCAAATTCTCTCTATCTCTCTGTCTTTCCTCTTCAATTCTCTCTCTCTCTGCGTCTTCCTCCGAATTCTCTCTCCCTCTGCTCATCTCCCTCCGTCAGTCTTCTCGGGTTCATATCCTTATCGATATCAGAACCTTCTTACCTGCTCCTCTCTCGTCGCTCCTTTCTCTCGTCTCTCTCTCTTCTCTCTCTCTCTCTCTTAATCTCTCCGTTCTCTCTTCTGCTCGCAATCTCCTCTACTCCCTTTCTCTCTCTACTCTATCCCCTCTCTCTCCTCGTTCTCCTCTCCTCTCTCCTCCTCTCTTCTCTCTCGTTCGTCCATCTCTCTCCTCCATCTCTATCTATCTATCTTCTATCTCCCTCTCTCTCTCTCTCTCTCTCTCTCTCTCTTTTTTATCATTTCTCTCGGGTCTTTTTTCTACTCCTCTCCTTTCTCTCTCTCTCTCTATCTTTCATTAATCAGGTCCCTCGCTCTCTCATCGAGACAGAAGGGCTCCTCTCTCATCGATCATCGCTCTATCGTCCTCTCTCGCATCTCTCGCATCTCTCGCTGGGGGGTCCTCTGCTATCTCTCTCTTCTAGTCCTCTCTTTCCTCTCTTTTTCTTGTCTCTCTGCTTCTCTTCTGCTCGCTCTACTTCTCGTCTCTCTCGCTTCTCTCATTCTCACGTCTTCGTCTCATCACGGGTTCGAGTCTCTCTCCTCTCGCTCCTCACTCTTCTCTCACTCAATTCTCTCTCTCTCATCTTCTCCTTCTCTCTTCTCTCTCTCTCTCTCTCTTCTTTCTCGTCATTCTTTCTTCTCTCATCATTCTCTCTCTCTCCTCTCTCTCTCTCTCTCTCCTTCCTCTCGAGTCCTCTCTCTCTCATCCTCATCCACCTCCTCCGCCGCCCTCAGCAGCTATCCTCTCAGGTTCTCATCTCTCCTCCCTCTCTCTCTCTCCTCTCCGATCCTCTCCTTTCTCTATTTTTCCTCTATCTCTATCTCTCTCATTGCTCTCTCTCTCCATCTCCTCTCTCACCTTGTCTCTTCATCTCTCTACTCTCACTCTCTCTCTCTCTCCGTCTTCTAAACTCTCTCTCTTCGTCCTCTCTCTCCGAACATTCTCTCAAAATCTCTCGTCTCAATCGCTCTCGCTTCCACTCTCTCCGATCCTTTCTCAACTCTTCGTCTCTCTCTCCTCACTTCCTCTCCTCGCTTACTCCTCTCTCTCCTCTCTCTCTCCCCCTCTTCATCTCTCTCCTGCCTCTCTCTCCTCCTTCTCTCTCGGCTCTCGCCAACTCACCATCTCGTCGCTCTCTCATCTCTCTCTCTCTTTCTCTCATCTCTCATTCTTCCTCCCTCTCATATTCCTTATCCATTCCTTCTCTCTCTGTGATGCTTTTCCTCTTTTGTTCAATTCTCAGCCTCGCATCTGTCTTTCTCTCAATTCTCTCTCTCTCTCTCTCTTCCACTCTTCTGAAGTTTCTCTCCGGTCCGTGGTCCTCGAAATGTCCGAGACTCTCGAGTTCATTCTCATCTGACACGTGTGTTCATTCATAGGTCTGCGATATTGGCTCTGATACTCCCTCAGCTCTCTTTCGTCTTCGTCTCTCTTTCTCTCTCTTCTCTTGCGTAAGCTTCGTTCTCTTCTCTCGCTCTCTCTCGCCGATCGCTCTCTCTTAGCCTCTTTCTCTTCTCTATCTATCTGCCCTCTCTCATCTCTCTCTCTCGTCATCTCTCTCGCGTCAACCGGGCTCTCAGTCTCACTCTCATCCTCTCCTCTATCCAATCTCTCTTCTCTGTCTCTCTCTCGTTCTCTCTTCTCTCGTCTCTCGTCTCTCTTCTCTCGTTCTCTCCGAATCACCTCTCTCTCTCATCCTCATCTTTTTCTCTCTCTTTCTCTCCCTTCTTGCGTCTTCCTTTCTCTCGACATATTTCTCTCGCTCTCCTCCCATTCTCCTTGATCCTCGTTCGTCTCAAAGCCAGCTAGTATGACAGGATGAGATCTCATCTTTCTCTCGTTCATCTCTACCCTGTCGTTCCAAATAGGCGACAACCTCGTCGATTCGCTGCGGTCTATTACATCTCGATGGCCTTACATAATTCGCATTCTCTAGCTTGTGCGGTCTTCTCTTGATGCTGTTCAGTCCTGTCTCTCTCTCAATCTCTATTGGAGGTCTGCATCCTCTCTACTTCTCCTTCTCTTCCTCGTCTTTTTCCTCTTCTCTCTGCTTCTCTATGTCTCTCTCTACTTCTCTCTTGTTCTCATCTCTCTCATCACTCTCTCATCATCCGGTCTCGTCTCATCTCTTCCATCCTTGGGTTTACTTTTGGTCTCTCGTGCCATATATTCCTACTCCGTCCGATTATCTCTCGTCGATACAAGTCTCATCACTCTCTCGTCTCTCTCTCTTCTCAGTCGCAAAATCCAATCTTTGTATCTCTATCTCTCTCTCTTGTCTCGCCCTTTTCTCTCCCTTTCAGGCGTCAACGCTTCTCTCTCGCTCTCGTTCAGTTGCATATGAATGCTGCACGGCTTTTTAGCTCGTTGTCTTCATCTCTCTTCTCTCTTTCCTGTCCTTTCTTTCTTTCTTTTCCTCTCTCTCTCTCTCCTCGCTCTCTCTCTCGTCTCAGTCTCTCCTGCTCTAGTCCTTGACTCTCTCTTCTTACTTAGATCTCATTCTCGTCTCTCTCTTCGATCTCTCACTCTGTCTCTCTTCGTTCATCTCTCTCCTCTCTCCTCTCTCCTTCTCTCATCTCTGCACTCTCTCTCTCGTCTCGCTCTCCTCTTTCATACGCTCTTTCGTCTCTCTCACTCGCTTTCTCTTAGTCCTACTCTCTTTCTCTCTCTCTCCTTCTCTACTGTTTGCTTATACACTTACTACTAACTGCTCACTCGCTGCCGTTTACTAAATTCTCTAGAAGTTTCCTTTGTATTTTTATTATTATTAACTGTATAATTAATACTTCTGTTCTCTTTACTGTCATTAATCGTTGCATGACCCTTGTCATAAGTAGCATTATCACATTTTACCTGTTCGAGTAATAGCGGAACTGATTGTACGTACTAATCGTCTCTTAAGGCGTATATGATCTAGTTTGGCCTACGGTGTGCAACTTTGTTTTTTTTATTTATTTTTTGTGCTGAAAATACGATATTGGAAAAAAAAAAAAAAAAAAACGGTCATGGTGTCATATAACTGATGTAAGTACACTTAGTACTTGTTTGAAACATTATGACATTATGGTTCTTTTACTAAATAATTACGTGGCCATTATTATAGTGCTAACATTCGTTTGTCAGCGCAACAGATAGGGCTATAAGGACCCCTCAACTAATAAACGTTCACAAACACCAAGAACAGTTGGAGGAAAAATATGCGAAACATGAATGAACCACTGGTGGGATAGACCGGTTCTTGGCTGCGATGGGGTCGTATCGGGAGGATTGTTCTTGACTTGGCGGCTAACGTTCAAAAGACCGCTCGTACACGCTTTCTGGGCAGAAGGACCCATCGCGGCGAGACGGACACGTGCGACTTCAACTGTAGCGACATTTTTTTCCCCCGCTTCCTTTTTATATGGGCAGATACATCCTCAACGCCACTCTTATGACTGCATTTTCCTGTGCTCGTTTTGCCAGTCGGATAATGTGAGACCGTCTGATGAATCTCACGGCACGCTGTCGTGGCTTTCAGGAGACGGCAGAACTGAGGAGGAAGACATTCACTAGGGTCATCATATGGTTTCCGTGCCCTCCCACAGGGAGGTCCCCTGATTCGTATCTCTGCTTTTTTTCTATATTATTATTCTACAAACAATCTGTGCTTTTCTTTTTGCCTGTTTCGCTCCCTGATTTCTATTACCAAATTGAGGCTACGAGTCTACTGTTCTCCTGAAATTTCTGAGATGGTTCAGACTCCTCCCAAGAAGCCTCGACCCCAAATCATAATCTGGAGGACTGGACCCAAGTGCGCCACGGCCCTCTCTGTTCATCCGCCCCACTGGGAGATCCTATCACATGTTCAGTATAAAAGTAGTCAAGTATCGCAGATCTAGAGTGGCGTTTTTCTTACCCGTTATTTCGGTGCGTGGGGCGTGGCTGAGCGGGTCCTCACCACGAGTAGACATCGAGTCATCCTTTCCTGAGACCTCGTTTGTTCGCTCACAGCTTCACGAAATTTAGTCTATTCATCTATATATGTACTGGATTGTACATCTCAAGGTCAAAATAGGACCGACTATGTATTGTTGTGTGTGTGTGTTGCTGTGCTGTGGGTTGGTGGGTGTTGTGCTCGTGCTGTGTGTGTGTGTGTGCTGTTATGTGATGCTGTGGTGTGGGTTGTGTGTGTGTGTTTGTGTGTTGTGGTGGTGTGTGTAGCCAGGTTTGCGTATGTGTCGTGAAGAATTGTGTTTCTCTGTATGCAGTTTCTTAGCCCACACGCTTGCGCACCGCTCAGGTCATCAGTGTGTCCGAGAACGTGAACGCTGGTCCGTATACCACTGCTCCTGTCACTGACTCGCGCGTCAACAACTTTTTTCACGTTTTCTTTCCTTCTAAAACTGAACTCTCCTGAGCCATCGAAGCGATGATTTCGTGGTATCAACAAGAGTGAAAATTTTGCCCCGGAATCAAAAAATCGAGACACCCTGTAAGCATGTAATCCATATAGAATGAGTTCCTCCCATGACTGTCACCGATGGCGAAGCTTGTTGTTCCCTTTGAATGCTGTACCATCATTAGTTTTTTATGAAACAACCGTTGAGGTGTTGAGCCGAGGGCATCTGAAGCACCGAAAAAAAACAGCAAAAAAAAAATCCAATTTATGAACTTGATTTCAGAATTTCTCTGAGAATAAACATTAGTTTCTCTGATGCGATTTCAGTTAATTTCTCCTTTACACTGAAATGATGTGATTTACTGGGAGATAAACACAAACATTCGACCTGAAGAGAACGAAAACTTGTGGCGAGAGACAAAACGATCTGGATAATTTGTACTCTCTGTGGCATGAATGAATTGTTGCCCACAAGGTCGCTCTAAATTTAAACGCATACTCACACCGTACATTTGCCATCCAGTTTTATTGTTATCTCAGAAGCCAACATCTTCTGATAATTTTGAAATGATAAAAGTATGAACTATAATATATAGTTGTTTAGAAGTTATAAAGACTATTCATACAAATAAAAACTTAATGTCCGCATCTCGTCGACCTTCCGGTGAATGAACTGCGTTGTATTGGCTATCGTGTTTTTTTCTTTCTTGCTTGCTTGGTTTCTTGCTTGCTTGCTTTTTATCTGTTTTCTTTCTTAAATCCTGTTTTTTTTCATGCGAATTCAACATTTTACGTCAATAATTGCATACATGGGCATTTGTGCATAGATGTGCTCGCACTTGCAGATCAGATTTGCATAGGAGTATCTACACTATTTACGTACACACTTACACAGATTTATATTCTAGTTATATTGACAACAGACATATAAATCTAAACCATGTATAATGCATATGATTTATAGGGATAAATTATGATAACAAGAGTGATAATGTAGATGCACTGAATGTGATAATGATGTTTCTAACAACGGTAATTAAAAACACAGCAGTGATGGTACAGATGACAGCAAGAATTGTGGCAATAATGAGGATGGCAAAATAATGAATTTTTTCACATCCGTAGAAAACAAACAATTAAAAGAGAGAGAGAGAGAGAGAGAGAGAGAGAGAGATAGAGAGAGAGAGATAGATAGAGAGAGAGAGAGAGAGAGAGGGAGAAAGGGAGAGAGAGAGAGACAGACAGACAGACGGATTTGGTTATGACTTTTTAGTCATAACGAAATAAATACAAAGGGAAAAAAACACAGAAAAGTGAGGGATGAAAAGAGAAACAAAGAGGCAGAAAGACAGACCAACGATGAAGAGGATCATTCAGAACTAGGTCATTGCTCCCAAAAACCTGTTCCTAACACGCCGCGAAACATGCGTGTGTGTATGTATATGTGTGTGTGTGTGTGTGTGCGTGCGTGCGTGCGTGTGTATATGTGTGTGTGTGTGTGTACGTGCGTGTGTTTTTGTTTTTTTTTGTGTGTGTGTGTGTGTGCGAATGTGCGTGCGTGTGTGTGTGTGTGTGTGTGGTTTGGTCTGGCATTTTAAAGTCATCGTCTCAAGGCTGTTCCAAGATGCATCGAAGTCTCCCGTTTTCTCTCAAAGATTCCGGAAGTATGGGGGGAGAAAGAGGTATGCGAAGAGGGGGAAGAGGGAAGAAGGATAAAGCGAAGAGGGGGAAGAGGGAAGAAGGATAAAGCGAAGAGGGGAAAGAGAGAAGGACGGGGAAATGGGAAGGGAGATGGAAAGAGTGGGATGGAAAGATGGAGAAAACTGGGGAGAATAGAGAGAAGGATAAGGAGTATAAAATGAGGGAGCGAGATAGATGGGGAGAATGGAGATAGATAAAATGGGATAGATACAGCGATAAAGAGGGGAGATGGGGATTATAGAGAAAGGGGGGAGTAAAGCTAAAGAGAATGAGGAAAAAGAGACAGAACGTGAGACAGAAGAAAGCAAAAAATGAAAAAGTGAAAGGAAAAGAATGAAACAAGAAAGAAAGAAGAGAGAGAGATATAGAAACCAACAAAGACAGAAAACAAAGGCCGAGGTGAGAGATAGAAAGAAAGGAAGGCAACGAAAGATAGACTGAACACAAAAGTACACAAACAGAGGAGGATAAACAGAGAGAGAGAGAGAGCGAGGAGAGAGAGAGAGAGGAGAGAGAGAGAGAGAGAGAGAGAGAGAGAGAGAGAGAGAGAGAGAGAGAGAGAGAGAGAGAGAGAGAGAGAGAGAGAGAGAGAGAGAGAGAGAGGAGAGAGAGAGAGAGAGTAGAGAGAGAGAGAGAGAGAGAGAGAGAGTGAGAGAGAGAGAGAGAGAGAGAGAGAGAGAATTGAGAGAAAGGCAGAGAGAGAAAGAATGAGAGAAAGAGAGCGAGAGAGAGAGAGAGAGAGAAGAAAGAAAAAATAGGAAAAAAATACCAGACACGCTTGTTTAACCCTTTACGCTTCGACAGAAACGGGTTCGTTTGTGTCTAATCTACACTTTTTTTTTCTTTTTTTTTGTCTCCTTTTGCCTTTTTCTTTTTTTGTCCCTTTTTCCACATTTTCATCTTCTTCTCTGTTTAGCCTTTTTTCTTTTTTTTTTCTTTATGTTCTCTTCTTTCTTATTCTTTCTTTCTTCTTTATTATTATTCTTTCTTCTTATCTCCTCTTCCTATTCTTTCGTACTCCCCTTGCACCAACTTCTCCTCCTCCTCCTTCTCCTCCTCCTTCTCCTTTTCCTCCTCCTTCTCCTTCTTTTCTTCCTCCTCCTCCTCCTCCTCCCCCTCCTCCCCCTCCTTCCCCTCCTCCTTCCCCTCGCCCTCCTCCTCCTCCTCCCCTTCCCCCTCCTCTTCTCCACCTCCTCCCTCCCCCTCCTCTACTCTACCTCCCTTCATAATATTGCTCGACTGCCTCTCCTAATTTTTTATTTTTTTTTTTTGGGGGGGGGGTAACTAGGAAAGTATACATGAGCAGATATGGGGGATTTGTATAGGGGGAGTGGCATCGGTAGAAGGAAAATACCTGTGTTATATAATTGCGCTCTCTCTGTCTGTCTGTCTGTCTGTCTCTCTCTCTCTCTCTCTCTCTCTCTCTCTCTCTCTCTCTCTCTCTCTCTCTCTCTCTCCTCTCTCTCTCTCTCTCTCTCCCTCTCTCTCTCTCCCTCTCTCTCTCTATCTATCTATCTATCTGT
>NC_051395.1:23587455-23589955 GCF_015228065.2 Penaeus monodon | reverse complement strand
AGATCGCCTGAACTTATGACGCAATCGAGAGCAGCTGCTTCCACGTTACTAGGCAAGAGAGAGGAAATGCATTCGGTTGGGAAAAGGCGGTGACAGCGCTGTTGGCAGTCAACACTTCCGCTTTTACACCTGGGAAAGGATCTTGTGTCTGATGTATTTGCTGTTTCCGATGTACTTTTAACCTGTGCATTTCCTGCTGTTGTTGTTGTTGTTATTGTTTTCGTTTCTTTTCGTGTGTGGGTGTCATCGATTTTTTTGTTCTCATCCTCATCCTTTTCCTCTTGTTGTGTTTTTTTTTCTTTTCTTTTTCTCTACTTGTTCTTTCTCTTCTCTCTCTTTTTCTTCTTCCTTTCCTTCTCATGTCCTTTAGACTTGATCCTTTTTTTTTCCTTTGCTATCTCTCTCCCCCTACTTCTCATCCTCATCCTCCTTCTCCGCTTCCTCCTCCCTTCCTCTTCCCCACCTTCTCCTTCGCTTCTTTCTTATTTCTCTCTTTCTTTCTTTTATGCTCTATTCCGGAACAAATCAGGAAGATAAAAAATAGACTGATATATATATATATATATATATATATATATATATATATATATATATACGTGTTTATTGATTATTAATATATTGATATACCAAAGATAGACAATTAATATTTATAAATATACACATAATGCATTGTATTTGCACGGATACGCGCGCGCGCATTAGTGTGTGTGTGTGTGACAGAGAGAGAGAGAGAGAGAGAGAGAGAGAGAGAGAGAGAGAGAGAGAGAGAGAGAGAGAGAGGAGAGAGAGAGAGAGAGAGAGAGAGAGAGAGAGAGAGAGAGAGAGAGAAAGAGAGAGAGAGAGAGAGAGTATAAATGCACATGTGTATTTGTGTCCGGATGAAATAATGCAATAACGGTATAATTGTTTTCATGCTATGGAAACTGGACACGTCATGTAGCGGTGACCATGACATGGGAGAGGAAATGATGATGGAATATACAGTTTATATGTGCTTGTTGATATACTTAGTGATATGTACCAACACTCACACACACATACACACATCACACACTTACCACACACACACACACACACACCTACACCTACACACCTACACACACACACATGCACACACACACACATACGCCCCCCCACACACCCCACACACACACACTTTCCACACACACGCGAACGAGCATGTCCACGTACATGTAAAAATAAAAACACACATACATATTCATACACAATGTATACATACATAAACAGATATATGCAGAGAGACAGCCAGACTGACAGATATATCTACATTGACGCATTTCAACATCAATTCCTCAAATGCAACGAAACCAAATGACTGACAGCGCGAATCCCCCCCCCCCTCCTCCTCCTCCTCCCATTACCTTAGTCAGAAATGAAAACGAAGAGGAAGAAGATGAAGATGAAGAAGAAAAAAAAACAGAACAAGAAGAAGAAGAAGAAGAAGAAGAAGAGGAAAGAAAAAACAAGAACAAGTAGAAAAAGAAGAAGAAGAAACAAGAACAAGTAGAAGAAGAAGAGCAAGAAGAAGAAAAAAAAGAAAAAGAAGGAGAAGAAAAAGAAGTATAAGAAGAACAAGAACAAGATGAAAAGGGAAGAACAAGAACAAGAAGAGGAAAAAGAAGAAAAGAAGAAGAACCAAAAAAGGGCTTCATCGCCTCAGGAAGAGGGGGGGGGGGTCGTGGGAGATGGAGGGGGGGGAAGAATAGGGGGTTAGGGGGAGTGAGGAAGAGAAGGAGAATAGTGGGAGTTTGGAAGATGGGAGAGAGGGGGAGAGAAAACAGAATAAAGGAAGCAGAGGAGAAAATAAGGATAATCATAAGACCACGATAAGAGGAGAAAAGGGAAGTAGGAGAGAGAGGGAACAGGTAGGTGGGGGGGCGGAGTTAAAGGGAGGAGGGGGAGGGGGTAAAAAGAATGGGGGGGGGGTTGAAGTTTGGATTTCGGGCATTTCCTGCGGCGAGGAGCGAGAGGAGGGGGTGTCGGTGGGGGGAGGCAGGGGAAGGGGGGAGGGGGAGGGGGTGTCGGTGGGGGGAGGCAGGGGAAGGGGGAGGGGGAGGGGGAGGAGGAGGACAGGGGGAGGGGGAGGAGGAGGACGGGGAGGAGGGGGAGGGGGGAGGAGGAAGGGGAGGAAGAGAGGAGGAGAGGTAGAAGAAGGAGCAAGGAGAGGAAAAGGATGATGAGATGAAGCAGAAGAGGGGAAGAAACGAAGGAGGAAGAGGATGTCTAGGAAGAAGCGGGAGGGGGAAGAAAGAAGAATAGGAGAAGGAAGAAGGATGAGAGGAGACAGAGGAAGAGGAGAAAGAAGAGAGAAGGTGAAATGAGGAAGAAGAGGAGAGGAAGGAACAAGTGGATAAAGCCATAGAGGAGGAGGATACCTGGAAGGAGGAGAAGGAGGAGGAAGAGGAGGAGGAAAAAGAGGAGGAGGAGAAGGAGGAGGAGGAGGAGGAGGAGGAGAAAAGGAGGAGGGGGAAGAAAAGCG
>NC_051395.1:23569955-23582455 GCF_015228065.2 Penaeus monodon | reverse complement strand
ACATGACACCAGAGAAAACGGCATTGAAATACAATATAAAATCTAAAAATATAGATTCTCAATAGAAATACACTCATAGTCATTTATATAAACACACATTAATACTAACGTCACATTACATGCTTCTGTAAGTAAAAGAGATTACTGAACGTGACTACGCTACTAAATCCCTATGCTGGGCCATGCAACCTAGATCGCAACTTTGCAACAGCCGCGATTCCGGCGTCATTTAACACCACCGCCAACCGCAGCGAAGTTTTACGTTACCGTTAGCACTCATTTCAAATTGCTCTGTGTAATTAGCATGTTCATCCCGAGTCATTAACAGGTACACTACTACTTTTGTCACTAACTCTGCTGCAACCATCATCATCAGAGTGTTTGGTTACCACCATCACCGAACTGGCTGTCATCACCAGTGTCACCACCATTACCATGCTCAACGTAACCACTACCACCTTTTCTGCCATCATCACCAAGCGTCGTTGTCACTACCATCATCACCACTTTCTTCAACAACGTGCCATCTCCACCCCCATCACCGTTGCCATCACCACTCTGGCACCACCAGCACCACCACCTCCCTCATCACCACCACCATCAATGCAGCCACCACCATCCGTGCCACCAGCACCTCCATCATCACACCCCGTTGTCATCACCGCCTCGACAGGAGCTCGCGCGTACGCATGAGCAAGTCGGTTCGGCCGCTCGCGTATATATAGCGGGGCGTCTCGCGTCTCGCCACAGATCAGCTCAGAGCCTCGCGGAATACGGTCATACCTCCCGCTTGCTCGCTACTCTCCAGAGCTTCATCAACCACAGTATCTCGTTTTGGGATTTTTGAGTGTGTTTGTGTGACAGAAAAGAAAACAACACGCTTCGAAACAAGACATCGTTGAAGGAGATTTTCGCTTTGTTTCATCCAAGCAGCGACAGTTACCGCGGCTTCACATCTCAAGCTACTGTACCGGCCTAATCCTCTTTTAGCCCAAAAAGGATCTTGGATAAAAGGGTTACCGCAGAAGACAAACAGTACTCTAAAGTGAACTTGAATTGTGAAAAACACCTGTGAGTGTAGAGATTTAAACGGAAAAACTCTTGGAAACCGGACCTTGCCTCCCACGACCTAGCATCGATCGGCCCCCGTTTACATTTTTTGTACTTCGGCCTCCCCCTGACCCCACCGAGTTCGTCCGGTCCGACCCCACCGACCTCGCGCGACGTCGGGTCACTGAGGAAGTCCCTCCAGAACCTAATCAAGTGTTCAAAGCGGAACCGGTGACTTCAGGAGCACCATGATTGCCACTGACATCAGAAGGGAGTCCCTTAAGGCCACAAAGAGTGTCTTGGGCTCTCTGAACTCGGCCATTGCTGACTCCATCGCGCACGGCAAACGGTAAACACAATGGACACCTTTTCTCGTTTTAGTTTAGGGGTGTGTGTTTGGGAATGTCTTGTGTGTCTGTAAATGCCTCTCTTGTGTAGGTGATTGTTTGAGAATGTGTGTTTGTGTGTGTGTCTATGGTTAGGTGTGTGGATTAATGAAACCTTATTCTTCAAAACTCACACCAATTTTCCTTGCAACTGATATTCCGAAATGACTAACTAAAAAAATTACCTGAGTGTACCTTGAGGCTATTTTAAGCGGTCAGTCAGTTTCTCTCTCTCGGTCTAATTAATGACATCCATTATATGGTCCAACAAGTGTTCCTTGACGTCAGTTGGTGTGTGTGTGTTTGTTTTGCTTTATGGTCACTTGTGCACCCATTGTTTTCATTGTTGCTTTGTGTGGGTGTTTTTACCTTTTTATCAACGGGTTTCAGGTAGAAAAGATGGTCGAAGGGAGAGAAGAAACTATGTACATGCGTGATAGTCATCATTTACTGAACCATCGCTAAAGTACAGACACAGACAAGAGCACGGACCACGATTAAAACATGTCAATAATTATATTCATAAACCTCAAACCCATTAAGATCACCGAGATCACGAATGGAGTAATCGTGGCCAATAATGGGTCTGCCTCAACGAGACCGCCAAGTCGAGGATCGTTTTTCTTTTTTTTTCTTCTTCTTTTTTCTATGCGGTCGCCGTGACGTAAGCATGACGTCACGCGCTACAGCTGTGTCACTCCCTTCGCACGAGCTTAACCGACAATTCCTCTTTACGTCGACTGCTCTTCCTTCTCGAATCTCTTTATAGTTATTCCTATTTCTACCATTTTTGTTAGATTTTTTTCCTTAATAGATTACGATCAATTATAGTCTGGGATCTTATGTCATTGAAGGCTTATTTGAGAGTCGAGGGCTAATGTAGGCCGAGGAGGTACCCCGAGCGAAAGGAGGAGGAGGGGGGGCGAGAAAGTGAAATTCCTGTGCCGGATCACCCCCCCCCCCACACACACCTTGTCCGATCGCTTTCTTTTTCATGGTCGATAAAGAAGAAAAAAAAATGTATAGACAAGGAAAAGAAAGCGATTGCTTAGGACGACGCTAACACGGATATACCGACACGCGGAGTTTCAGTACATTGAGATATCTCGTTTTCTCATATGCAAAAGAAAGGAATGCAATTAAAATGAAGACTGATGAGTATATTCAATAAATACATAACTCATGCTCTCTCACCAAGGCTAATCTCGAAGTCACGTGACCAAACCGACAAATGAAAACCGCACTGCGTCCGGTCGTCACAAAGTCCTTTCTCAGATGAACGGAAGAGGGAGTGAGGGAGAGGGATGGAAAGAAAAACAAAAAACACTTTTTTTATTGCATAGTATAAGTTTACTTGTTTCGTTTTTCTTCTTCTTTTTCTTTTACTTTAATTCGCTCCCTGCTTCTGCCTCCTTTTTCTTCTTCTTCCCTGTCTTCTTCCTTCTCTCCCTGCTCCTCTTCCTAGTCTTCCTTCTCCTCTTCCTCCCCTTCCTCCTCCTCTTCCTCCTCCTCCTCCTCCTCCTTCTTCTTCTTCTTCTTCTCCTCCTCCTCCTCCTCCTCCTCCTCCTCCTCCTCCTCCTCCTCCTCCTCCTCCTCCTCCTCATACAGCTGGGAATCGCATCTTATGAGAGCAGGGGGGGAGAGGGAACCCGGAACCCGTTCTTTTGTGTCGCTCTTTCCACACATTTTATTCGCATTACGCGTACTTTCTCTCTCTCTCTCTCTCTCTTTCTCTCTCTCTCTCTCTCTCTCTCTCTCTCTCTCTCTCTCTCTCTCTCTCTCTCTCTCTCTCCTTTTCCTGTCCCTGTTTTTTTTTATTCTCTCTTTCTCTTTTTTTCTCTCTCTCTTCTTATTCTTTTTCTTCTTCTGTTTATTTCTCTCTTACTCTCTCTCTCTATCTATCAATCTATCTATCTGTCTCTGTCTATCTATCTCTATCTCTACCTCTCTATCTATCTATCTATCTCCACATTATTCATAGTGAAAGCTATCGGCTTCTCCATCACTGTTGTGACATACTATCAGTTTCACATACCGGGCGCATTAACCGCTTCATCCGGGACTTTGCACCCTTATCACCGGAAGCCCCTCCCTCTCCCACCTCCCTGCCCCCTCCCCCTATCTCCCCCCCTTCCTCCCTACCCCCCCCCCTTCCTCTCGACCCCCACACACCCCACTCTCCTGTTAACAAACACACACATCCCGTATTTAATTCTTAATCTATTTTTCTGTCTCTCTTGACATTAGCCCTACGATTATTACGGAAGGAAAATTAGCTAATCACGATGATAATTAAGAGGACATGGAAAACACGCATTAATATGTCGTCAAATCCGGTCACTCAACGTGTTATCTAATTATTAGCATAGATAAAAAAAATATATAGTCTTCATTTGTGACGACATTTAAAAATCAAATTTTATAGAACTTTTACTTACTCTTCTTACTTTATCAAATATTCTTATTTGCTATTTATATTTCTCATTATTTTTTAATCATCATAATCGCTATTTATCATATGATCACCCCGATTCAACCCCAGTCGTTTCTCACCATACCTATCATTTCTTTTTCTCATCTCTTTATTCTTCATTTATCAGCTGATGGCCTCAATTCACGTCTTTTTCTCCCTCTCCCTCAGAAGCGACATGCGCCTCCGCCTGGGCTGGCTTCGGCGCCGCGGGGAGACCCAGTGCAGCGTCAGACCCCAGCCAGAAGAAGCACAGAGTTGGGCTGAGAGCTTCCATAACCTCATGGCTTCCAAGTGTAAGTGTTGTTTTTTTTTAAGCTCTTTTAATAGGTGTGGAAGGAATTTTGAATTGGCAGAAAAAAAAATCGTAATGATGATACGTAATATATAAGAGAAAAAAAGGAGACAATAAGAGAAATGTAAGATGGATTTAAGGCTATAAGTTGATGTATCTATATATAGATTGTCAAAATTCCTTCCATGCCTTTATTGTACGTGAGAATAATCACATAATTTACTATGATTTAGGGTGTAATGACGTACTTCCGGTTAAGTTAATTGCCGTGCCATTTCTAGCAATCGCTTTTGTAATATTTACTTATCAACCCTTCCTTCCTATGTAAAGTTATTTGCTTTTCTTTACTTTCGCTTTTGTTGCCTTGATATTTCTTTTTCATTGTCTATTTGTTCTCTCTCTCTCTCTCTCTCTCTCTCTCTCTCTCTCTCTCTCTCTCTCTCTCTCTCTCTCTCTTCTCTCTCTCTCTCTCTCTCTCTCTCTCTCTCTCTCTCTCTCTCTCTCTCTCTCTCTCTCTCTCTCTCTCTCTCTCTCTCTCTCCCTCTCTCTCTCTCTCTCTCTCTCTCTCATTCGCATCCTGTCCCAATTTTTTATCTCTTCAACGCTTTCATTATGCGCCATGTGCCACCCCCTGCCCCCACCCCCCACCCCCAAAAACCAACGCGACAACTTCCTTAACAGGATTTGCCTACGAGCGTGCGTGACGTCAGAGCTCCCACACGGCACACGAGGTCAAAGGGCAGTCACTCTAGGCCACGCCCCTTCTCCCCCTTTCTCCCTCCCCCCCTTCCTCCCTCGTGTCCCCTCTGGACTACCCTTCCCCCCCACTGCCTTTTGTACTCCCTGCCCCGTCTCTTCTCTCTCTCTCTCTCTCTCTCTCTCTCTCTCTCTCTCTCTCTCTCTCTCTCTCTCTCTCTCTCTCTCTCCTCTATTCTCTATTCGCTATTAGCCCTGACCCCCCTTTCTCAATCTCCGCCTTCCTCCCTTTGCCCCTGCCTTGCCCTCTCCCCCTCCCCCCTCCCCCCCCCCCGGAGCAAACCCTTCGCCAAGGACTGGTAATGCCCCACCCTCTGCCCCCCCCCACTCTTCCCTCTCCCCCCCACTCTTCCCTCTCCCTCCCTCCCCCACCCAGGGCGTTGCTATTACAGACAGAGGGGGAGGAAGGGGAAGAGGAGAGGGGGGAGAGGGGTGGGGGAGGCACTAAGGGGAGAGGAGAGGGCTGGAAGAGGGAAGTAAAACAGTCTTATCTCTCCCCCCCCCCATCCCCTCCCTCTGCCTCCGTTGCAAATCGTTGGTTATATCATCAATCAGGGAACCATTAATGCAATCAACATGGCTGAGAGGGATCAACATGGCCGGCAGCATCCGTCATAAACATAAGTATGACCTCATGGACACGAGCCAGACACACATACACACACATAGAGAGAGAGAGAGAGAGAGAGAGAGAGAGAGAGAGAGAGAGAGAGAGAGAGAGAGAGAGAGAGAGAGAGAGAAAGGAGACAGCACAATACCAAAAAAAAACTATTTCATTTGTACTAAGAACCGCCACAGTATACAATCATAAAATCATTACTAAAGGAAGCAAAGAGGGAAAAAAACACATTGGAGCTCTGTACTGATAGACATATAACGTCATTTCCCAAGCTCTTTGTTACGGGTTTTTCACTGTTGATGCTACAATTACGTCAGTTAAAATTCCCCGGGGCTTCGTGTATCTAACAAAACGTTGATAATTAGGGAGATAAAGAGGGGACAGCGGAAGAGGAGAGAGAGAGAACCAGGCAGATAAAAAGGTATTCAGACAGGAAGGGAAGCAGAGAGAGAGAAGGGTAGATAAAAAGTTAACAGAAAGGAGAGAGAGAGAGAGAGAGAGAGCAGGAGAAAAGAGAGAAGAAAGAGAAGACCGCAAAAGAGGCATAGGCAGCTACACGATAGAGAAACGAAGCCCATCCCTTGTTACGCCCTTTGTTACGCCCTCTGAAGCAGCGCCGAAGGGCCTCCACGTGTCCCGCCTTACAATGCCATCCTGAAGGGTCCTTACAGGGGGTCGAGTTTCCGTCATTACCCTGCCGCCAATGCCAAGCGGCAGGGGATGAAAACCGCCTGGAAATGTCTGCCGTTAAGGTCCTTCGTGAGGATTTAGCTGGAGTGGGTGGGTTTACGTTAGACAGAGAGAGAAAGAGAGAAGGGGAGAGAGAGAGAGAAAGAGAGAGAGAGAGAGAGAGAGAAAATGGTTAAAGTCAGAGAGAGGGAGAGAGCGTGAGTATGAGCCTGAGTGTGAGAGAGAGAGACAAAGCGACAGGGAGAGCAAGAGCGTGGCAGAGCGTGAAAGGATGGGAGCGTGAGAGCGTGAGTGCGTGTGTTAGTGTGAAGTTGAACGGCGCCTTTTGTACGTTCACGAGGAGGTCATGATCCTGTATTGTTCTACGCTGAGAACGTTTCCTCTTCCCGTTTTCCTGACCTTGATTTGTTATTTGTGTCTGTTATGTCGTGATTTTGTCCTTCTGTGGGGGTCAGAGATCAGCTTTGAACTCTTTGTCTGGTTAATTTATCTATCTATCTGTCTAACTCTTATCTATTTGTCTCTCTATCTATCTGTTAATCAATTAGTCTATCCATCTATCTATTTACATATCCATCTCTGTCTGTCTGTAAGTCCTTCCCAACTAAACGACTTGTACATTGGTGTGTTGCGTGAAAGAGAGAGAGAGAGAGAGAGAGACTGTGTGTGTGTGTGCTTGTGTGTGTGTGTGCGTACACATGTTCGTGTGCGTCCCGCGGCCCACACACCCTGGTTTCTTGTGGTCAGCTCTACCAGGATGCGAGACAGAGGCGCGTCATCACTCGACATGACCTCCCTCATCACCATGCACAGGGGCTCAGTGCATGATGCTGGTTCGTGCGTCTACTGCCTGTATTCCTTTCGCTTTTGCTTTCAAACTGCGTGCGGAGGAGAGGAGAAATGAAAGGAGAGAGAGAGAGAGAGAGAGAGAGAGAGAGAGAGAGAGAGAAGAGGTGAAAGTGGAAAGTGAGTGAGAGAGAGAAAGAGAGAGAGATGAGATGAGAGGGGAGAATGAGACAAGAGAAAGAAAGAGAAGGCAAGAACGAAAGGCAAGGGAGAGAAAGGGATAGCTTATGGGTTCTCGCCGCATGTATTTTTGGTCGCCTCCAGCTGAAACGATGACAGGAATTTCAACCTTCTACGCATTCTTTGATCTCTGGCCAACATGTCGAGCGAAGGAGTTGCGTTGCAGAAATGTTGCGAGGCATTGCATTTGCACGAGAGAGAAATCTGGCGACGAGGAATGCAGGGGAACGGGAGGGGGGGTAAGGGGGAGGGGGCTGACGGGTATGGTGGGTAGTCTTTTTTCTTTTCTTTTTTTCTTTTTTTTTTTACATGTCTCCCGCTGCTGCCGTGCGTTGTGCTTTTGATTATATATAACTCTTTTGAAAATAATTTATTTCTCACTCTAGAAAAATGTCATACATACATACATGCATACATATATATATATATATATATATATATATATATATATATATATATATATATATATATATATATATATATATATATATGAATCAGAAAAGGAGAAATGCGAGCAATGAATAATAACAGATAATGAGATGTCTGGGGATGAAATGTAAGTAGATAACACTATTAATAGATAGAAAGTAGCGAGAGGGGGAGAATAATAAGATCAATTAAAATGTACTGAATAGGCTGAGGGTCGACACAATGAGCAGCATCCTTGGCAACACGGGAGATGAGATGCTGATGGGCCGAGGTAGGCTGGGAATAGTAGCTCGTGAGGCGTGGAGTGCCAGTGCCAGTGCCAAGCCTTTTTTTTAGTGCCTCGAGTGCCCGAAATATCTCGTGTCTTCGCGTTCGTGTTTGTATGTGTACGGATATAGATTGTGGTGTGAGTAGAGGGAGGGGAGGAGGGGAAAGGGGGGGGAGGGGGCACAAGGACACGGTGTCTATCTATAATTTCTTAGTTATTTTATTTTCCGAATTATGAAAAAAAAATTGCTGTTGCTGTCTTCGGTTCTCGTCTTTATAGGTCATTTCTTACGATACTTCGATTTCCAGCTTTTTTTTTTTTTTTTTTTTTTTTTTAATCTCGTCAGTAGAGAGTATTTCATGTAGAAGAGAGACAGAAAGAGAAGAGAAATATAGATAAACTACAGCGCACTCATGAATACAGCACCTTACTACATCCTCTACTTGTGTAAACATCCTCACCTGTTCGCTTGCGCATAGGCCTAAATGTTAGGGCAGATGGCGAGAGAGAGAGAGAGAGAGAGAGAGAGAGAGAGAGAGAGAGAGGGGGGGGGGTGGAGGGAGAAAAGGAGGAAAAGAGAGAGAAACAGAAAAAGAGAAGAAGACAATTTTAAACAAGAATTCACCATAAAAACGCGTCTTGGGCGTATGGCAAGCCAGTGAGTGTCATCCACCTGTCAGCTCGGAGGGGGTGGGGGGAGGGGGTGGCGCGATGTAGCGTGTGACAACCGTGACGTCACGCGGCTGGGTCTGGCTCAAGGATCAGCGTAGAATGACATTTACAAAAGGCCGACTTGGTAACTCATTCATTGCATCTCCATTTTCATTCATGCATAAATGCATGGCTTGCTACGTCATCTTCTTAGATTAGACTTTAAGTAATTGGCCTCGAACAATTTTGCCTTTTTTTCAATTTTTAAAAAATATTTTCTGACTTGAATTAACCCTTTTTTTAAACGATTTTCGTTTATTTGTTTTTGTTTCTTTCCAATCAGTCTAACCCTCCTGTTTTCTTATCTTCAACAGACGGACAGGCACTGTTCAAGGCCTTCCTGCAGAGGGAATTTAGCGAGGAGAACGTCGAATTCTGGATGGCCGTCGAAGATTTCAAGAAGACCCGCAGCGCCAAGATGTCTTCGAAAGCTTTCAAAATTCACTCAGACTACGTCGCGGTCCAGGCGCCTAAGGAGGTGAGTTGTCGTACCTGTCGCTCGTTAACGAAGTTTTGGAACAGTCACGTGGTCCGTATGCTAGTAAGTTGCGTCTCGTATCTTTCCAATTATGATACTTGTCAGCGTATTGGCACTGATCACGTGGCTTCCGGACCTTCGTTTCGAAAGTGTGAGAGAGTTTCGAAGCTGTTTCGGAAGGACGAGATTCGAGAAGTAGGTTCAAATTGCATAATCAGAGAGAAAGGGAGAGAGATTGCCTTCTTTGTGTGGGTGGGTGGTTGTGTGTGTTTTAGTAGGTATGTTCGTATCCATGTGTGCCTGTGTGTGTGTGCATTGAATCAGACCCAAAACATGACTGTGATTCAGTGACCTCAGAAAAAAAAACTCGTTGCGGCCGTGAAGAAAAGGCCAAACGACTCGTGAATCAGAGATCGGGGGTCTTGAGTCACGTCTTTTACTTCGCTGTCGCAAATCGTGGTCTTCAGAAGAGGCGAGCGGGGCTGCATGACTAACGAGAGGCCCTTTTTTTCCCTTTAATTGGAGTCGCGTGGGATTTATGACCGCCCTTGCAACCTCTGCAACCCCTCAACTTCTGGCGAATAGTTCAGATAAAAATTGACGCATATGGATGTCATCATCGGCTTGCTTACCACGCTGTGTGGTTCAACCCTTTCTCTCTCAGTCGCTATTGCCACCTTCCTTCCCTTACTCCTCTTTCCTCCTCTCCTCCTCCTTTCCCTTCCTTCCATCCTTCTCTGCCTTAACCCCCTTTCGTAATCCCTATTGCCACTCTATCTCCCTCCTCCCCCTTGAAAGGCACTGGGGTATCTCCCTTGGCTCTTGTTAGCTTTGGATCGATGAATACTGGAAGCTGGAAGTGGATGCCGCGTCGCCATGGCAACCGAGAGCGAGAGGTGGGATGCTCCGCTGTATGAGAGAGCGGGGGGGAGGGGATAGGGAGGATAAGGGGAGGGGAAGAGAGGGGAACAAGAAGAGCATGAAGTTGGAGCGAGGCGAGGTGGGCGGGATGGGGGGTGAGGGGTTAGGGGGAAAGGGGGTTAAGTAACAAAGGAAACGAAGCGGAATAAAGAGACAAAGAGAGAGAGAGAGAGTTGCGTTCCAGGTCTGACATGGACTAAATCTCATTCTCATTGTATTTATGATCTGACATCATCGTCGTATATTGCAGTTACTGAGTTCTTTGTATGTCTGTTTTTTTTAATTAAATTAAGATTGGTCATGCAGACTCAAAAAAGGGACGCAATTATTCGACTTGATATCGAAATAGTTGTCTTTCTCCTCTTACATTTTTGCAATTCCTATTCCATACTAACTTATCTTCTTTCTCACTCTTATCTTTTCTATTCTCATTCTTATCTTCTCTATTCTCATTCTTATCTTCTCTATTTTCATATTCTTTTATTCTCCTCTCTCTCTCTCTCTCTCTCTCTCTCTCTCTCTCTCTCTCTCTCTCCTCTCTCTCTCTCTCTCTCTCCCTCTCTCTCTCCCTCTCTCCCTCTCTCCCTCCCTCCCTCCCTCCCTGCGCGCTCTCGTTCCGCCCCCACACCGCAATGGCGTCCTCGTGAAGGAAACTCGATCATCAATTTGACATTTATCTTCCATATGTATCCGGTTAAAAGACTAACAAACAAACAAACGAAAAGAAACGAGAAAATAGAACGTTTTTTTATCATCAAGAAGGTCTGCAATTCTCTTCATCTTGCAAGCTTTAAAGCAGAGAATAAGTGTGCATCATATCCTTACTTAGCTTTGTTCCTTTGCTAAGCCGACAAACAGCTCGTAGATGGGGTTGCAACTAAATGCGTAAACTGGTTTTCAACATCTTTGCAAGCTGCCGATGTGCAACATGCTCGCGTTCAGTTTTCCAGGCACGGAGATGAGGATATATAACCTTTAAGCTACCTGGAAGAGACTAAGGGGTAGGAAAGCTCGCGGGGGGGGGGAGGGGGGAAGCGCGGAGGCAGGGGAGGGGGCGGTCTTTCTGTAAAGGTCAGAGGGCAAAGTTGGGTTCGTGGGAGAGACTTGGTTTCGAGATCCTGCGATGAACTGTTATTTCGATTGGCTTGTTCTCTCGTTGTTCGTGTTTTATTTCGTTTCAAGTCGCGTTTTAAGTTTGTCAGTTGTGATTATTTCGCTCGTTAGTTGTATTGTTTCCCTTTCTTCTTCTTCTTCTTCTACTTCTTCTTCTTCTTTTGCGAGTCCGGGTTTCATTGCGTGAAAAGAGTGACACGTTTGTGATGACGACTGGGAGTGCGTATCGTGGTATGGATGTAAGCTGATGATGAAATGAGTCGCCTGACATTATACATTTTGACATGCTTATTTAGTTTGTCTTTGAGGAATGAGTCGCCTGACCGCCTTTTCGCTCGTCCACAGATCAACCTGGACCCGGCCACCCGCGCCCAGATCGCCAAGAACCTCGAGTGCCCCGACAAGTACATCTTCGACGCCGCGCAGAAGAGAGTGCAGGCGCTGATGGAGTCGGACGCCTACATCCGCTTCCTGCAGTCGGAGCTGTACAAGGAGCTGCTCCACCCGGAGTCCTCCTCGCCCTCCAACGCCGACACGTTATAGGACCCCTGCTGCATGTCGGTTGCGAGCTCGACCATGCACTTGTAGCCCCAGCCCGTGCAAGCGGCTGGAGCTTTGGGACCAGCTGAGGCCACAGCGATAACAGCGCTAGCAGCAAGAGTGCCACCTGGAGTGCCACTTGGAGTGCCACAGCGACGGCGAGGCCCCTGCGAGGAGTGTCAGTGCCGCCTCTCTCTCGCCTGGCCACGGAAGGCCACGTTGTTCGTGTTGGTGGCCCCGCGCCCTCTGGCCATCGCGGGAGCAAAGGCCGGCTGTTGCTCGGGCCGCTCGAGTCCTTCGTTGTTGCCCGTTTCGAGAGGCGGCGGCGGGGCGTCTGCGCTGCCGTCGGCCACAGGAAAGATGGGGATATTTATATATATTTATTAAAAGGTGATATATATATAGACATACGTTATATTTAAGGTATATTTGTATTTAAGAAACTATATAAAACGGAGAATCTTGATTGCAAAGAGATTTTGTCAGTTTTCCTGCATACTTATTGTTATTATTCCGGTGTGAGTCAGTCGTGACTTGTGTTTGGTCAAGTAAATCAGGTGTTCCCCCCCTCCCCCCACTGAATACTCCCGACGTAGCAGGTGCTCGCCAGCCCCCCCCCCCCCCCTCAGACATACAGATGCACGGGTCACGTGTTGATGTCTCCCCCTCCCCCGCTCCCCGCCCCCTACCACGAGGCCGCCCCCTCCCTTCTCCCCATCCTGCTCACCCCCACACCCCCAAAGGCGGC
>NC_051395.1:23529955-23534955 GCF_015228065.2 Penaeus monodon | reverse complement strand
TTGAGTGAATGGTAAATTGTTTCCCAGTCATCCTGTAAGGATTCTTTTATTGGATACTTCATTAAACAAAATGGCCTGACTTATTACTAGAAGCACCTTTGGCTGACCCTAAGGATTTGGGAAAAGTTAGGGGTGCGTTCATTTTTTGCCGTTGTTGGGTTGCTACTGCTTGGGATTTTTTGATGGGCCTTTGTGGGGACTTCGCAGGGCGCCTCTCGGTGTAGCTGAGACAGAACGATACTCCATCTCTGCCGCGGCTGTATCTGATGGCGGGTGAGATTGGGTGGTCAGTGGTGGCAGATCGTCGCGTGAACCAGGATCGTGGGTTCCGTGATTTCCTCCAGCAATTTGTAACAGTATTTGTTGTCGATGAACTGAGGGTGTGTTCTTTAGTTTGTACCTCCAACTTTTCAGAGCTGCTTTGGATGGCAGAGATGTCATCCTTAAGCTGGAGGACTCCAACAACAGCGTCACGTTCTGGGCGATGTCTTAAGAAAGAATTTAGCAGTGCTGGCTTTCTTTACACTGAGCCATGCAGTCGCTCCACAGTGTTCACCAGATCATCATTTGAGACATGAAGCAGATCATCATCTTCCTTAGCAATTTCAGTGCTGGCTCTATCTAGGGAAGGACTGGTGCTGAAGGGCCAGACTCCTCTGTGAAATGTACTGGTTCACCGCATCCGCCCAGAGTACGAAATGCAGCAAGTGAACTCCCCTTCACCTTGCTTGCAGTTGATGTGGCAGAGGTTTGGCATGTGCTGGCATGACACTTAACAGCTGTTCCGTTTCTTCACCGCATAACCGCACCCACAGCACTGCAGTCCAGGGCAGGTGCCACAGGTGCCAGTCCGAATTTGCCGTTTTATTCCCTCCATTCTCACTATTCCCTCCAGGCACTCCATATCGTCTTGCGATGCTGCTGCAGGTGGGTAGGAGGTTAGGGGAGGGGGGGGGGGTGTCATGCAATGAGAGGCTGAACGGCGTCAGTTCACAAGGGGCTGCGTTGTCCCTGCAGATCCTCCGAGAGCTGCGGCAGACCGAAGGGCGAGAAGTACGGAGGGGGGAAAAGCAGAAATAAAAAAATAAAATAAGAGAAAGTAGGTGCGATGACGGTTGACTGACAGTTGAGCGTCGCAGAACTACCGTTAGTTGTTCAGGGCGTGTGTGTGGGGGCGGGGAAGTGGTATAAACATTGACCGTCTGTGGCGCTAAACCAGGTCAAGAGACGATTCATGAGCGATGGGCGAGTGCGTTTATTCTATATGCATTCACACACACGATGTAAAATACTGTGAAGTTGTGCGAGATCTGTAGCCTCGAAAAAAAATGAATTTCTTACGAACTCTGACAGTCGTGTACCTAGCCTGCATTCTCTCTCTCTCTCTCTCTCTCTCTCTCTCTCTCTCTCTCTCTCTCTCCCTCTCTCTCTCTCTCTCTCTCTCTCTATCTATCTATCTATCTATCTATCTATCTCTCGCTTTCCCTTTCCCTTTTCCCCGTTCCTCCTCCTTTCTCTTTCGTTCTCTCTCTCCCTTTCTCTCTCCCTCGCCCTTTCTATTCCCCCAGAGCTTCCACCCACGTTCACTCGATCCTGTTGTATCTCACTAGATCTCGTAAACAACGGGATTTTGGCGAGATATGACACGGGAGGCTGGCTTGAATAGTAATATTTTGCGATATTTTATTATTATTTGTCAAAATATATTGATAATTATGCTGATGGTGATATTAATGATACAGTGATACGTTATGATAAAAATAGTGATAATGATTATATAAAAATTATTGATATATGTCTATCTAGATCTATGTGTGTTTGTATGTGTGTGTATTTACATATATATACATATATATAAATATATATGTGTGTGTTTGTGTGTGTGGGGGGGGTGTATGTGTGTGTGTGTGTGTGTGTATGTGTGTGTGGGGGGGGGGGTGTATGTGTGTGTGTGTGGGGGGGGGTGTATGTGTGTGTGTGTGTGTGTGTGTTGTGTGTGTGTGTGTGTGTGTGTGTGTGTGTGTGTGTGTGTGTGTGTGTGTGTGTGTGTGCGTGCGTGTGTGATCGCGTGTGTAGTGTGTGTTTGTAGACACACTTAGAAAGAGGTAGCTGGCGAGAAAGAAAGGAAGAGAGAGTCCATGTGTCACTTTCCCGCCCATGACACTTTCTTTCCGCTCCGGGCGTTTATACGATGCCGCAGAATCCTTCCTCCAGCCTCTGCTTTTGACTCAGTCAGAATCTGCTTTCTGCTCTCGGGCTCAAAGCGTGTCACTTCTTTTCTCTTCACTTTAATTGCGTGATTGTGTTCGTTTTGTATGCTGGTAGAGGAGTGTGTGTGTGTGTGTGTGTGTGTGTGTGTGTGTGTGTGTGTGTGTGTTTGTGTGTGTGTGTGTGTGTGTGTGTGTGTGTGTGGTGTGTGTGCTTGTGTGTGTGGTGGTGTGTGTGTGTGTGTGTGTGTGTGTGTGTGTGTGTGTGTGTGTGTGTGTGTGTGTGGGTGGGGGTGGGTGGGTGGGAGTGGGTATGGGTGTGTGTGTTTCTCTTGATGTAGGCGAATGTGTATGTGTGTATGCTTGTGTGTGTGCATGCATGCGTCCGTGTGCGCGTGCATACATGCATACATATATTCCATTTAATGGGAATGTACATATGTGAGCGTGTGCCTTTTGATATGTTCTTACGTAAAGCTGTTTACGTGTGTGCCTGCGTAGGTGTCAGCGCGTGGGTAACCGGGAGTACGCAGCAGGGTGTGTGTGTGTGTTTTGATCAGAGACGTGTCTGCAATTATTCAACCCTTGTTCGCCTATTAATTTTTACACAAACACCAATGTCGGGGCGACCAGAATGCTGGTGATGTCACAGAGGGATGGCGATGACAATCTATCCCTGATGAACTGGATAGGATGTAATCACGTTTGTGTCTCGATATGTTTCTTTCCATATTTTTCCTCTTTAACGTTTCCTCCTTTCTCTTTCTAGTTCCTTTTTTTCTGCTTACTTTCCCACTTCCTTTCCGTTACATATTTCCCCCCTGCAGATGATGCAAAAATCCAATTACCTATTGCAACCTCTCCTACTTCTCAATACCTGTTCGAAACCTGTATTTGACGCAAGATGCAGCGTCAGAATACAAGTTCCTGTGCCTTATTCCTTATTCCGACGCGATGCTCCTTTGTTGCGTAATCTCATCTGCGACCCTTGTTTCCTCTATAGAACTTTTTCTTCCTTATCCTTGTTTATGTTGAGATAGATAAGTATGTAAAAAGATAGTAGGTGCATAGATAGATAGAAAGGAGGGTAGGTAGGTAAGAAGATAGACAGACAGACAGATGGATAGATAGATAGATAGGCAGATAGATGGGTAGAAAGGTAGGTAGGTAGATAGATAGGCAGACAGATAGATAGGTAAGTAGATAGATAAACTGATAAAATAGATAGATATAGGTATAGACAGACAAACATATAGATAAGTAGACACATATAGACAGACGAATAGCTAGTTAGATGGTAGATATAGGTATAGAAAGATAGACAGATATAAATGTAAACAGATAGACCGCTCGGTAGTTGTTGTTATTTACAAAAAAGACACAGATTTAGATAGAAATAGACAGATAGAGAGAGAGACGGATAAAAGCATTGATATATTGTCATGTTGAGTGATAGGTGATCATACAACATCAAGCAGATGAGTGTGTAAGGTGTTTCTGTGCGTGTTTCTGTGAGTGTGTGTGTGTGTGTGAGTGTGTGTGTGTGTGAGTGTGTGTGTGTGTGTGTGTGTGTGTGTGTGTGTGTGTGTGTGTGTGTGTGTGTGTGTGTGTGTGTGTGTGTGTGTGTGTGTGTGTGTGTGTGTGTGTGTGTGTGTGTGTGTGTGTGTGTGTGTGTGTGTGTGTGTGTGTTTGTAGGTGTGCGTGTGTTTGTATGTACCCTGTGAGCTCGTGTAAGTATGCGTGCATGCGACCGTGTCCGTATGTAAATCATTGCCTCAGGCATGTCCACACACCCGCCCCTTTTACGTAATCGAATCCTGGAGAATGTAAAGTAGGCTTATGACGCGATCAGACGTGTATACAAACTCCCGTTTTCTATACCATCACCCGAGCTCAAGCATTGCGAGCCTTTTCCCGATTATCTTTTCACCTTTCCACAAACACTATCTAATTTTTATGTTCTGCGTCTCTTTAGAATGTGTCACTTTCTCGCCATTTTATTATTCAAAGGCAGAGTTTGGAAATCTACCCGAGGCAAGTTTCTTAAAGGTATGAGTGTGTGTCGGGCTTGTAAACAGTATGACGTCACAGTACCAAGAAATGATTGCTCTTCCCAATAACTCCGCGCCGTGTTTTGCCTTATTTTATTGTTCATGTTCATTCAAAGCATTTCTTAACGTAAATGCATGTGATGGTTATGCTGATGTTTAATTGCGATATGTTTTCTGTGCTTTTCTTCCCAGAATTAGAAAATCTTGCGGCAAGATATCACTTTCTTTCCTTTTTTCATTACTTTTTTTTACTTGTCAGATTTTCTTTATCTAATAATTACTTCATGTCTAAATCTTTATCCTATCTTTTTTATCACAGTCACATAAGTCATATATTCTAAAGTTATACAAGAAAATGTTTCTAAAAGTTATAATAATGATAATAATAACGAAACTCTATCACCCCTTCCCCGCTCCCCCACCCCCTCCCCTCTCGAAAAAAAAGTTTCTAAAACCGAACTCCTGTTTAATTTCTTGTTTATTTCTTCAAGACTACACAGAAGTAGGTCGTGAAATGGGTGCCGGATATACCCAAGGTACATAGACATGGCACTCGGTCTGTTTGTCTCTCTCACGCATGGCACTGTGACTCATGGGCCTAGGAGCTATATATGTATGTATATATATATATATATATATATATATATATATATATATATATAATATATATATATATATATATGTGAGTGTGTGTGTGTGTGTGTGTGTGTGTGTGTGTGTGTGTGTGTGTGTGTGTGTGTGT
>NC_051395.1:23509955-23522455 GCF_015228065.2 Penaeus monodon | reverse complement strand
TCATCTCACGCTTATTGTCCTGCTATTCATCTCTCTCCCTTTTCCTCTTCCTTTTACCTTATTTACTTCTCTTATTCTCTCTCTTCCTCTTCTATCTTATCTTTCTATATTCCCTCATCTAAAAAAAAAAAATTCTTCTCTTCTTCTTCTTCTCTATCGTGTTATCTCTGTCTCCCTTTATTTTTATTTCTTTCTGTTTGTTGTTTAATTTGTACGTTATCCTTCCTTTTTATTGAATACTAAAGCTACTACGACTACTGCTAAAACTACTATGACTACTACTAAACCTAGTATGACTACTGCTAAAACTACTATGGCTACTACTAAACCTATTACGACTATCACTAAAATTACTATGACTGCTACTAAACCTACTATGGCCACTTCTAAAACTACTATGACTACTACTAAAACTACTCTGACTACTACAATCACTACTATGACTACTACTAAATTACTATGACTACTACTAAAACTACTATGACTGCTACTAAAATTCCTATGACTACTACTAAAATTACTATAATCATTACACCTATTTCTATTACTATTATGTTGGTATTTATGTTAATGATGACAATATTAAAGGATGAGGATGATTATTATAATGATGACGATGGTGACAAAAATTATGTGGATGATGAGGATAACTATGACGATGATGATGATGATGATGATGATGATAATGATGATGGTGATAATGATGATGGTGATGATGATGATGGTGATGATGATGATGATAATGATAATGATGATAATTATAAAGATGATAATGTAGATAAGAATAAGAATAAAGATTATGATAATTATGTTAAATTGATGATAATAATTTTAATGATAATAATTACAATAATGATGATAATGGTGGTGATAATGATGGCAATGATAATAAATAAAAGTCACTATTGTAAATTGTAGTATTAATTAATAATAGCAATGCAGATAACGATAACATTGATATAGATAATATTAGTCAATATACTATCAATAACAAATGATAATAATAATAATAATAATAATAATAATAATAATAATAATAATAATAATAATAATAATAATAATAATAATAATAATAAGATAATGATAATAATAATAATAATAATAATAATAATAATAATAATAATAATAATAATAATAATAATAATAATGATAATGATAATGATAATGTGGAGTGTGGTCTGCAATCCAGAGATGAGGGCGACACACTCCATTTGCACGCGCATTCAACTTTGTATGGCACCGCGTTTCCCTGCGCGGGACTACTATAGTTATCCCGTTGCCCGTTTTCTATTGCTCCCCGTTTTAATTATTTTAATTACTCTTGTGTTAATTTGTAACAGTTCTGCTTTTGTTTTTTATTCTAACTTTTTTTTTGTGATTTTTTAAATATTATTTTATCGCTTTATATTTTTGTTTTTTATTTTTTTCTCCCCTCCTTTCTCGCCCTGCCCTTTTAATTTTGACTTTATTGATGGGGCGAAATTTTTTTCCCTTACTTTGTATACACGATGTTTTCTTTGGTTATTTTGGGGTTTTTTTATTGTAATATTTTTTTATAGTATCTTTTTTTATTTGTATAATATTTTTAATTCATTTTGAAAGTGATTCTTTATTTTATGACGTCTCGAGTCCATGACAGCCGGCCCCATGACAAAACGGGTTGTCAACGGGAATTCTGTGTTTTTTGGGATCCGCTCTTCTTTTGCTGAAAAATCACCAAACGTTGACCAGCCCTTTCGTTGCTTCCCTAGGTTGATTTGGCGGGAAACTTTTGGATTGTTTTAAAACAAAAAAAGGCATTGTTACATAAAATTATTAGTTTTTCAGTATAACCGTATCGGTTTTTTCACGTTTTTACATACTGCGCCTTTTCAAGGCCTTTATTTTTTTAGGCACTGGCTAGGTTCATCAAAAAAGGGGAAAAACTACAATTAAAGTATCATGCTGTGACCACGGCGGCTCAGACATAAACCCTACCTTTAAAAAAAGAAGGGGGTTAAATTCATTTTTATTATATTTTTTAAATAAAATTTGGATTTCAGTAATTTTGGTGCTTTTTTTAACTAATGCCCATTTGTTTTACCTTATTTTTTGTTTTTACATGTCCTTTATCTTGTGTTTTATCTCATTCACCTCTCCCTTTATTGTTTTATTGTTTTTACTTCTGCTTTTTCCCTCATTTCTATTTTACGATCTCAGCTAAGTTTTAGTCCTTTTGTAAACTATTGTTACCTGTCATCGTGTTTTGGGATTTTGTTTTATCTTCGCCTTTACTTTTTTTTGTGCTTTTCCCTAAATCTTGTGTTTTTTCTTCATTTTCCTATTTTAAACCCACTGATTTACTATTTACTCCTGCTTACCACTACTACTTTTATACCCCTTTGCCTCCCATTTATTTCCCACTACTACTATCCTGCTTCCACCACCACACTACTATTCTCCTGTTTTCCAAACTACTACTACTACTACCCTGCCCCTACCACTACAAATATTTACTATCCTGTCCTACCACTACTACTCCTACTATTTCCTGCCCCAAAAACCCCCCCAAAACTACTACTACTACTAGCCTCCCTTTCCACACTACTATTTTTACTACTTCTGCTTCTACCCCCTTTTACTATTATGGCTACTACTGCTTTTTTCTCTCTGTTACCACGACTATTTTTTTATTTTATGTATGAAAGGACTCTAACTTTTTTAAAAGCACTCCCCGGTAAATAAGATCTGTGGAAGCAATAGGCAATCTATTCCGCAGGCCCGGGAAAAGTCGGCCATTCCCTTTGGGCTCCAAATTTGGACTTTTTCCCTTTTCCCTCACGAGGAGGGGGACAAGGGCCCCCCCTTTGTCTTTCACAGGGGGTTTCCCTAACCCTCCTCCCTCCCCTGGAGTATTCGGGGCTCCTCTCGCAGAGGACTTTAATGGGCCTTTAGCTAGAGGGTTCCCACCTTACAAAATAATAAAAACAATTTATTTAAGAATGAAAATAATAATGATAATAATAATTTTAAACCCAATAATGAAAATGAGAATAATAATGATAATAGTAATAATGATAATAATGATAATGAAAATTATGATAATAATAATGTAATAATAATAATAAAAAATGATAAAATTTTTAAAAATTTGATAATAATAATAAAAATTTAATAATAATAATAATAAAAAAAATTAATTTAATAAGGGATAATAATAAAATAAAATAATAACAATAATTAAAATTTAAAAATGATAATAAGATAATAACAACAACAAAAAACGCCCATAAAAAATTAATAATAATAATAATAATAATAATAATAATAGAATAATAATAATAATGATAAAATAAATAATAACTAAATAATAATAATAAAATAATAGTTGTTATTTTTATCTTTATTATTTTTAGTATTAGTTTTATTATTATTATTATTAAAAAAAAAATAATAATAAAAAAAATAATAAAATAAAAAAATTAAGAAAATGATGAAAAAATATAGTAAAAATTTGATAAAAAACAATAACAATAACAATACAACACAACACAATAACGATAACGATAACGATACAAAATAACAAAAATAAGGGATGATGATAATAAAAAATTATAATAATAATAATGAAAAATAAAAATAATAATAATAAAAAAAATTTAAAATAATAATAAAAATAATAGTGATAATGATGAATAAAAATTTAATAATAATAAAAATTTAAATAATAAAAATTTAAAATAATAATAATAAAAAATAATAATAATAAATAAGAAAAATTTGATAATAATATTAATAAAAAAAATATGATAATAGTAATAATAACAATAATAGTAATAAAATAATAAAAAATAATAAATAATAATAATAATAATAACAGTAAAAAACCAATAAGGGATAATAATAAAAAATGTTGTAATGGTGCTAGTAACAATAGAAAAAAATTTAAAAATTTAGGGAAAAAAAAAAGTAATGTAATAATGTAATAAAATAACAAAAATTTAATTTAATAATAATGAAAAATGAAAATGATGATGTTTGATGAGATGATAATAATGAAAAATAATGATAATAATAATAATAAAAATTAATAATAATAATAAAAAATAAAATAATAAAAATAACAATTATAATGCTAATAATGATAATAACAATAATAATAATAATAGTAATGCTAATGCTAATAATAATAACAATAACAACAATGATAATGATAATAATAATGATAATTATAATTACAGAAACAATAATAATGTTTAAAAACAAAAATGCAAAAATGTAATAAAAAAAATGAATATGATAATGATAGTCAAAATAAGGATGTAAAAATAAAATTTAATAAGAAAAAAAAATAATAAGGGACACTGCAAAAACCCGAAGGACAATAACAACCCAAAAAAAAGGGGAAAAAACAAGGTACAACAGCGTCGTCATTCATATCAACTGCAAAGACAACATATACCAGCAATGACCACAATAATATCAAAATAACAAAGATGGTGTAAAAGGAAAATTTTAGAAAAATTTTTTTTATTTTTCCTTTTTTTATTTATTGTTTTTTTCTTTTTTTCAAAAACGATTAATTTTTTTTCTTTTTTTTCCCTTCCTGTCAGGGACAGGGTCCAAGAGTAAAAAAAAAAAAAAATTGTCTCTATTTCATTTTCCTGTTTAAACGAAAACGAAACAGAAGCCTTAAAAATCAATGGTGTTTCTTTTGAAGGTGAGAAGAGCAAGGATGGATGTGTAAGTGTACGCATGTGTATGTTACCTTCCTTTCTAAGTACATCCTCTTAGCCATGCCTCTTTCCCGGGTGTCCGGAAAGGGAACCGAATCGGTGACCTTGGGGAAGGATTACGAAAAAGAGGTCACGCCGGGCCATGGGTATTTATTTAGAAAAATATTGGAAATGATAAGGATGATAGTAAATCAATTATAATGCTAAAAACTATAATTTTATTATTTCTAATAATAAAAATAGACTGATTAAAAATATAATATTATATGATAAATATATATTTTATATATATATATATATATATATATATATATATATACTGACCTCAGTCTATTTGTCTATATGCCTTTATGTATTTATTTGTCTGTTTTTCTATATATCTAGTTGTCTGCTTCTTTTCTCTCTCTCTCTCTCTCTCTCTCTCTCTCTTTCTCTCTCTCCCCTCTCTTTTTCTCTCTTTCTCTCTCTCTCTCTCTCCTTTTTTTTTTTTTTTTCTTCCCCTCTCTCTTTCTCTCTCTCTCCTCTCTCCTCTCTGCTCTCTCTTTTCTTCTCTCTCCTTATATCTCTCTCCTTTCTCCACTCTCCCCTCTTCTCTCTCTCTCTCTCTCTCTCTCTCTCTCTCTCTCTCTCTCTCTCTCTCTCTCTCTACTTGAGTATAATCAGCATGTCCTCCTCTCCCTTCTACGAAAGGTTTATACATTCTGCAAAATAGGTTAATTAGATTTGAAAATGAGAGTTTTTCTTTCGCGTGCCATAAGGTGTTTTGACGACGTTTTATCACGCTGATTATCGCCTTGATGTCCTTGAAAGTTGAGGATTGTATACAATGCAGGGTTTAGGATGATAAACTAGAGATTATTTGCAAAGCCAATTTTCCCGGAGACCTTGCAAAACTAAAGTTCTTGATCTCACACAGCGCTTTTACAAAGGGATTCATTCAAGCATAAAACGAAATTGAGAATCTTATTTCACCCCCCTGGGATCTAAAAAAATTAAAAACGTTTGACACTTCTTGAAACTCTGCCAACATTTAAAAACACAGAGTTTTCAGTTATTTTAAATTCCCAAAAATTAGGGAATAGTATAATCTTAGACGCATCAATGCATCCCATAATAAAAACAGTGTAATGAAATGCCGTCGGACTTTGGCAACGGCTTAGTCAATCTTCCCCAAGAATCGGGGGCGGTGGCATCCCGATTGGGGCGGTTTCCCTTTTGCCTCTTTCGGCCTTCCCTTTACCCCGTTTTCTTCAAAAGGATTTAGCCTATGGAGTATGGTTTCCTTAGAGGATGAAAATGCCGGAAAATTTTTTAAAAGGGACATGGGGAAAGAGGTGGGAAATTTTGGGAACTTTTTTTTTCGAGTCAGGCATTTTGAAAATTTTTGGGGGATGTACCTAAGGGAGAAAATAGGTAGGGGGGAAGTTTCGTCATATATATATATATGTAATTTTATATATTTTTATATATATATTAAAATAAAATATATTATATATATATATAAAATATGTATATATATATAATATAATATAATTTTAAATTTTTTTTTTATATATGTAAAAAAAAAGAAAAAAAAAGGGAAATGGGAAAAACTTTGGGGAAATTTTTTTTTTTCGGGGTCAAGGTCATTCTGAAAGGGGGGAAAAAAAAAAAAAAAAAAACCAAAAAAACCCCCCAAACCAATTTTTCCCTTAAAAAAAAAAAAAAAAAAAAAAAAAAAAAAGTTAAAACCAATGTAAACCTTAAAGGGGAAAAGGGAAAAATATTTATAAAAATTTAAAACCAAAAATTTTAGCAGGAAACAATGTGTTTTTTAAAATTATTAATTTTAATAAAAAAATTAAAAAACAAAAAAAAATTTTTTATAACGAATAAAATAAAAAAAAAATATTAAAAAAATATAAAACAATATATAACAGACAAAAATATTAAAATATATTTTATTATATTATATATAATATATATATAGATAATATATATATATATATTATATTATATATATAATATTATATATTATTTTTATATATATATATATATATATTTTTTAATTATTAATTTAAATTTTATAATAAAAATTAAAAATAATAATTAAAAATAATAATTTAATATATAATATATTATATAATTATTATATATATATATTTTTATATATAAAAATATATATAAAAATATATATATATATTTTTATTTTATATTTTATATATATATTTTTTTTTTTTTTTTTAAATGGGGGGGGAAAGAAAAATAGAAGATAAAGAAAGGTAATAAAAAAAAAATAATTTATTTGTATAAAGTAATATATATATATATATAAAATAAAAATATTATTTTATATATAAAATATATCTTAATATATATAAAAAATGGAGGGGGGTGGGTGAAAAAATTTTTTCCCCACCCCCCCTCCCTTTATTTATATTAAAATTTTATATATATATATATTATTTTATTATATATATATAATATATTAAAATATATATGCAAATAAATTATTTTTTTTTATAACTTTTTTTTATCTTCTATCTTCTCTTCTTCCTATTTAAATTTTTATATATTATATTTATAATATATATATATATATATTTTATATATAAAATATATATATTACATAATAACATTATATAAATTTTATATAATTATTATATTTTATATTATAATTTAAATATATATAAATATATATTATATATTATATATATATATAGATATATATATAATTTTATTATATATATATATTTTTATAATATAAAAATATATTAAAATATTTTTTTTTTATTATATATTTTTAAAATTTTAAAATTTTTATAATATTTTTCCCCTTTTTTTTGCCTTTATTTGTTTTTTATTTTCCTTTTTTTTGTTTTTTTTCTTTTTATTTCCTTTTTTTTTTAATTTTTTTCACAAAAATTTTTTTCCTGTTTAAAAAAAAGGGGGAAATTTTTTAAAAAAAATTGGTACCCCCTAAAAATAGCCAATTTCATTAAAATATTAAGATGATTTCCCCCGAAAAAAACAAAACCCCAAGTTTTACTTTTTAAATTTTTTTTTCTTTTTTTAAAAAAAAAAGGAAGAAAACTTATTATTTTTTTTTTTACATATATAAAAAAAAAATTATATTTTAATATAAAATTTTATATATATATATACATAATAATATATATGAGTATTTTTAATTTTTTTAAAATTTTTTTAAAATATAAAAAAAAAATTCCCCCAAATTTTAATATCCCGTACCTTTTCTCCCCACCAAATTTCCCCTTAAAAGGAAAAAACAAACCGGCCACCTTTTAAAAAAGACCGGAACCGGGGAAAAAAAACCAAATTCCCCGGGGTTTCCCCCCTCCATTCCCTTTTAACCTTTCAAATTACGGCCTTCAACCCTTTTTTTAAGGGAAAAAAAATTACGTCAAAAAACTATCCCTTTTGGAAAAGGCAAAAAAAGGGTAAGGGGCCGAGGAAAAAGGGGGGGAAAAAAAGGTTGAAAATTGGATACCCGGGGGGATGTTCTTTTTGGGAAGTTGAATAAAACCTTTTCAAAAAGGCGGGTTTGGAAAAAAACTTTTTATTTTGCAGGTCTCCGGGAAAAACTTTCCCAAAAATTTAATTAATCCCAAACCCTGTGTGAAAATTTTTAAGTCAAGAAGCTCAAGGCTTTTTTTTAAACCCCGGGGGGTAAAAGGTTTTAAAACCCTTAGGCCCGGGAAAAAAAAACTTTCAATTTTAAAAATAAAACCTTTTTTTGCCGGAAAAGTTTAAAAACCTTTTTCCTAAAGGGGGGGAGGGCAAACCTTTTTTTCTCAAAGAAAAAGGGAAAAGGGAAAAAGGAAAAAAAAGGAGGAAAGAAAAAAGAAACAAAAGAGAGAAAAACCGAGAAGGGGGAGGGGGAAGGGAAAAAGTAGAGAGAGAGAGAGAGAGGAAAAAGAGAGAGAGAGAGAGGAGAAGAGAGGAGAGAGAGAGAGAGAAAAAGAGAGAAGAGAAGGAGAGAGAGAGGGGAAAGAGAGAGAGAAAGAGAAAGAGAGAGAGAGAGAAGAGGGGAGAGGAAGAAAGAGAGAGAGGGGGAGAGAAGGGGAAAAAAGAGAGAGAGAAAGAGAGGGGAAAAGAAAAGAAAAAAAGAAAAAAAAAAAAAGGAAAGAAAAAGAGAGAGATAAAAAAAAAAAAATAATATAAAAAAAAAAAAAAAATAAATTACATTAAAAATTTTAGAAAAAATAGAATTAGGTAGTTTTATTTTATTTAAATTTTAAAATTTATAATATTAAAATATTATAATAATATATTTATTTTTAATTTTCCCCGGGACCCCCCTTGGGTTTTTGTAAAGGGGAAAAATTAAAAATTTTAGAAAATTTTTCAAAACATTTTAATTTACACTTACCCCAAAATTGCCTTTTATTCTAAGAAAATCCCCTGGGGGGTTGGCCTTTTTTTTTTTTCGTTTTTCCCCGGAAAGAAAAAGGTTTTTTTTTTTCCTTTCCCGGCAACCCCCGGAAAAAGAAAAAAAACATTAAAGGGGTTATTAAAAGGGAATAAACTTAAAAATGGTAATTTAAAAAAAATTTCTCTTTTCCCCTTTAACAAATCCTTTGGGGATTTTTTTAATTTTGTTTTCGTTTGGTTTTTTTTCAGGAAAAAGGGAAAAAAGGGGGACTTTTTTTTTTTTTTTTTTACCTTATTTTTATGCAGGGGAAAAAAGAAAAAAAAAAACATTAATCCCAAATTTTATAAAAAAATTTTTCGGGGTTTTTAAATAAAAAAAATGAATGTAAAAAAATTTAAATTTTTTTACAAATCTTTTTTTTTTGATTTTTATTGGCATTGCTTTATTTTTTTAGTTATTTTATTAAGCTTTTAATTGGGTTTTTTTTATTTCCTTTTTTATTTTTTCAATTTTTCATTATTATTTTTATTCATTAAATTTTTATTTTATTATTATTATTTTTATTTTTATTATTATATTTTATTTATTTATTATCATTTTTTCATTATTTTATATCATTAAATTATTCGAATTCAAATTTTCATTATTTTTATTATTTTGGTTGTTTTTTTATATTATTAGCATTACCCTTTTTTTCTATATTTTATTTATTGTTATTACAATTAACATATTTTAAATTTTATTTATTTTATCGTATTATTATTTTATTATTTATTATTATTATATTTTTTATCATTATTATTATATGTTATTATTATAATTATTATTATTATTATAGTATTATTATTAATTATTATTATTATCATTATTATCAGTATTATCATAGCAGCATCATCAGCATTAGCATTACATTATTAGTATATTGTTGGGATTATTATTATCAGGTAATTAGCATTACATTTATTTTCATAATTATTATTATTTCTATTGTTACTAGCACCATTATCATCATTATTATTATTATCATTATTGTTATTACTGTGAGTATATGATTATTATGATTAGTATTAGTTAGTATTAGTAGGTAGTTTAGGATTAGTATTATTTCATAGGTGGTATTATTACAGTATTATCAGGAGTATTCTGTAGTATTATTATTATGATTAGGAGATGATTATTATTAGGATTAGTCATTATTATTATTATTATATTATTTTTATTAGTTATTAATATTTATTATATTAGCATTATTATTTTTATTATTATTAGTATAGTATTATTTCATCCATTATCATATTATATTATTATTATTTTATTAGTATTAGTATTATTATTATTATTGTTATTGTTATTGTTATTATCATTGTTACGATTTATTAGCAGCATGGATTTGCTTAGTGAGTGATTAGTGTGAGATGATGTTATGATTAGGGTTTTATAAAATAATAATAATAATACTAATTACTACTAAGAATAAATGATAATAAATAACAAACTAATAATTATTATTATTATTATTATTATTATATACTTATCATTAGTATAATTATTATCTCATATTATATTTACTATATATTATATTATTATCATTAATAATTATCATTATCATTATCATTATTATCTATTATTATTATCATTATTATTATCATTATCATTATTGTTAATATTATTATTATCATTATTATTATCATTCTTACTACTTGTATTATTATTATTGTAAGGTGCACATCTAGCTAAAGGCCATACGTCATCTGCGAGAGGAGCCCAGAATACTCCAGTGAGGCAGGAGAGGCTTAGGGACCAAGTGTGAAGAGACAAAGGGGGGTCCCGTTCACTCCTCGTGAGGAAAGGAAGAAGTCAAAAATGGAAGCCGAAAGTGTGAATGGCCAGGACTTCCAGGTCCTGCGGAAATAGATTGCCTATTGCTTCCACAGATCTTATTACGGGCAGTGCTTGAAAAAACAGTTAGAGTCCTTTTCATACATAAAAGAAACAGATAGTCGTGGTAAGCAGAGAGATAAGAGCAGTAGTAGCCATAATAGTAATAGTGGTAGAAGCAGAAGTAGTAGTAGTAGTAGTGGTGGAAGCAGGAGAAGTAGTAGTAGTGGTGGTGGAAGCAGGAGTAGTAGTAGTAGTAGTAGTGGTAGAAGCAGGAGTAGTAGAGTAGTAGTGGTAGGAGCAGGAGTAGTAGTAGTAGCAGTGGTAGAAGTAGGAGAAATGAAGAAAAACACACAAGATCAGGTAAAAGCAGCAAAAATAGTAAAGGCGAAGATAAAACAACTCCAAAGCACCCGATGACCAGGAAAGAAATAGTTACAAAACGGACTAAAAACTTAGCTGAGAATCGTAAAATAGAGAATGAGGAAAAAGCCAGAAGTAAAAAGCAATAAAACAAAAAAGCAGAGGTGAATGTTTTTTTTTTTTTTTAAGATAAAACACCAGATAAAGAACATGTAAAAGCAATAAAATAAGGTTAAAACAATGGGCATTAGTTAAAACAGCACAAAACTTACTGAAATCTTCATTTAAAAGGATAATAAAAAGTGAATTGAAACCTCTCGTCTTTAACGGTAGGTTCATGTCTGAGCCGCCGTGGTCACAGCATGATACTTAATTGTAGTTTTCATGTTGTGATGAACCTAGCAGTGCCTAAAATACGCCCTTGAAGAGGCGCAGTATGTAAATCGTGACAACACTCGATACGGTTATACTGAAAAACGTAATATATATATGTAACTAATGCCTAATTGATTAAAACACTCAAACGTCCAGCTCAAATGCAACCTAGGCAAGCAACGAAAAGGGGCTGGTACAACGTTTGGTGATGTCAGCACGAGAAGAAGCGGATCAAAAGGACACAGAATTCCAGTTGACACTGTTTATTGTCATGGGTCGCGGGATGTCATGGACTCGAGACGTCATAAAATAAAGAATCACTTCTCAAAATGAATTACAATATGATACAAATAAAATAAGATACATGATAAAAAAAATATTAGGCAATAAAATACACACTAAACCAAAGACAGACATCGTGAATATACAAAGTAAGGGGAAAAAATACGCACATCAATAAAGTCAAAATTAAAAGACAGGGCGAGAAAGAGAGAGAGAAAAAAATACAAGACAAACATAGAAGCGATAAATAAATATTTAAAACTCACAATAAAAAGTTAGAATAAAACACAAAAATGACTCGACAGAAATGTCATGCCACTGACACCGCGAAATAAGTTAAAACTACAGTAAAGGGACACTAGGACTCAACGATAAAAACGCAAGATTTAAAACCACTAATAAAGTAAAATACAAAAGCAGAAACTGTTACAAATTAACACAAGAGTAATTAAAAATAATTAAAACGGGGAGCAATAGAAAACGGGCAACGGGAATAACTATAGTAGTCCCGC
>NC_051395.1:23497366-23504855 GCF_015228065.2 Penaeus monodon | reverse complement strand
CCCCCAAAATGGGCCCCCCACCTCCTCAAAATGTGGTCCCCTTTTAGCTGTCATCATTTACCGATTCTCAGCCTTTTTAACAAACATGTATACACATATAAACAAAAAATGAACACATATAAACAACTGTTAAACATATAAAAAAACAGTTACACATATAAACAAACATTATAAACATAAAACAAACAGTATACCATAAAACAAACATTATACCAAAAAACAAACTTTTAACAAAATTAAAAAAATGTATACACATATAAACAAACATGTTACACTATAAAAAAAACTGTATACACATAAAACAAACATGAAAACACATAAAACAAACATATATACACATTTATACATATATACACATTTATACATATATACACATTTATAATATATAACTTTAACATTTACACATTTTCAATATTACACTTATAATATTACACTTTTAATATAAACTTTTATACTATAACACTTTACATATATCCAAATTTATAATATTTCAATTTTACTAATACACATTTATACATATATAACATTTAACATAAATACACTTTTATCATAAAAAAAATTTTATACACAGATTCATAGGTATATACACATGTGTGTATTATACATATGTGTATATATATAATATTGTATAAATAATATTGTAAATTCATTGTGTATATAAAACATTGTGTATATATATACATATGTGTAAATAACTATTTTATATTATACTATGGTTATATACATAGTGTATATATATATTGTGTATAATAAAATTATATATATATTATATATATACATTTTGGTGTATATATACTTTCTGTAATTTTTAAATTGTTATAATACTTTCGTATATTACTATGTGTTTATATATATATATATTATATATAAATAATTTTAAATTATTATTATATATATATATGTTGTGTGTGTGTGTGTTGGTTGGTATATTTGTGTGTGGTATATGTGTGGGGTTGATATGTGTGGTGTGTGGTGTGTTTTGGTGTGTGTGGTGTGTGTGGGTGTTTGTGTGGTGGTATTATATGTTGGTTTTGGGGGTTGGGGTGTGTGTGTGTGTGTGTGTGTTGGTGGTGTTTTTGGGTGTGTATGTGTGTGTTGGGGTGTGTGTGTGTGTGTGTGGGTGGTGTGTGTTGTGTGGGTATATTATATAAATATATATATATATATATATATGTGTGTGTGTGGGTGGTGTTGTGTGTGTTTGTGTGTGTTTTGGTGTGTGTCTGGTCTGTGTTTTGGGTTGTTTCTGTGTTGTGTTTTTGTTTTTGTTTTGTGGTGTGTTGTGTGTGTGTCTGTGTGTGTGTCTGTGGGTGTCTGTGTGTGTGTCTGTGTGTGGTTGTGTTTTTGGTTCTTGGTGTGTCTGTGTGTGTGTCGTTGTGTGTCTGGTGTGTGTCTGGGGGGTCTGTGTGGTGTCTGTGGGGGGGTCTTTTGTGTGTGTCTGTGTGTGGTCTGTGTTGTGTTGGGTGTGTCTTGTTGTGTTGTGGGGGGGTTTTTCTGGCCCTGTGTGTCTGGTCTGTGGTCTGTGTCTTGCTTGTGTCTGTGGTGTTAATTTTGTAAGGTTCACTCGGTTTAAAGGCAGATGTCATCTGGAGACGACCCCGGAAACCCTGTGAGGCGGGAGGGGCTTAGGGACCAAGTAGAAGAGAAAAAAGGGGGCCCCTTTCACTCCTCTGAGGAAAGGAAGAATCAAATGGAAGCCGAAAGGGAATGGCCAAACTCCAGGTCCTGCGAAATAGATTGCCTATTCCCTACCCCACAATTTTATTTAAGGGGTAGTGCTTGAAAACATTAGAGCCCTTTTTCATACATAAAAGAAACAGATAGTAGTTGTAAGAGGAGAGATAAGAGCATAATAGTCATAGTAGTAAAGTGGTAGAAGCAGGAGTAGTGAAGTAAAACGCAAGATCAAGTAAAGCAGAAAAATAATAAAAGCGAAGATAAACAACTCTAAAACACGACGGCAGGTAAGCAATAGTTAAAACAGACAAAAACTTAACTGAGATCGTAAAATAGAGATTGATTAAAGGCAGAAGTAAAGCAGTAAACAGTAAAGCAGAGGTGAATAAGATAAAACACAGATAAAGACATGTAAAAGCAATAAATAGGGAAAAAAATGGGGCATTAGTTTAAAACAGCACAAAACTTACTGAAATCTTCCTTAAAAGAGAGATAATAAAAGTGAAGTAAACCTAGCAGTGCTTAAAATACGTCCTTGAAAAGGCTCAGCATGTAAATCGTGCCCAACACTCATACGGTCATACTGAAAGCGTAATATATTTTGTAACTAATGCCTTATTGATTGAATACTTATACTTCCAGCACAGATACAACCTAGGCAAGAAACGAAAAGGGGCTGGTACAACCTTTGGTAATGTTTCAGCGAGAAGAGCGGATCCAAAAGACACAGAATTCCAGTTGACACTGTTTATTGTCATGGGTCGCGGGCTGTCATGGACTCGAGACGTCATAAAATAAAGAATCACTTCTCAAAATGAATTACAATATGATACAAATAAAATAAGATACATGATAAAAATATTATGCAATAAAATATACACAATAAAACCAAAGAGAGACATCATGAAAATACAAAATAAGGGGAAAAAATACGCACATCAATAAATCAAAATTAAAACACTGGGCGAGAAAGAACTTGTAATAATAAAAAAAATACAAGACTATATATAAACCGATAATATAATATTTAAAACTCATATAAAAGAGATTGAATAAAACAAAAAAACGACTTGACAGAAATGACGTGTCATGCCACTGACACCGCGAAATAAGTTAAAACTACAATAAAAGGACAATAGGAAATCAACGATAAAACACAAGACCTAAACACTAATTAAATGTAATATACAAAACAGAACTGTTACAAATTAAAACAAGAGTAATTAAATAATTAAACGGGAGCAATAGAAACGGGCACCGGATAGCTATAGTAGTCCCCCGCAGGGGAAAACGTGGTGCCATACAAAGTTAAATGCGCGTGCAATGGAGTGTGTCGCCCTCATCTCTGGATTGCAGACCACACTCCCAAATATATATATAATATATATATATATATATATATATTATATAATTTTTATATATATATAAAATATTTATATATATATTGTATATATATATATACATATATATATACATGTGTGTGTGTGTGTGTATGGGTGTGTGTGTGTGTGTGTGTGTGTGTGTGTGTGTGTGTGTGTGTGTGTGTGTGTGTGTGTGTGTGTGGGGTGCGTGTATATGTGTGTATATATATATATATATATATATATATATATATTTATATTTATATTTTATAATATATATATATATATATATATATATATATATATATATCATCAATAACGGTATGTTCATGTTTGAGCAGCCGTGGACCTCTCCACCATCCTTCGCCACTCAACTCGATCTTGCGCTTTTCTTTCCACTTGTACCATCGACAGCCCGCAAATATCTTTGATGTTGTCGCTCAGTCTTGTCTTCGGTTTGTCTCTTCCTCTGTTTCCTATCACCCTCCCTGTCAGCAAGTTTTTCTCAATACTTTTACTTCTCATCACATGACATAAACTTTAATTTCCTACTGTTCAAGATGTCTAACAGCCGGTCTTTTCAATTTATTTTTCTCAGCTTTCATCATTCGTTTTCCTCTGTCCAGTTAATACGCAGTACTCGTCTGTAACACCACATTTCAAACTTGACTTTTTCTTGTCATCTTCTTCAGCACCCAACCTCAGAACCCTATATGCAATTGGGAAAACTAATGAGTTCAATAACCTCAGCTTTGCCCGTAGGTATGTTTCGGTTTTTCCGATGTTATTGAGAGCACTGGGCGTTTTTGGCAATGGTAATTCTTCTTTTTACCCCGGTGAATCATCATAGTTTAGTTAAAACGCTTCCAAATAAGTGAACCTTTTCACTTTCCCCCCCATTCCTTGATTGTAACATGTTCATCATTGTTTTTTTTCCAGGCCTGTTGTTCGCCCTGAAATTTTTTCCAATTAAATTTCTTCTTTCAGCATAATTTTTCAAACAAAATTTTATGCTGTGATTATTAGAAATTGTCCTGTTTTTGTTGCTTGGGTGCGCACCTTTTTGGTATGGGAGTAAAGATGATTTTCCCCAGTTTCGGCCATTTTTCATTCCATATTTCGTCAAAGTTTATAGAACTATTCAAATTTTCCCCAGCACTTTTGATTAGTTTGCTGTTATTTCCCCTTTTCCCGGGCTTTTTTATTTTTTAAAATTTTTTTATGATTTTATAATTTCTTCTAGTATGGCGGGGGTTTCATTTTCGTTTTCATGAGTCTAATTAATGTTTTTGTTAGATCTTTATTTTTTTTTGTATAGGTTGGAACAATATTGTTAATCTATTTTTTGATTTTTTTTTCCATCAATAAAACCAAGCCATCTTCTTTTTTGATAGTGTCTATTGGGGTTTTAAATTTTCGTGTGATTTTCGTTTTCCTTAGTAGAGTTTTTTATTTGTTTATTGAAAAGTTTTCAATTCTCGGAAATGTCATTAAATTTTTTTTCTTATCTCGTCGCAATAATCTTAAAATTTTTGTATTTTTTTTTTTGAAAATTTATTTTTCCTAATTTGATCCCCTTTGATTTGGCCTCTTTTTTTAAATTCACTATGTTTTTTAGAATCGGGGGGAATTTGTCTTTTTTTTTGGCGATAGTTAAGCAGCGCCAGCAGTTTTTTCCTTTCTTCCAAAAATCTTTGGTTTTTTTCTTTTAATTTGTTTGAGTATTTCAAATTTTTTGACCGAATTTCTGAATTTGTTATAAAGATTTTTGTGTCGGTTTAGGGGTGGTTGGACGCCCTTTTTTTGAGTCTTTTTTTAAAAGTCGATAGTAGAGTTGGGGTCACTTTTGCAGTCGGGCACCAGGTCTTTTTTGGCATTTTTTTGCAATTTTTCCATTTTGTTCAGCACTTTAGTCTTTTGGTGGTTTTCTTTGTCTGGTAAAAAACCAAGTGTACAATTTCTTGGGTGGTGTTGGAACAAGTTTGGCTTAATAGATATTTACTACAAAATTCAAAAAAATCTTCACCTTTTTCATTTAAACCTCCAAGGGCCCAAATTTTTCCACAGGTGTCTTTTATAGAAAAAATTTTGCCACTTGCTTTGAGGCCCCCAGTTTACTTTTAATCCTTTGGGGATTTGTCTAAAGTTTTTGGAGAGGTTAAAAAATTTTCCATTTTTTCCCATTTGGAAATGTTTTTTGTGGGCTTTGTTAATACTAAATTTGGGGTTTTTGTTTGTTTTCGTTTTTAAAAGCGACATTTTTTGGGGCTGTACCAATTAGGCTTTGCTGATTTTTCTGAAACAGGAAACTCCTCATTTCCCTTCTCTTTTGAAAAAAAAAAGAACTGTCTTGTTTCTTATTTTTAAAAATTTCCCATTTTTTTCCAAGTCTCACTTTTTCCCTGTTTTTAATGTGTTCTACCTTTCGTTACAGACAGTATGTAATTTTACCCACTTTTTCATTTTTTTTACTTTTCCACTTTCCGATTTTTGGTTTTTAAATTTGGGCATGTTTTCTTTATCTTCTGGTCCCGGATGCTTTTTAAATTGAAGCCGGTTGCCCACTGAAAACGCCCCCTGATCCCCACGCGACGGGCGATGTGTATGAATTTTTATTCGTATTCAATCATTGAGGGGTTGTCAGGGAAAAAAAAAGTGAGGGGAATCCCCCGGGCTCCTTCTAAAACTCGCGCCCTCGAACAACTAGGGGGAACTTCTCGCCGTTTAAAACGACACTTAATAGCCAGACATATTTTTTGGGAAACCAGTAATCAGTAGAACCCAAGGGGTTTTCATCAAAAATCCTGCCCCGCTGCCGACAGTTTCACCCCAAACCCCGATGGGAGTAATAGGGTGCTATCCTTGTTTAAGGGAACCCCAGGGGGCAAATTTATGTCTTTCCCCCGGGAAAAAATAATATAATTTTTAAAAATATATTTTAAATATATATTAAAATTATAATTTTTAAAAATATAATTATTTTTATATATTATAAAATTCATAATATAATTTATAAAAATATATATAATAATATACTTTATAATTATAATATATATATTAATTATTATATAAAATATAAAATATAATTTAAAATTAAAATTATACTTAAATTTATATATATATATTGTGTGTGTGGTGGGTTGTGGTGTGTTGTGGGGTGGTTGTGTGGTATATAAATTTTACATATATATATATATATATATATATATTTTAATTTAATATATAATATATTTTAATGTGGGTGTGTGGTGTGTGTGTGTGTGTGTGGGTGGTGTGTAAATATAATATAAAATATAATAATATATTAATATTATATATATATATATATAATATTTTTAATTTTATGTATATGTATAGTATATATATATTGCATATATATTTTATATTATATATAATAGATATTATATATAAAATATATATATGTGTGTGTGGTTTTGGTGGTGGTGTGTTGTGGTAAAAAATTTTATTATTTTTTTTTTCTTTCTTTTCTTTTCTTTTTTTTTCTTTTTTTTTTCTTTCTTTTTTACGGTAGGTTTATGTTTGAGCCGCCGTGGGCACGCATGATATTAATTGAGTTTTCTGTTTTGATGTCTTAGAGTGAGTAGTGGAAGGGTCCCGAGTTTCCTTTCCACGGGGAGTGCCGTGTTACCTTTTAGGGAATCATTTTCTTTATCCGGGGTTTAACCCCCCACTGACTTTGGGGGCTTGGCCCCCCGTGGCTAGGTAGGAATCAAGGTGAAGTTCCGCCCAAATGGAAACGCGCCCGGGGGGACCAACCCTCGAAAACCAGATTTCTCGTTCCCCGTCTTTAGTCGAGCTCTAACTAAACGGCCCTGCGCCTAATTTAAAAATATTTTAAATATAAATATATTATATTATTATTATATATTTATATTATATATATATTGTGTGTGTGTGTGGGGTGTGTGTGTGTGTTTTTGTGAAATTATAAAATATATATATATATAATATTAATTATTAATATTTAAAAATTTAATATAACATAATTTTAAAAATTTTGTATAATATTAATAATTATTAATTTATATATTAAATATTATAGATTATAAAATAATTATTATATAATTTTATATTAAATTTTGTGTGGTGTTTTGGGTCTGTGGGTTGTGTATATATATAGTGTAGTATATATATTATATATAATTATATATATATATATATTAATATTATATAAATGTAATAATTTTTAATTTATATAATATATATATTATATATATACTATATTAATATACACACACACCCATGTGTGGTGTGTTTTGTGTGGTGGTGTGTGTGTGTGTGGGGTTTTTGTGTGTGGGTTGTGTATGTTTAGTTGGGATATATATATAAAATTTAAAATAAAAAAATATATATAATTATTTTAGTTTTTATATATAACATATTTTGGGTGGTGTTGTATAGTGTGTGTGTGTGTGGGTTTAAAAGTGTGT
>NC_051395.1:23448057-23450557 GCF_015228065.2 Penaeus monodon | reverse complement strand
GTTTACCGGAGTGACGAGTTCTGTAGCACTGACCATAGGCTGGGTCCACTTCAAAACTCCTCATCCCTCCAGTGGCCACTCTAAGGTGTTTCACTTGGACAGACTGAGAAAGGGGGAGTATGCCCGTGGGTTCGCCACGGCAGTCTGACCAATTCATATACCTTGAAAACCTGACGGACCTAGTTGCTCTGTAGGAGTCCTTCAAGTGAGAAACATTCGGAGCAGCGCAGGAGACCATTGACATACTCCCTGTGGCATGGCAGAATTTCATCTCCCTGAAGACAATGGAAGCCACTGAAGCATGTCGCATGGCTTAGCTGAATGGCAATCTGGATTCTGTTGCTCTATAGTGCATAGAGCTCGGACACTGCTGACAGTGCACAAGGAACAGTTCATTAGGAATCTTGCTGAAGAGGTTGAAGGCCATCTCTTGTTAAACGACCTTCGCCCTGGCTACCAAGTCCTGAGAAAACTGAACTCTAAGACCTCCTTGCAGATGACTGCAGTCCACTTAGACAATAGATCATCTCAGATCATGTTGGGGTTCGTGAATGATGGGCTGAGTATTTTGAGCAGTTGTACTGGGTAGACCCTCCAACAGTTACCTTGGATGCAAGTGGTATCACAATACCTGTGCCAGACCCACCCATCAGCGAAGAACCTCCTAACCTAACTGAGGTTAGGATGGCCATTTCTAAGCTGAAGTGTGGGAAAGCTACAGGCATATGTGATATCCCAGCTGTATTGTTAAAGGCTGGGGGTGAACCTATGGCATGGGGCTTGCATACAGTCTTGACTGTCATCTGGTAGTCTGGTACCATTCCCCCTGACCTGTTAAAGGGCATGGTCATCCCTCTCTAGAAGGAGAAAGGTGATTGTTGGGACTGCTTTGGTAGCATAGTCCATTTCTGGGCTGTCAGACCAAGAATCCAATAAACGGATTGGTCTAGCAGCAGCAGTCATGAACTTGATCAACAAGAGCATTTGGAGATGCTATCTAGTGCCTGGAGTCTCATTTTGATGCCTTTTGTAACAAGTCTCTTCGCCAGATCATGAAGTACAGTTGGCAGGACCATGTGTCCAACTGATGGCTACACCGTGAGACTGACATGGAACCTGTAACGTACATAATCCGGGATCACCAACTCGGGCTATATTGGCACCTAGCTCGCTTCCCTGTGGATGACCCATACCATCAGGTTGTCTCACTGCGAGACAGTGTGTGTGTGTGTGTGTGTGTGTGTGTATGTGTGTGTGTGTGTGTCTAGATAATAAGATAGATGGATAGACAGAGAGATTAACAGATATATATTACTATATATAAGCAAATATATCATGGTTATGGATATTACTACTGTGCGTTCTCCTCTCTATCTTTATCCATCCCTCTCTCTCCCTCCTCCTTTCACACTCACAATCATCAAATTGACGGCTTTATACGTCTTACGTACAACGTCTCTCGCAGAATAGCACTATTTATAGACACACTCATCACACTAATTCTTCCGCCTTCCTGACACCCCTTATTATTTTCTTCCATTTCCCTTTTCTATCTACCTGATCTACTTCAGTGGTTGGTTGGCATTTTCTCCTCTCACCTACGCCCACTTCAGACATGATCCAAATGCCGGGATTAAGGATTTCTGCGTATTCTTATCTTTCTGTATTTTTTTCTCTCTCACTTTTTTCCGTCTCTTTGTCTGCATTTGTTTGGCTCTTTCTCTCTCTCTCTCTCTCTCTCTCTCTCTCTCTCTCTCTCTCTCTCTCTCTCTCTCTCTCTCTCTCTCTCTCTCCTCTCTCTCTCTCTCTCTCTCTGTATTTCTCTCCTTCTCTCTCTCTCTCTCTCTTTCTCTCTCTCTCTTCTCTCCTCTCTCTCTCTCTCTCTCTCCTCTCTCTCTCTCTCTCTCTCATCATTATATTATATATATATATATATATATATATATATATATATATATATATATATATATATATATTTGTCTGTCTGTCTATCTCTATCTATATCTCTCTATATCTCTCTCTCCATTTCTTTCTCTCGCCGCCACGCAAGCCGATACTTACATCCCTGTATACACGAGATCCATCCATCATTAATAGATGCTAATATTACAGTGGAGTTTATGTCTCATTCTCATAGACAGATAGATAGACAATTAGATGGATAGACATTGAATTTAGATATGTATATATATATATATATATATATATATATATATATATATATATATATATATATATATATATATATATATATATGTGTGTGTGTGTGTGTGTGTGTGTGTGTGTGTGTGTGTGTGTGTGTGTGTGTGTGTGTGTGTGTGTGTGTGTGTGGTGCGTGTGTGGGTGGGTGGGTGGGTGTGTATGGATGGATGGATGGATGGATGGATGGATGGATGGATGGATGGATGGATGGATGGATGGATGGATGGATGGATGGATGGATGGATGGATAGATGGATGGATGGATGGATGGATGGATAGATGCCTACAAACATCCATA
>NC_051395.1:23440557-23443057 GCF_015228065.2 Penaeus monodon | reverse complement strand
ATTGCAATGTATGATGCAGTAATTTAATGTAATGACAAATCAATCTAATAATGACTTGCTAATGAAAAGAAGGGACTAATTATTGTAATAAGGGATATTTGAATTCCACAAGAGCTGGTTAATGAGCCGAGGACTAATCAAATGCAGAAAGGACGGATTGTTGTAATAAGGGCCATTTTAGTGTGATAAGGACTGGTTGTTGCAATAGAAGCTAGTTTGATAAGATTAGAACTGATTACTGTACTAATTGCCGGTTTAGTGTGATAAGGGATTATCGTAGTTGATATCAGACTTAATCATAACTGATATAATACGGGTTATTCTTTTATTATTTTGTTATTTGTTTATTATCATTATTATTATTATTATCATTATTATCATTATTATTATTATTATTATTATCATTATTATTATTATCATAATTATTATTATTATTATTATTATTATTATTATTATTATGTTTTTTCTTGGGCATTCCTCTATTTTTTATTATTATTATTGTATTTTATATCTTTCTCCATCTTTTTGTATGACGTTTCCTCTGTATGTCTTCATGAAGAATAAAGTTGTTGCGAAGGTCAACGTTCTTAATTTTTTAATTTTTTTTTTCTTTCGTAAAGATGACATTTTTTTAAAGGGCGAGTCTTACATTTGTAGATTCAGAAATATCTCAGTATGCACAATGCTTTTCATATCAACACTATCATCATTATTATCATTATCATTATCATCATTATTAGCATTATCTTTCATCATCGTTATCATTATTATCATCATTACTATCATTATCATCATCGTCGTCGTCGTTATTGACCTCAAGTCATCATCATCATCATCACCATCACCTTCATCATCCTCAACATCATCATAGTGATTATCACCATAATCATCACATCGTGACTTCCAACCTGATCACAATCCGTACTTTGAAAGTATAAGCAAACATGATATTTTTACTGTAACCTTAGTATAGATGATATAAGTGGTTACTTATAATAATTTTGTTATTGTCATATGATTATTTTTATTGTGGATATGATAAAAAAAAAAGAGTGCGGCGTCAGTTATTAGTAAAATTATGAACATTAATCATTGAAAAAAATGCAGTAATCAGCTTTTTCAAATCCTATGTGTGTAATTGTGTGTGTGTGTTTGTGTGTGCGTGTTCGTTTGCATTTGCGTGTCATTGTTTCTTTGTTTGTCTTTGTTTGTGAGTGTGCGTGTTCGTTTGTGTGTTTGTTTGTTTGTCTACATATACGAGTATACGTTAATTTTCTTAGAGCGATAAAAAAACGCCGAAATATGTATAAGCATTAAACACTTTATGATATCTCGTCTGAGAAAATGACGAAAAAGTATGTTTTACACTTTCAAACATTTAAAAAAACGTTTATTCATGCATATTTTAGCACTTGATATCTTTATTACTCTTCTCTGACACTCAGTTATGAAACATTTTCCTTGGCCGTTTTTTTAATGTTATTTGCGTGTATTTCCTGAATCCGCATTTTAAAGTGAAACTGCGATATTATCATTATCATTACTAATATTCTTACGATATTTATCACCATCAAAACAATAATGAAGATCACCATTATTATAATAAGCCACCATTATTATATTTTCTAATATTGGTCTTGGTCTACCTATCTGTATGTGTGTTTATCTATCTGTCTATCTAACTACTTATCCATCTGTCCAAAAAAGAGGAGGGGAAAAGGAGTGGGTCGGAAAAGTAGGGGGGGGGGGAGAGAGGGAGGGGACATAGGGGAGGGATAGTCAATTTAATTAATACACATCCTTACATATGCAAATGTCCACTTACGAAAGGACACACATACGTGTACATAAAAAAAAAAAAAAAAAAAAAAAAAAAAAAAAAAAAAAATATATATATATATATATATATATATATATATATATATATATATATATATATATATAACACAACACACACACACACACACACACACACACACACACACACACACACACACACACACACACATATATATATATATAATATATATATATATATATTATATATATATATATATATATATATATATATATATATATATATATTGCGGTTATTTTCAACTTCTGATTCTATTCCTATTACCAGAAAACATAGACGTCCTCTCATTATTGCAGCCTCAGTACATTTCTTGTTTGAGCTGGATCAGACTGTATTACAAGTCTTTATTAATTTTATTTACTATGTGTATGTGTATATATATATATATATATTATATATATATATATATATATATATATATATATATGTATATGTAATTTTTTTATGTACACGTATGTGTGTCCCTTCGTAAGTGGACATTTGCATATGTAAGGATGTGTATTAATTAAAATGACTATCCCTCCCCTATGTCCCCTCCCTCTCTCTCCCCCACACTCCCCCCCCCCTACTTTTCCGACCCACTCCTTTTCCCCTCCACTCAGCCCTCCCCCACATTTCTTCCCCTACGCACCCAATGACTCT
>NC_051395.1:23403057-23420557 GCF_015228065.2 Penaeus monodon | reverse complement strand
GAGGGGGGGGGGGGAGAGGGGAGAGAGGAGAGAGGAGAGAGGAGAGAGAGAGAGAGAGAGAGAGAGAGAGAGAGAGGGAGGGAGAGAGAGAGGGAGGGAGGGAGGGAGGGAGGGAGGGAGGGAGGGAGGGAGGGAGGGGGAGGGGGAGGGAGAGGGGAGAGAGCGAGATAGAGGGGAGAGGGGCAGGGAGAAGGAGAGGGGGGGAGGGGGGGAGGGAGGGGAGGGGAGGGGAGGGGAGGGGAGGAGAGGAGAGAGAGAGAGAGAGAGAGAGATAGAGAGAGAGAGAGAGATAGAGAGAGAGAGAGAGAGAGAGAGAGAGAGAGAGAGAGAGAGAGAGAGAGAGAGAGAGAGAGAGAGACCAAAGAGCAGCTTTCTTGCTTCCTTATTTTTCTGCCTAAGGTGCATTTGACACAAAGTGACAGTTTATCAAAAGTAATATATCAAATTGTATTCTAATACACTCCTTACTTTGTCAGATCTAAATTATCTGAAAAATATATTCTCTTTCAAAAAAATATTTTTCTGACCCTAAAACTCCCTGGAAACTTCTACAAGTTTCAAGAATAGAAAACCCAATAGCACTAAAGAGAATAGCATAGATATTCCCACAGAATACAGAGATGCCATTACTGCAGTTCAAGAAATAGCAAACTGAAAATACGATGCGTTTCTTAAAATCACAGGGATTGCAGACTTGTGTAATCCCCTTTAATCCCAAAGCTTTCAAATATACTGACAAGCAAGATATTATTTCTATCTGGAATTCAGCCTTTTCATACATAACATAAAACAAGTGTTCTCATTATTGAGAACAAACCAACACATTTTATCAGCTTGAGGTCTATCAGTATTCAGTATTAGCAGCCAAAGGTAATTGTACATTTTTAGCATACTGCATCTACACAATTACAGGCAAAAGCAGTTTCATTTTCTCTCTTTCTTCTAGATCTAACAGAGAAAGGTTTATAACCTTTGTTCCTACAGCAACAAGCAAAAAGAGAGAGCATACTTTCCTCAAGAACTGACTGGTTTTGAGCAAGACAGTAAAGTCTGGGTTTGCCACTGCATATATCTTACAAAAATCTGTAATAATTTTCATTTCAGGTAAATGACTTAAAAAAATACATGCTTATTTTCAGTCTCATAGTAAATAAACATGTAATAGCATGTTAATACCTGCACTGCAATGGTATGATTTCCTAATAATTTCTTGCATATATAATTAGATCTTTAAAATAGTAGTTCAGTGTAAACAGTAATGAAATTGTATTTGCTGTAAATTTTCTTAGAACATCTTTCTTTCTCAATATGAATAAATAAATAAATGTTATTCTTATGTATTAATAGACTACATATATCAAAGAAATGGAAATGGTTATCTTTCAGAAAATAGCTTACTCATTGCATTAAAGTGATCTGCACTTGTCAGATTTCTGAGAAATGAGATCATCCAAAATCCCTTTTTTCTTACACTTATGACTTTCCTTGTAGATGCTCTAGCAGCCTTTGCTGCCTGTTGACTGTCAGCTTGGCCTGGCGGAGCTCATGGACAAGATGAGCAGCAGGAGTGTCTTCCGAAACACTTTCTAATAAAGTTACTTTTTGTAATAAGACTTCCTTCTCTCCCACAAGGACTTCTTCCCGAGCAGCTGCTTCACGAACAACCTGTTTTACATGAGCCAGCAGGCGTGTTTTCTGCCGCACTTCTTCCTCCAAAGAAGCTATTCGAGACTCATATTCCAACACAACTGCTGCCCCTCCTACACGCCTGGCAATCGGGCTACTTCTATCCACTATCAACCTCTCTTCTTCCTCTTCCTTCTGCTGCAGCCTAACCCTTAGGGCTGTTATCTCCTCTATGGCACCCTTCAGTCTTGTTTCCAGTTTGTGCTTTTCCTCTAAGGCCTGTTTGAGCTGGGATCGAAACTGTACCTCACTTTCATCTTCATCTGTTTGGGTCTTCTTAACCAATTTTGGACTCCTTGGAGGAACCCTGCTAACTACTCCTCCTTCCCTCCTGTCTGGAGAGGGACTAACCCTGTTCTTCCTTGATCTGCTTGTTGAACGGCTAGTGCGTGGTGCAGGGGGAACATCTGGTGTTGTAGAGATGTTCCCCATCTCCATAGGATTTAGAGCCTTCAAGCAAACACCACACATCTGCTCAGTTGATACTCTGCTCATGGTGTTTAGCTTGTGCTGCACAGTCAGCTTCTCCTTTTCAACTCGACTGAGCAAATCCTTGCTGGCTTCCAGTTTCTTCTGGCTTATGCCTTGAGCCTCTTCCAATTCCTTTACTCTGGTCTTCAACTTGTCTATTGTTCCCCTCAACTTCTTTCTCTCTTCCCAGCGAATGATCTGCTCTTGCTGCTGTGTCTTTTTGGCCTCATTCTCTTCAATTTCATGAGTAGCATTCATTTTCTCAAGCTTTTCTCGTAGATTCTCAATGGCTCTGGCAATTGACATTGGAGATTTCCCTTCAAGATCTTCCAATTTTTGCTTCATTGTGCTGTTTGCTCGCTTTTGTTGCAGTGTTTGTTTTTCAAGCTTTAGGTTTTGTCCTTTTAAAGATTTGAGCTCTACACTCAGTTTATTAATTTCCTCACTGTTCTTTTCCTTCAAAGAGGATATCTGCATGGTCTGATTCTGGAGCTTCTGTTCAAGATCTTTTTTGGCCTCATGCACCTTCTTTAGCTCAAACTTTATAGTTTCAGTGGCCCTACTGGTGGCCTGAGCCACCTCTTTTTCAATGCTAATTGGTTCTTTTTCCTCATCCCTCACTGTATTTTCTTGCTTATCATCATTTAACATAATTTTCTCCTTCATTTCCTGTACTGCTTGAGACAATTTCGCAACCTGCTTCTCCTTCTCAATGAGTTGGTCTCGCAACTTCTCTACCAAAGTCCTCAGGATTACAGATGGGGTCCGGTTTGCAGATTCCTTGAGAAGGGCTACCTCTTTCCGGAGGTCATCCCTTTCCCGTCGAATATTATTAATTTCACCCGAAAGTCGATCAACTTCCCTCTGATGCTGCTGTGCCTTCACTTGCCCTGACACCTCCAGGTGCTCCCTCTCTTCAGAATGCTCATGACGAGAAACAGTGAGCTCCCTTTCAAGATGCATCACCTTTCCTTCAGACACCATCAGTTGATTTTTGGTCTCCTCAAGGCGTGTCTCAAGTGTCTTAATCACATCTTCCAGGCTGTGAATCTGAGCTGTCTGTGCTTCATTTAGAGCATGTGATCCTGTGTCACGTGTAGGAATGGAGTCAAGTTGGGACTGTAAGTCTCTGAGTTTTGCAACTAGCTCATCTCTTTCTTGGGCCAGAAGGACATACTCTTCTTTCTGTTTTGCTACCTGCTGCTGTTGCTCCTTATGTGTCTTTGCCAGCAGGTCCTGATAATGGTTTACAGCCTCTTGACTCAAGCGCAGACGTTCCTTCAGCCCTTCCACGACTATTCTGATGCTCTCTTCCTCAGGTGGCACCATTTTTGGTCTCTCTTGCTCCTCACTTTCTTGTACCATTGATCTTGGAGTCCATGGCTTCTTCAAGCTGCTTCCTTGCAATCTCAACTCATTAATAATTTTCTCTCGTGCAATAACAGCAACTTCTTTGTCTCTTAGTTCCTTCACTAACTTTTCTATCTTTTGCTGGCATTCTTCCAGTTCCTTTTCCATCCTCTCAATGAGAGAAGATTTACTACGTAGCATGTCTTGTGCCTGATCCAGCTGCTTGGAAAGAGGCAATTTTTGGTCAGGTAGGTCATGGAAGCCCAGGGTCTTCATTCCCAACAAGGCTTCTTGGTGCCTCGTTTCATGTTTTTCCAAAGCCCGCATCAATTCTGCCTCCCTCTCCTCCCACACCAGCTGTTCGTCCATCCACATCTTCTCCACACTGGCAATCTGGGAGTAGAGCTCTGACAGCTTCCTCTCCTTGCCTTCCAATCTCACCAGAGTCAATGCTCTCTCTTCCTCTAGCATCTGAGTCTTCTCCTCAAGCTCCACATTGCGCAGCTTGGCCTCCTCCAACTTGCTGCACCAGTCAGCAACATGTTTTGTGGACTTGTGGGAGGTGAGGGCTGTCTTGAGCTCATCAAGGGCCTCTTGCTTGAGTTTTAGCTGCCTAAGGGTGACTTTGGCCTCCATCTTATCATGTTGGGTCTTCTGGAGGGCAACTTGTAAGGTATTCCTCTCTTGCTTCAGTGTCTCCATCAGGTCCACTAAGCGCTCTTGCTGGTGCAGGGGTATGGCACCCGCATACTGTTGCCTAAGTTAAAGAGAAAATAACAATTTTAAACCAAACATCCCTCAGTTACCAAGTAATTGATTCACTTATACATGCATAACTTCCAACTTACCAGGACTTCATATCAAACAAATAACTAATATAAAATAGTGTCTTAAGCACTTTTATTCACACCTGTAAACAGCTGTGACATCTATTACAAACCTCAGATCTCTAATGATGACATGTAACCTTGTGGCACGTAAACGGCTGGAATCTGTTGCTGTCTCTAGCAGCCTATCGCGATCTCGTAGCTGCTGCCTCATGCGGGATATTTCAACAGAAAGTTTTTCATTTGCTGCCTTGGCTTCCTCCTGTGCTGCTATCAGTTCCAAGTTCTTAACTTTAAGATAGACAATATCCTGGTGGAGCTCACCTGTAAAGTATAAATTCATTTTTAGTCAACAAACCTTACAAATTGTATAGTTTTTAAAAAGATATAAATGGACCCTCTTTTGAAATCAGCCTTTAGCAACAGTAAAATTTTTCTGTTTGAATTTATATCAAAGTTAAACTATACCTATATAGAATCAAGTTACTTCATTAGTCAGAAGCATATTTATTACTTCATTTTATCATCAGTTCTTTACTTAGAAGTATTACCACTTTTAATTAATATTTAGAAAGAGAATAACATAAATAATGAAAATGTTGTTTTCAACTACATAATCTAGATTTCTGGGTATCATTTACATTGCTTAAACTTATAATTATAATTATTTATATTATATTTAATTGTTTTTGTGAGCATTATTCTTATTATCATCATCATTATTACCATAACTGTTACCATCAGTTTTCTTATTATTATTACTATCATCATCATCATCAACATTATTGTTATCATCTTATAACAATATTATCATCATCATTATTACCTATATCACTATCATTATCATCCATATTTAAAAATGCAAATAATAATTTAGTATTATTATCATTTTCATTACCTATCTTCGTTCGTTCCTCACTGATGGCTGCCAAGTCATGTGCCTTTTGCCTCAGCTGTTCAATCTCTTCCTTGTCAGCAGCTTCTACGAATTCCCTTTGCTTCATCTGGTAAGTGTTAACCTCAAGCAGACCTTGTAATCGTTTCACATCAAGGGCTAGCTTGGCCTGCAAGAAAATCATGCATAATATGAGAACATCTTAATAGTCACAGAGAAGATACCAAAATAAATTGTGCCTAACTCACACACATGCATAAATTTATGGGGACACACATGTATACGCACACACAAAAATGTGCACATTCACGCACACACACGTGCACACACACACACACACACACACACACACACACACACACACACACACACACACACACACACACACACACACACACACACACACACACACACACACACACACACACACACACACACACACACACACACACACACACACACACATGCCTGCATCAGTTCCTACTTCATCTCTGTAAAACAAAAGAAAAAAAAACACATTGTTCGCTGGAATACCTTCTCCTCAGTGACTTGCTGTGAGTGCTGAATAACTCTCTCGTAGTCCTCGCGAGACACGACACTCTGGAGCTGGCATCGTAGTTCTGTTTCTGTCATCTGTAGGGTGCTGTTCATCTTAGAGATGGTGTCCACTGTGTTCTGAAGCTCCTTCACTCGTTGGTACAGATCATCACACTCCTCTGCAGAATTTAGGTTAGAATATTATATATAAATGTGTGTGTGTGTGTGTGTGTGTGTGTGTGTGTGTGTGTGTGTGTGTGTGTGTGTGTGTGTGTGTGTGTGTGTGTGTGTGTGTGTGTGTGTGTGTGAGAGAATGTGAGTGTGAGTGTGAGTGTGAGTGTGAGTGTGAGTGAGTATAACTGTGAATGTGAATGGTTTACACAGACACAGTTGCATGCACTTGACAAATAATTACATTAGTCATTATCTAGATCACTGAATGAAACTTGATTCTTACTCTTGACATTCTGGAACATTGTGGTTGCATGTTCTGCCTTTTGTTTTTCACGTAATTCTCGAAGTTCCACGGCTGCTAACTGCTTGGATAGTACCTCCACCTAAGCAAGTGCAATACAAGACCTTTACCTCATTCTAAGTCTCCTACAACTTATTATACTGGTGTTACACAATAAAATGACACGTTTTATGAAGTATCTACAAGTGTACATCTCATTAACACTTCTTTTTGGACCTCAGAACAAAACAAATATACGAGTATATTTCACACTTCGTTCTACATCAAATTCTGTTTACACAATAACTCTTCACAACACAGGTAAAGCAATGGAACCAAGGCGACATGATGGAGACGCACCTGCACATTGGTGACGTTAGCGCCAACGAGGTTTAGGGAAGCCTGAAGAGAGTGGACCTTCTCCCTTGCACTTTCCAGCTGCTGACTCAGCTGCTCTCTTTCCTCCAGCAGCTGCTTCACCTCTGCTTCTAGACGTACACCCTGTTCTTGGTTCTCCTTCTAAAATAATTATGACAATAATTATGATAATACTATATTTTGTTCCAAGATGAAGTTTATTACAGTCACCTTAGAAGAATAATGCCATAATACAATAATTTATTTTTAATAATTTCATTTTCAAAAAGATATTACAACAACTTTCAACAATATAAAGACCCTCAGGAACTAACCATGCGAGCCTGATCTTGCAGAAGTGCTCTATACTTGGTAGTGATGGCAGCCATCTGGGCAGAGGTCTGATCAGCAACAGTTCTGGGCACCATCTGGCTGAGCTCCCTCTCCAGCTGCTGCACTCGGAGCTTTGAAAGCCCTTGCTCTTGCTCAATTTCATTCCTTGCCTGCAGGGATTGAAAACCCAACCTGTTTACTGCATTTTACATTATGAATTGAATTGACTCAGGCTATATCTCATTTTATATGTACCATACATAGTACTTTCATATATTTTTTTTCTCCAAACTTGCACTTGCTTGCTTCCTCTTTATTTATCATATTTACTACAATTACCTATTTATCTATAGAAAATCTGAAAATGAAAAGAAATTGAAACCAAACCTACATTTTTTAATAACTTCTAAAGTATCAAATCAAAACCTCTATTATTTTCTCTGCATCACAAAAAAGACAAAAAAAAAAAAAAAAATGGTGGGAAAAAAGGTACTAACCTGTTTGTTCTGAAGAATGTGTTGTTGTAATTCTTCATTTCTTTCCCTCAGTCTGTTGTGCAAGACTGTGATTTCCTTCCCTTGGTTATTGCTCAGTCTCTTTGTTACGGCCAAATCATACCTCAATTCTGCATTCCTCTTTGCAAGCTACCAAAACAAAAGTCAGGATGTGGTTTTTGTACTGATATGCAATATGGTCTCTCTCTTTTGTACAATTTAAAGCTTATTTCATCAGAGAAAAAAAAAAGCTCAATCAATCCATCCAGAAAAACTACATTAACCGTTGAAGATGACCAATCAAGGACCTACGCAAGCCATACTACTTGACTCCTACCCTACACAACCCTTACCTTCCCATCAACATCGCCCCGGCTGGAAGAAATGACATCAACGGCCGAATTAAGCTCTTCTGTGCGGGCTTTTTCCGCTTTCAATGTCTCCTCCAACAGCGATATAGATTCTGCTAGCGACTTTCTCTCAGCCTGCCATTCATCTCGATCTTTTGCAAACTGTAATATAATATGTAGGTAAGAATACGAACATATTGACATTGAATATACAGTTTCTAGTCAATCTATTAGGAATACATATATGCATACATATATATAAAAATAAATACATATATAGATTTATTTAGTTATATATGTAATATTTCCCTGTATATATATGTATGTATGTATGTATGTATGTAGAAAAAATAAATAAATAAATAAATAAAATAAATATATACATACATATGTGTGTGTGTGAGCGCGCGTGTGTGTGTGTGTGTGTGTGTGTGTGTGTGTGTGTGTGTGTGTGTGTGTGTGTGTGTGTGTGTGTGTGTGTGTGTGTGTGTGTGTCTGTGTGTGTCTGTGTGTGTCTGTGTATACTGCACAATTTATATTCAGAAGAATATTTGGCACACATTACATTGAGAATAAACTAAAATAGATGTAGATGAGGTAATTAAATGATTGCTCCCTATCTACTAATATACCATACTTACTTGAGTGTTTAAGTCAGTCACTTGTGTACGTAAGTCATCAAACTGGTTTGTGTAAATGTGAGACGCCTTCTCTCGCTGGTCAATCTCTTGCTCCCGTTTGTTACATTCCTGATCATTAAGATATGAACGTTTTCAATTAACATTTGTTTCTGTTTTACTGGATTATATATAAAATATAAAATTACACATATTCTATATGTATATCTTGATATCCCTAAGCCAGATAAACATCCATCACAATTATGACTGCATTGAAGTTGAAAAAATAATAATGATGAAAAAATCTTTAGAGCTTTACAAATAGAATTATCAATAATCTTTAATAATTACAAAACACTATAACAGATTTTTACACATACACAGAAAAAAAATTATACAAATCATAAAAATTAAAATACCATTAAAGCTTATCAAAACCTCACCTGGATCAGAAAATTGACCTGGTTCTTCAGCTTGGCAATCACTTCTTCAGTGGATGGAGGAAGTTTCCCCAGGGCAGCAATCAGTTCGTCAAGTGCTGCTACGGGGGATTTACTTGCGGATTCTGTGGCTTCATCCTTCGGCGTCTCTGTCTTAGGGTCAAAGACCGAGCTCTCTGAAGTCCTGTCACTGTCGGACCTCTTCTTTTGCCTTCGCTGACTTTCTAACAGTATCTTCTCTAAGGAAGCTTTCTCCCCCTCCAGCCTAGGAAATGGGATTAACACAAGATGCAAAGCTGCCTATGAAATACACTTTCCCATTCCCAAAACTTTACCAACACACATCTTGACACCATTCAAAGATCATGGCTCTTTGTAATATTTCTAAAGCAGAAAAGTAAACAAGTGAAAACAATTTTTTTCACATCATCTAGAGAACTCCCTGACCTTAAGCACTTTTCCTTGAGGGCTTCCATTTTCTGGTGTAGCTGGTCATCAACAGGTCCCTCTTGCTGACCCTGCACCAACTGGGCAACAGCTGCACTGAGTTGGCTCAACTGTTCTTCAAGGGGCTGGGTTGTTTGTAGCACTGATGTTTGTCCTGTAGCAATTTTACCAAACAGTTGGTAACTTTTCCTAAGAAAATTACATTCTAGGCCTTCAAACATTGTTTTCAGCAGTTTAAAAAAGTATACTTTCTTACATAATAGCAAACTATTCCCATCACTAACCTGATGCAAACTGTCTTGGTAATTCCAGTGTTGTAAGTTGCACAGACCCCTTAACATTGGAGAGCTCCCTGGTTAACTCAAAGACCTGGATGCACAAAGAGAAAAGTAATTTGATTTAGTGGGTTAATCTAGAGATACAAATGAATATTCAAATGACCTTATGAAGATAGTCATAATCCTTACATATGAGACAGGGCATTTTTCATATGAATTGCCTTTACAATTTGCAGTTGTCAGTAATAAATAACTATACTAATTTATTTATGTAATTTATTATCTGTTCTCAATATACAGTAATTTTTTATCTAATTATTTACTAATTATCATTTCTCTGTAAACATGCATTTTGGCAAATATGCCAAGGCTCTTTAGATCATACAATGGTGCACTTCCACACAGCAGAAGGCATTACTTAAACTTCAAATAGACCGGCATATTCCTAAGCTATAATTCAATATATTCTAAGGCATGTGAAGTCCTACATTGGAAGAGAGATCCATGAAAAACAGTTATCACTCTAAAGCATCAACAACCAATTAATCGTACTAACAAAAACACAACCAGAAACTACCTTTGTTCGCAGATTGACCTTCTCATCCTGGAGTCGGTTGACCTGATTGGTGAGCTGTTCAATGATCTTTTTACTATTCTGCCAATCAGTTTTCTTAACACCTGGGATATCTATGTCCTCACGAGGCTCTAGTTTCAACTGCTCCCTGTAAATATAATGCTGCTTATAATGTGCTATACAAAGCGAAATACTACACTAAGATAGTAAAGAGATCTAAAAGCTAAATATATCTATCTGACAGAATTTCTTGACTACATAAAAAAAAATACAAAAAGTCTGTGCAAAAAGTTTAGCATAATGTTCCACATTCATCATGGAAGACTTTGTACTTAATTTTAGTTTTATTGAAATCCATCCTCACCTGAGACTACCATTTTCCTCCAGCAGGTCATTAATGTTAATCTGCAAAGTATTGGCAAGGGCCGTAAGCTGTGTGATCTGGGAGTCTCTGATGCGGACCTGACTCCTCGCTTCTTTCAACTCCCTCACAGCATCAGCCAGTGAGAATTCCCCGGCCATGTACGACTGCAATTCCCCAATAACTGTCGAGAGCTGAAGAGAAAGCTTTAATGAAGCAAGATGGATAGATGTTGAACCAAATAACACAAACTCTCAAACTATTTATTCTTTATCTTGTCACTTTGGTGCAGTGGTAGTGTTCTTATCTAGCAATCTTGTTGACCTGCATTCAATTCTTGCACCACCAATTCTTGCACATTGAGATAGTTTAAAAGGACAATAAACAGAGAGACATAATTTGACTTAAGTCACAAGAGCCTGTTACACAAACCTTAAATTATTATCATTTTTATTATTATTATTTATTATTATTATCAGTACTTGGGTGTCTTAACCCAATGAGCCATTGAGTGCAGCCAAATCATTCTTACTATATACTCTGTGGTTATGTATGTATGTATGTGGCAGAGAGAGAGAGAGAGAGAGAGAGAGAGAGAGAGAGAGAGAGAGAGAGAGAGAGAGAGAGAGGAGAGAGAGAGAGAGAGAGAGAAAGAGAGAGAGAAAGAGAGAGGAAGAGAAAGAGAGAGGAAGAGAAAGAAAGAGGAAGAGAAAGAAGAAGAGAAAGAGAGAGAGAGAGAGAGAGAGAGAGAGAGAGAGAGAGAGAGAGAGAGAGAGAGAGAGAGAGAGAGAGAGAGAGAGAGAGAGGGGTTACATTGTGTGATGAAGGATCTCTGGGCCCATTAGCCACAAGAGTAGAAGTAGCAGTTAATCTTAACAAAAAAAAAGTCATAATAACTAATTAGACCTGAAGAAAATGTTGATGAAGTAATCTACATTTTCTGATTTTTTTGGTTTTGTACAAACTTTAAAGCACAACAATTTAAATGTTCTAAATAAGCCATTTGCACTTACATCCTGAGCATGGAGCTGGGCATCTTCCTCTGCAGCCAAGAGCTGAGTCCTCATCTGCTGCACCTGCTGCTGTGCCTCATGCAGCTCTCCTCGCAGCTGGGTTATTACAGCAGCATCGCCTTCCACTGCTGAACTGTAAAAATATCCTGTTTTACTTTTCTACCATTCACCTAATATCAGGACAGGGTTTTCTAATAATCAACTGTTGGATTAATAGTGAAATTATATAAAGCAGCACATAATATATATATATATATATATATATATATATATATATATATATATATATATATATATATATATATATATATATATATATTTATCATTATTATCATTATTATCATTATTATCATTAGTAGTAGTAGTAGTAGTAGTAGTAGTAGTAGTAGTAGTAGTAGTAGTAGAAATAGAAGTAGAAGTAGAAGTAGAAGTAGAAGTAGAAGTAGAAGCAGCAGCAGCAGTAGAAGTTGAAATGTAAAAAGTTTAGCACTTACACTCGACTCTTCTTGAGTTTGTTTATAATCACAGCACTAGACTCAATTTCCTGAGTGGCTTCTGCTAACTGCTGACTGAGACGATTAATTTCTTCATCCCTTTCTTTTACCTCCTGCAAGTGAATTTGTAAAATACACTTTATTTGCAACTTCTTGTTCATTATCAAAACCATAGAAAAAATAGTCAGTTCCTACAATACCACTCTTTCCACTCTCCTCTCATAATAAACCACATTATTCCATACTTATAACAAACCTGTTCCAAGTGAAGTATATGGGACATGTCACTCTGAGCCTGCTGGAAGGAAGGACCCAAGCTACTCCTCTGGAACAGCTGAGCCTTCACCCTCTGCAGTTCCTCTTCACGCTGACTAATGACAATCTGGAACAGAAATAAGAGATGTGACAAGTTATTCTTGAAATGGTGTTTGTAATCTACAACATAACCAAGATATGAAAGTGTGTCCAATGGTGTTTTCACACCAGCTGCCCCAAAATGCATTCATTAAATATTTTCTTAACTTAACCTTCATCTCTAACACCAGCATCAATCATGGTGGTGCATAACAGTCATGAGACAGAGTGCATTAACACATGCATATTGATGCCTATGTTGTAGTTGGAAGTTTCAATTAACAAAACATTTACTAAATGCACTGGCAACTGGTCTGATACTCAAATCCTCATATAAACATGAGAGCAAAATTATTTACAAAGACAAGTAATTGTTCATATCCCTTATGATACCTTCTCTCATTGGCAATAAAATTGTATTTCTAATATTGTTAACAAAGCATTAAAATCCAAAGATCACAAAGCATTATATTACACATATCTGAAATGTTGCCAGCAACTTTTACCTTCAGCTGATCAACTCGAGCATCCACAGCAGTGCTGAGTTCATCATATTTCTCTTGCACAAAGTTTTTCTCAGCTGCCAGTTCTTCAACTTGACAATGGAAACCCTTAACTTCTTCTCGAATATTCGACAGACTCTCTGTGCATCAAGTAGAATATTATGCTGACTAACAAACTTATGGTATCAATTTTCATATGTATTACAACAGATTTTCCATTTTCAAAAACTGCTCTTTGAGTCTGATATATATCATTCACAATATTGCATATTCTGATATGTAAAGAAGTACAATGATGTGAGAATATATGATTTTTTAAATGTAAAATCAACCCTTCTATTTAGGATAATAGCCATCTCCCTTTATGCTACTTGTCCTTTGAGCCACTTTCATTTTCAATATTAAATAACAAGAATTGTTTTCAAAGTCTGTGAGAAAGAAAAGACACATGAGAAGTCAATTCATATACCACAACAAGGAAACATTACCTTGAGCATGGTTATGGGACTCTTTGACACTTATATAATCAGATGTTATCCTATTGATCTCCTTTGTTGCATCAGCTAAACGGTCTTCTAACTCCATCACTGCCATACGGAGTGAAGCACGTTCATTTTCACAGGTCTGAAAAAAATGTATGTTTCTGTCAAGACCTCATAAACTTTTTATGACTTTTATCAAAATAAATTGTCCCTAGATTCATATAAAACTGAGTTTGATGGATGTCTCTGCTAATATTGAGTATTAGCCCATTGTCACAATACATTACACAGTTCTTATAAAAAAAAAATCTTTTTCTTTTTACTTGTAGGTCATCCATGAACTGCTGAATCTCCTCATTTTTCCTCTGCAGAGCTTCCTCCATCTCCTTTTTTTTAATTCTCCAGCCACTCGACCAATCCTGAAAAGCAAATTCACATGACCAAGTCATCCCTAAAATAAAAATATGAGTAACATATCCACATACTGAATATTTAGTTACCATAATTTCAATAATTTTTTATGAAATCTTATAGAGCAAGAGAAAAAAATGTCACAAGAGATCACAACTTAGTTTATTCATTTGGCACATTTGCATTATCCCTCACAAACATACGTAAGGAACATCATTATCCGGGGCAGCTTCAGGTATCTGGCTGCTTTTAAGTAATTTTTTCAGGTGCTTAATCTCAGCTTGTAACTCTTGCTCTCTTTGGGCATCTCCACGACCTGCTGACTCTGCCAGGCGACCAACTTCTTCCTCCAGTGTCACAACCTGAAGGAATTTTCTTTCTTCTTAAAATCTCATCTGGGTTTTATTAATAATATCAAGATCCAATAAGAAATACTAACGGTACAGTATTTTCAAAATCTTATAATCATAAAAATAGATGAGAAGAAGTCTCTGGCATATAATTTGTAAGTCTAATGCAAGGACCCTTTTCACCATACAATGAATTTTCTTCCTGTAAGACATCAAAAAGTGCTGCTGAAATACCTGTGAGTACTTGGTCATCATCACTGCCTGGGTTAGAGTGAACAGCAACTCAAGTTTCTCTGGCGTCTTGTCTCTTGGTCGTAATTTTGTTACACTGGCAAGACTCTTCAAAAAAGAAAATCAATTAAAAACCTGAAGTACAAAATTTCATGAGCATGAATCCAAACTGAGAAGTAAAAAAGCTACAGTGATATAATGAAATGAAATATATTCTGAATTTAATTTCCATCTACCCTTAAGACAAAAATTACAATGGTATCTTACTTGATAGAGTTCCTCCAGGTCTGCTTCTCTCCACTCCCCTGCATCGCCTGTCACCCCCCGCAGGTACTCCCAGTCAACACCCATCTTGACTGGAGTGTTTCACCTTTTCCCCTTCTAAAACACAATTATATCTGTTAAATTCCTGGATAAGATAAGCCACAAAATTCTAATTTAATGACAATATTACAGTAATATAATAATGATACTATAGAATAGAATATAACATACTGCCAGTCAATAATTTGCAACTAAATTGGCATTAATAATGATAATTCCAGATACATATATGTAAGTTAAATTTTAACACCCCACCAGCTTGGTAGGCTTTTAAATATTTTGCTTGCAAATTAAAGGTGACTAATGAATTCATGGAATGGCAACTGGTCACCTAAACTGGATATTGTGGTACTTATTGATAATATCCTTTGTATAACAAGATTCTGTCATTGCAAGTAAAGGTACGCAAAAGGCATAAAATTCCTCCTAATGTGATGAGACATTCATATTCACGTCAATTGCAATTCTTGATAAAATACCAAAGCATAAATGCATTCATGGATACAGCTGAATTTCTAAATAACAAAATAAATATAAAATATAAATAAATATTCTAACTAATTTTACAATTTTCCAGTTCAAGTCATGTTTGGCCCAGAGTGTCATGTGTTTTTCAATGTCAAGTAACCCGGGATGATGACAGCTTCAGTAGGTCATCTGCATACTTACCAGACAGGACAGTCACCCAAAACAAAGGATATTTAACCAGGAAATCCAGAATTAACTAACCAGCAAACCCAAGAAAGGCTTCAATGGCACCAAACCCTCACACCAATAAAACAACTATTTGACCGACAAACACAAAAAGAGAGGAGATTGTATGACTAGCAAACTCCAAATATAGGTGTTAAACAAATACAAACCCCCAAAAATTTGACTTGCAGGATCTGCCATTCCACCCTAGCCTAGCTCGTCTCATTGGTTATCATACTAATATATGCTTCGACACGTGCAGCCATCACTTGTGTCATGCAAAACACTATAATTTACTTAATACAAAGCCAAACCCAATTTATATGTTTACTTAGAATCTCATTATCAAAAAAGAAAGTGTCAATTTGAATTTGAACTCGTCAGGTGCAATTCAGACTAAAAAAAAAAATACAAATACTCACTCGAACATTGACATAATTCCTTATACTCAACCATATAAGTCTTCAACCTAATTAACCTTGAGATACTCGGATAAAATAATGATAAACAAAAATTCAATACCTACCATTCAATCAATAAGAAGCCAATAGCTGGCTCGGCCATTTCGGTTTCCAAGGCAATGTTTACAAACAAACGAGTCACGTGACGTAGAATTTACATTCGAATATGCAATGAATGTAGGAATTATTTTTATTATTTTATGAGCCTTTTCCCCCCCTTTTCTATCCTTTTTTTTCACGGAATATAGTGAAGACATATAAAGTATAAGCTATGATATTGATATTTGGGTTATAGGATTTTTAGCATAGTGCCCAATTGTGTGTGTGTGTGTGTGTGTGTGTGTGTGTGTGTGTGTGTGTGTGTGTGTGTGTGTGTGTGTGTGTGTGTGTGTGTGTGTCAAATACACACACATACACACACACACACACACACACACACACACACACACACACACACACACACACACACATATATATATATATATATATATATATATATATATATATATATATATATATATATATATTATATGCTTATATATATCATATATACATATATATATTATATGCATATATATATTGTATATATATTATTTGCATATATATATATATATATATATATATATATATATATATATATATATATATATATATAAGCACACACACACACTGATCCAGCAAAGGAACTTGTTACAGAAGGCATCAAGACGAGATTACAAGGCACTGGATAGCATCCAGGTTTCACTTCCATAGAGCAAACCTGCTTTCCCTCATTGCTAAATGCATCAAGAGCCGCCACCAGTGCCTCTAGAGACTCAGATAGGATATCAACAGCATCGGCAAAGTCAAGGTCTGAGATCTTGATATTGCCCAGTGTTGCTCCACACTGACTTTGGATAGTATCTCTGCCCATTATCTAGTCCAGGCAGGTGTTGAAAAGTGTTGATGCAAGGACACAGCCTTGTTTCACCCCTGAATTAACAAGGAAGAAGTTCAGGCCCCCACTACACTTTATAGAACTTTCAGTACCAGTATATAGACTTGCGATTAGGCCAATAGTCCGTGTCGGAATTCCCCTAAGTCTCAGAATCTTCCATAGCAATTCTCGATGCACTGAGTCAAATTCCTTCTTGAGGTCGATGTAGGCTGCAACCAGCCCATGACCGAACTCACGACAGCGTTCCAAAACTACTCAAAGTGCTAGCATATAGACTATTATGGATTTGCCAGGAGCGAATCCAGACTGCTCCAGTCTCTGGTACCTTAGTAGGTGTTAACGGATCCGTTTCAGAAAAATGAGGGCAAAAACCTTACCTGGTATACTGAGCAGTGTAATGCCATGGTAGTTGCTACAGTCCCAAAGATACCCTTTCCCCTTGCAGAGAGGGATGGCCAAACCCTTCAACAGGTCAGGGGAAATGGAGCCAGACTGCCACATGACAGTCAAGACTGCATGCAAGCCCCATGTCATAGGTTTACTTCCAGCCTTTAGCAGTTCAGCAGGGATATCACATATGCCTGCAGCTTTTCCACTATTTAGCTTAGAAATTGCCATCCTAACCTCAGTTAGGTTAGGAAGTTCCTTGCTGATGGGTGGGTTTGGCACAGGTATTGTGACACCACTTTCATCTATGTTAACTGCTGGAGGGTCTACCTAGTAAAGCTGCTCAAAATACTCAGTCCAACGTTTGCGAACCCCAACATGATCTG
>NC_051395.1:23380557-23388057 GCF_015228065.2 Penaeus monodon | reverse complement strand
TGGAATCCCCACAATGCCCGTTTGCTGGTTCTTTTGTCTGATTACAAGGACCAAATTTTTGATTGACTGGCACAACTATGGGTACACTATCATGGCCATTAATCTTCGAGAGAACCATCCTCTGGTCTTTGTGTATGGATTATGTGAGAGAATCTTTGGTAGACAGGCCCACGGGGGTTTGTGTGTCACCAAAGCCATGAAGATTAACTTAGCACAGAAGTGGGGCATCCAAAAGGTGACTGTGTTGTATGACCGTCCAGCTGATCGATTCCATCCAATAACGCTTGAAGAGAAGCACAATCTCTTCATGAAACTTTCCACAACATATTCATGTTTTTCTGGTTCCTCGCCCGACAAAACAGTATTTACTGAGAGGTATGCGGATGGCCGTGTCATAGAGTGTGAAGACAGGCCAGCTCTCCTGGTATCCTCCACAAGCTGGACAGAAGATGAAGACTTTTCTATCCTGTTCCACGCCCTAGAGGACTATGAGGGTGTACGGCATGAGTTCCCAGACCACTACCCTCCTCTTATTGTGGTAGTGACAGGCAAGGGGCCAATGAAGGAGTACTACACATCTCTGGTGGCTGAACGTATGTGGATGCACGTAGCAGTCATCACCCCCTGGATGACTGCTGAGGACTATCCGACCTTACTTGCTGCTGCGGATTTGGGTGTGTGCCTACACTACTCCTCTTCAGGCCTGGACCTTCCAATGAAGGTGGTGGACATGTTTGGCAGTCGTCTCCCTGTGGCAGCCATTGACTACCCTGCACTCCCAGAGCTAGTTAAACACAATGAAAATGGACTCATCTTCAAGAACAAGGAGGAGTTGGCCAACCTCTTGCAGGACTGGTTCCGAGGATTCCCGCGTGAGACGGCTATAAAGGAGACTTACTACGACTTCTATAAAAACCTAGATGAGTTCCGCAAGCTTAGGTGGCATCCGTGTTGGACATGCAATGCCCTGCCCCTCTTCTTGGATGGGGTGTCAGGGCAGCAGAGACTCACGAATTGAGACTAACGTGCTGAGGCCTTGAAGTGGACCTTGCTTCATTCAGTTCATACCAATATTCAGGGGATTTTAGATAAGGCTTATAGAGGTTCAGATAGCTAGAGTAGCTCTAATTTGTTGAGTAGTTTTTTGTTGTTGTTGGCAAATCTTTCTGTTATGTTTTGCTAGATGAAGTATTTTTGAACCTTTGGAAGACTTTGCCCTATGTTTGTTATACATTTGGTGTTTTACTTTTATAAAACAAACAAATATTTTTGAATATCAATATTTTCATAATACTTTTTTTATTATTATTTTTGGAATACATGACATCTCATTAACTATTGACAAGAAGAGAAGTATTTTTAGTAGTGAACCATATCAGTGTACAAATTAACTGCTATTATTCAAACCAGTACATTGGCATGCATTTTGAGAAGAAGAGGAAGAGATAAGAAAATATCACATGTACAGTTATTTCTTACTTAATATCCAGGAACCTTTGACCATGTGCCATTAATTTTCTTACCTCCCAAACGTGAACATACTATGTGTAAAGGAATGAATTTAAGATTTTGTGAAGAGGTTGATTTTTGTTTTTCTTAATGGCCTCTGCTTTAGGAAGGATGATACTGACATTAGAAAATTTATATATTTCTATGTGACAGAAAAGGCATGAATAACACCTCAGTGTAGAATATGTAATTAATATTTTGATATTGCATCCTCATCAGACAGATGATGTTCTAATGAAGATGTAATAAGAAAACATCAGTTATACATCTCCATTTTGGAGGCTGTTCATTTTGGAGGCTGTTCACTCTCATGTCTCTTCTTCATACACCCTTCATATACAAACAGGAAAAAAAGAGAAAGTTGCTAGATGTCAGGTTAAGAAAAGAATGGTGGATGAAATATGAGTGAAATTTAAAAGATATGAACAGGGAAGACAATCTGTAGATACTGCAAAAATAAAAGAAATAAGTATGTCTTTTCTCAAAGTTGGTTTTGCTATGCCTTACAGAGAGCTGGAAAAAGATGTGCATGCAAATCAACAGATGGTAAGAAAGTACATAAACGGAATCTTGTAAGCTTTAGTCATGTAATGATATCATATCTGATGTCCAAAAATTCAGACACTGCCCAGTGTATTTTCTATATTTTTTACATTGTACATGGTTTGAAATGTGGCTTCCCTACATATATGAAATTATACTTGCTTATCATATATTTACATACAACATGGATGATTTGTCTCAATTTATGATTTCAAAATTTAACTTCTTGTGAACCAGATATCTTGCGGCGCCACAAATGCTTTGCTTTGTTTAGTCACAGTTTTAAGAAATGTTTTACCTTTATGAATATATTTGGTGGTGATAGAAGGAACAATTTTTTTTTGCATTTATCATTTGTTGACATTGTTTGGGAATGGATGAGGGTGTGAATAGTGGTTGCAGGTGGATTCAAAGGCAGTGTAACTCATGGGTGGAGGGTCCACTTATTCTTCATAGCTGTTAAGCTATGCCCAAATATGTGTGTGTGTGTGTGCGTGCGTGCGTGCGTGCGTGCATGGGCATATATGTCCAAAAATTATATACATATCTATATATCTGTAGATGTATATGTATAGTTCTATCTAGTGTTTATTATAATCCTTTAGAGCGTATCCATGTACATTCTTTTTTTCTTCTTTTCTTTTCTTTTCTCTCCTTCCCTTTCCTTAATTATCCCCATTTTTATATATTTTCATTCGCTTTATCACTCCCTTAGCTCCTTAATTTATAAGAGTAACATTTTGTATCTCTAATTCGTATCCCTTTGCTGAATATTGATTATGTCAACAAGAGTTCATTTGGTATGAATTTGAATTTTATGGTTGTAACTTTCAGGCTGTTTTATGCAGTGAAAAATGGTAAACTTTTTATTGTTAACAGGCATGATTGATCCTCTGTTTTGGATGTATATATATACTTCACTTTTGTCCTTTTTTCAAATAAGATTTTTCATGTGGTAGTGTTTGTAATACTATTATTTATTTTCAGTTTCCCTTCTTTCTACTTTGAATTTTTTTTTTTTTTTTATTCCTTCTTTCCTTTGCTGTATACCTACCTTCTTATTTATTTTATGTTTATTTCTTTCTTGCTTGATCTCTTCTTTCTCCCCCTTCTCATTTTCCTCTTATCCCTTTCTCCACCTCCTCTTATCCCCTTCTCCTCCCTCTCCTATTCCCCCATCTTTCCCCATATTTCCTCCTCCTCTTACTCCTCTCTTTCCCCTCATTCCTCTCTTCCTCCTCCTCTTTCTCCTTCTGTGGAATACTTACAGGAAATCTCTTAACTGAACCTCATTAATTCCAGTGAATTCTTACGACTGGCAGTCTTCAATGACAGGCTTGAACAGTGATACAGATTGCTCATGTTGATATTAGTTGCAGCTTGTACAAATTTAGCTTTTATAGGCTTTATGTTTATGGTATTTGCACTGCATAACAAGTAGCATTATTAATTTATTATTTTTTTTATAAGCCAAAGTGTAGAATGTTATGATAAAGGAATTCTACTTATGACTTTGAGCTTGACTACTGGAAATGACGTCGTGTCAGAGACAATGATGATATTCAGTATTATTAGTTTATAGTTTCTTGTCCATTGTTGTTCATTGCATACCTAGCGTCCCCATGATTTTGATTTATGATTAATATTATTATTGTAATATTATACTTTCAGTAAAGTGTCTTTATGGGTCATTTTTCAGAACTTGGTGCAGTCTTCAGTCTTTGGAAAGTAGTTGTTGTTTACAGGTTCTTTGACAAGGCTAAAAGCAAAATTAACTTTTAGGAGTGAGTATGTTTTAAGTAATGGATAAATATCCATTACTTAAAACTCCTAAAAGTTAATTAAAGCTTTTTATCATTTTCATGTATGAATATTTTAGTATTGCATTGGATGGAAGGAATACAATGGCATGTATGGAAGTTCAGATTCATTACTCTACTTAAAAAAAGAAGAAAAAAATAGTTAGATAACTACTACTTGACAAATTTTGTGCGGTGAGTACTAATTATTATTATGATAATAACCATAATCATAAGAATGATTAGTTTTGCTTTATTTTTTCAGTCGACCCCATCTGTGTTTCTGAATATTTTGTTTGATGATGTAAATACCAGGTTGTTTTTTTTCAAGATGCTCTGTATCTTTTATCAGCTAGATGAAAGAAGTTCAAATTTGTACAGAAATTGAAAATTTATGATAAATGGGTCCTGTATCCAGGCAGACAAAGGAACAAGGGATGATGTGATGATGGGCCATGGGCTGGCAAAGCTAGCAAGATCCCAATATGCTGTGCCACCTCCATGATGATCCAGGAAAAAAATAGTAATCTTCATCAATAGGTATGGGCGCTGTGATAAAAAAGATACCATATATTAAATATTATGTGGTAAAGGATGTTGGGAGATTATTGATGTTCTTTTATAGCATCAGTGTATTACTGTTTGTTTATTGCTTACAGGAAGTATCTCTTGTGCGGGGAACATCTCTAGACTGAGTTAAAATTTATATGAGAGTACTATAATTAGAGGGACTAATTGCATGTAGTTCATGTCCCCACATATACAATGAGGCTTAGAGTGGAAGTTTTAAAAACACAAAGAAAGGTGCTTTGACCCTACATTGCCCAGTGTAACAAATTTATCATAGGCATTTCCACTGCTTTTAGTGGGAAAGAGTAAATTTAGAAATCTAGAAAGAGTAAATTTAGAAATTATTCATCATGTTTAACATGATGAATAATTTACCTAGTCTCACTCTTAGATAATAACAACTGTGCCCTTTGGTTAGTTCTGAGGGTTCACATTCAATCAGGGACTGACCAGGGACTGTGAAGCTTGGACCCACTGCTGTGTATTTCTTGATAATGCATGACCGTGATTATAGTGCATAAGCAGTATTATAATGATAAAACAATGCTTCAAAGGTATCAGTGATTAAAGTGAGGAATTAACCACATAGAAAACTGTATAGATTGCAGTAATGATGTGCGGTACTTGTTAGGTCCATATTAGTCATCAAAGCATTATTTTGCCAAGTATATATAGTCCATAAATGGTTACTTGACAAATCTTGAATTGTGATAACCTTCTAGATTATACATAAATTAAAATCAAAATGGACAATAATGAGTATACCACAGTAGTTTTTTTGATAACAGTTACTTAAATTTGTGAATTACAGTTAATCTTGTGGCTGACATTCAAACTGGAGATATCTGCCATTTTTCTTATCAGATGAGATTACAAAGAGAAATGTGACTACTACACACAATGGTGCAAAAGACAATAGAGAAAGATACTGCAAATGAGTAGTATATTTAAGAGACAGTTATGCATCAGTTCACTAGCTCTTACAATGAGACCAAACAATGATCACAGTTCCATGTCAGGTTCATTACCAAAGCTAGTTCAGCATCAGGATTATTATTATTGTCAAAATGCATCCAATACAGATAACTATTTCTTTATATGATAATCATGGCAAATTAATAAAGGCAATCTTATTTTTAGAACTAGGCAAATTAATGAGAGTGGATTTTTTTATTTTTACTATGATTACATATCTTTATAAAGAAATGTGTCCACCTGTAAATAATAACTTAACAAGGATAGTAAGGACACTCATATAAGCAAGATTCACTATATCATATTGTCCTCCATGAGAAAATTGTGTTAATATGGCACAAAAATCTGCTATACACAGAATTTTGTGTTGAGTTTTCCTGTCACTGCATTTATGCAGTCAATATTTCTCTATGAAATGTTTATATTTCATTTTGTTATGTGAGTAGTCTACAATGCATAATTTTGCTATTGTTTTGACTGAAGTTGTCTAGAATACTTCTATATGAAAATATGGAACTGAAAAATTACCTATTTAAAGATAATGAACCCATAAGCAGTGGTCATTGAAACGATACACTCGCTTCTTTGTTTGTTGAATACAATTGTTCAGAGAAACCCATAAGAAAAGTAAGAATGTGCTGTATAATCTGGGAATTTTGGGTGATAATACATATATATAATATTAAAAGAACTTTTGAACTGTGTAAGTTATTGAGGTTGGGGTATTTTGCAATGGATATATCACCTACAGTTAATATACATATCTCTCTGCAGTAGATTATATTTTTGCTAGACAACTGTGAAAGACAGTATTGTAAAATAGAGTCAAGGATGTGATCAGCAAGATAGCCAGTTACTATACATATTATATATTAGTTAAAATATGGGAACAAACAAATTTTTGTTCAGTGTGTGCCAAGGTTGCGAGTTAATATTCTTATTTTATAGCTACAGAAATTCACTTCACTGTAACTCTGAAAATAATGTACACTCGACAAATGGCTCATGTTTTGTTATCATTATTATACACTCATAATAAAATTGTTGGTGCTTCGTTATTGTCAGTGATATTATTATAAGCTATGCTTTGAATGTAGATCTAGTGAATAAACTGCAGAAAAAAAAAAATTATATATTTGATTTTATTAGCAACATCTTGTAACTGTAAATTTACCATTTACTCATTCAATTGCTGATAAACTTGACTTTTAAAGCTTTATATGTAGATTGTGAGGACATAAAACTTGGAATGGAAAATTTAATGAGAATTGCTGTAAGAAAGAAATTTGTGTATATATGTATATCTGTGTATCTATACTTCTATCTTTATATATCTATCTATATCTATACTTATCTGTCTGTCTATCTGTATCTTAAGATATAAGATATAAACAGTAGGTAATCTGTGTATAAATATGTATAATAATGATGATGATAATAGTGATTATCATGAGAAGCATAATGATTATGGTAAGTAGAAATGAAAAAAAAAGAATATAGCAATGATTGCAAAGGGAAGATATATGCATAATTGTCTGTATATAATTACTGCAAAATGATTACGGTTTGATTTATTAAAATTGGATCCAAAATTTTCCCCCCATCTCTCACGGAGATACATTTCCTTTGCTAATTGTTGTGTGGAATTTCCTGAGCCCCCTTTTCTATTTTTCTTCTCTCTTCTCCTCTCTTCTCTTTTCTCTTTTCTCTCTTTTTTCTTTTCTCTTTTCTCTTTTTCTCTTTTTTCTTTTCTCTTTCTTTTCTCTTTTCTCTTTTCTCTTTTTCTTTTCTCTTTTTTCTTTTCTCTTTTCTCTTTTCTTTCTCCTTTCCCTTTCTCTTTCCTCTTCTCCTTCTCTTTCTTTCTCTTTCTCCTTCTCTTTCTCTTCTCTTTCTCTCCTTTCTCTTTTCTTTTCTCTTCTCTTTCTCTTTTCTCCTTTTCTCCTTTCTCCTCCTTCTCTCTTTTCTCCTTCTCTCTCTTTTCTCTTTTCTGTTTTTCTCCTTTCTCTTTTCTCTTTTCCTCTCTCTCTCTCTCTCTCTTCTCTCCCGTTCAACTCTTGCCCTTATAACTTCATTCCCCCTATTCCTCTTTCTTTCCTCTCGTCTT
>NC_051395.1:23325557-23330557 GCF_015228065.2 Penaeus monodon | reverse complement strand
GGGGGCAGATAACTAGGAGGAAGAGGAGGAGGAGAAGGGAGATCAGAAATAAGGGGAGGGCAAATGGGAAAAAGAAGTAGGAGAGGAAGGAGAAAGGAGAGAAGGAGAATAATGCCAAAGAGAGGAAGGAGAAAGATCAAGAGGGTAAGGAGAAGGAGGAATAGGCGAGAGTAAAAGAGATGCATAAAATAAATAAAGAAAATACGTAGTGAAGAATATAATGAAACGCGCATAAAATGTTTATTTATCGAATGTAAGAAATCCCTAAAAATGATTCTAATCAGCTAAGTGTAAAAAGGGGGAAAAAATCTACAATTAATTTGACAGTAACAAAAAATTTCAGTTTAAAAAATGCGGTAAATACAAATACCAAACGTTTTTTGGTATCAGGGGATACGGACATATTTATGATTTCATTAATAAATGATATAAATGAAATTCAAAATGAACAGCTGCAGAATATTTAATATGGAAACGCCAGTGATGTATGATACTTAATATTTAAATAATGATTGTGAACAAGATACACAGTCAAAACGAAATATGAAGAATAAAGAGAAATGTCATATTATTTTGAAAATGTGACCAAATCTTGCCTTAAAAATGGATTCTCCCTCGCCTACCCCCCCCCCCCCACCCCCCAAAAAAAAAATCATAACGATTATTTTTAATGAATATATCTGTTCATTTGACCCCACTCGACCCCTGTGACCCACCAATCAGCAGAGACCCCATCCGGATGCCTGGACCCCAGCACTTTGTGTGGAAGCTCGATCCAGTTTGTCAAAGACTTCCATTCTACCCCCCCCCCCATTTTCATTATGAAACATCCCTCTTCTAATAACCCCATGAAGCCTCCCTCTCTTCATGACTCCCATGAAACCTCCCTCTCTCCATGATTCCCATGAAGCCTCCCTCTCTCCATGACTCCCATGAAGCCTCCCTCTCTCCATGACTCCCATGAAACCTCCCTTACTCCATGACTCCCATGAAACCTCCCTCTCTCCATGACTCCCATGAAACCTCCCTCTCTCCATGACTCCCATGAAACCTCCCTCTCCATGATTCCATGGAAGCCTCCCTCTCTCCATGACTCCCATGAAGCCTCCCTCTCTCCATGATTCCCATGAAACCTCCCTTACTTCATGACTCCCATGAAACCTCCCTTACTTCATGACCCCCATGAAGCTTCCGTAGACCTTCCTCGCTAAGCGACCCCCATGAAGCCTCTCTCGACCCCACGACAGACACCAGCATCCCCATGACCCCTTCCACCCCCCCCCACCCTCCCTCTTCACACAGATCCCCCATAACTCCTCTAATATACACTAACCTCCCATCAATAATCCCGGGACCCCATTATCCATACCTCATGACTCCATAAGCCCTTCCCGGACCCCAAGACCCCATTAAGGCTCGTAATGCCTTTCCATAATAAGAATTTTATATGTTGCTGAGTCAAAGTCATTAAAGTGCCATGACTCCTGGCGCGGCGCAGTATTAAAAGCGGGTATAGCGGTTGTCAACATTCGTGCAACACATTTGAAGGAGGAGGGAGGAAGAGGGAGAGGGGGGGAAGAGGAAGATGGGGGAGGAAGAGGAGGGATAAAGAGGGAGAGAGGGGAAGAGGAAGAGGGGGGAGGAAGAGGAGAGGAAGAGGGGGAGGGAGGGAGGAAGAGGAAGAGGGAGGAAGGGAGGGAGAGGGAAGAAGAGGGAGGGAGAGGAAGAGGAGGAGGAGGGAGGGAGAGGAAGAAGAGAAGGGAGGAAAAGGAAGAGGGGGAGGGAGGAAGAGGAAGAGGGGGATGGAGGAAGAGGAAGAAGGGAGGAAGAGGAAGAGGAGGAGGAGGAATGAGGGAGAGGAAGAGGAGAAGGGAGGAAGAGGAAGAGAGCGAAGGAGGAAGAGGAAGAGGAGGAGGGGGAGGGAGGAACAGGAAGAGGAGAGAAAACGAAAATGAAGAGGAAAAGGAGGGGTAAGGATGAAGAATGAGTAATGGAGAAGGGATGGAGAGGATGGAGGAAGAGGAGGAGCGAAAAGTGGAGGGTGAGAGATGGAGGAAAGAAGGAGAGGAGAGAGGAGAAAGAGGGGAAAGTGCAAAACGCTTGTCAACATTCGTGCAACACATTTCAAGGAAGAAGAGGAAGAGGAAGGGAGAGAGGAAAGGATGGAGGAAGAACTAGAAAGATCGGGTTGGGGATGAACAGAGGATGTATGATAAGAAAAGAAGGGAGGTGGAGGAGGAAGGAAGAAGAAGAAGAAGGGAGGAGAAGGAAGAGATGGAGGATGATGGAGGAGGAAGGAGAGGGATGGTGGATAGAGATTTGAGATGGAAAGAGGGGATAAGTGATGAGGCAGGAGGATGGAGAGAGAAGAAGGAGGATAGTGGCAGGAAGGAGGTGGAGGAGAGAGAGAGAGAGAGAGAGAGAGAAAGAGAGAGAGAGAAAGAGAGAGAGAGAAAGGAGTAAGAGAGAATAAAGAACTAAAGTAGGAACGGGAGAGGGAAGGAGGAGAAGGAAAGGAGGGAAGAGAATGGAAGATGAAATTCAGTAATAAAGAGGATAACATGGAAGAGAGAAAAAAAAATGAAGAGTAGGAAAGGTATGCAGAAAGGAAAACAAGACAAGGAGAAGACAAAAGAAAAATAGGAACTGGAGATGAGAAAAATATACAAAAAAGCAAAAGAATAATTAGAAAAATAGGAATTAATTGACAAAGAGAGAGAGAGATAGATAGATAGAGAGAGAGAGAGAGAGAGAGAGAGAGAGATAGAGAGAGAGAGAGAGAGAGAGAGAGAGAGAGAGAGAGAGAGAGAGAGAGAGAGAGAAGAAGAAGAAGAAGAAGAAGAAGAAGAAGAAGAAGAAGGAGAAGAAGAAAAAGACACGAGAATAAAACACACACAAAAAGTAAGTAAAAAAAAGAGACGGATAAAAATAAGATAGATAACGGAAAATGGGATAACGATGAGATGAAAAGAGAAAAGAATAATGAGTATTAAAATAGACAAACTGACAACTCTTCAGTTTGTGAGAATTACAAGAGTTAAAATTCCTTTAAAACAATAGATATTCAAGTTACGTTCGAGTTGAAAAAATCAAATGAACAGGGATTGTAATGATAACGCAGGTCGTTCCGAATTTAAGCCTAAATGTTGATAGAACAATTATTTATCAACACGAGAATGAGTTTAATTAAATTGATTAGCAACAGCAAGAGAATGGAGATTTTTTTTTTTGATTAACCAATGATATGAAGAAAAAAAATCGTGCACCATAGATCTTTATATCATTTTCTTGTTCCCTCTTTTCTCCCCATCTCCTTCCCCTCCCTAACCCACCCATCACCCCATCTCCCCCACCCTTCCCCAACAGTCATCTTCCTCTTTACGAACCCATCCCTTTCCCGTCCTTTCCCCATCCTTTCCCCATCCTACCTCCCCCATCCTTTCCCCATCCTACCTCCCCCATCCTTTCCCCATGAACCTCCCCCATCCTTTCCCCATCATTTTCCCATCACACCTTCCCCATCCTTTCCCCATTCTACCTCCCCCTTCCCCTTCTTCTTCCCAAACTCTTCCTTGCTCCTCGTCTCCGCCAAACCCATCTCAGTTTCCCATTTTCTCTACCCTTCTTCCCCCTACCCCCCTCCCCTTCCTTCCTTCCTTTCCCCTCCCCTCCCCTCCCCTCCTTCAGTCTATTCGAACCTCTCCTTTCCTCCAACCCATCCTTCACCCCCACCCCCCCTTCCCCATCCTCCCTCCCAACTCCCATCCTTCATTTCCGACCCCCCCTCACCCCCCACTTAACCCCCTCCCCCCTCTCATTCCCCCCCTTCCCCATACCCTCCAATTCGTCTCTCATTCCTTCCCCCCCTACCTCTCTCCTCCAACCCCTCCCCACCCCCTCCCCGCCACCCCCTCCCCCTCCTCCTCCCGCCCCATTCCCCGCGTCCCCATAAATATACCGCTTTTCCCACGTTGAGTCGCGGGGAAACAACAGCTAGGGAGGGATGGGGAGGAGCTTTAAACTCTGGGAAGATGGGATGGGGAGATTTGAAAGGAGGGGTGGAGGAGGGGGTGGAGGAGGGGGAGGAGGGACGGAGGAGGAGGGGGTGGAGGAGGGGGAGGAGGGACGGAGGAGGAGAGGGAGGAGGAGAGGGAGGAGGAGAGGGAGGAGGAGAGGGAGGAGGGGGAAGAGGGAGGAAAAGGAAGATGATGATGATGATGATGATGGTGATGATGATGATGATGATGATGATGATGATGATGATGGTGATGATGATGATGGTGATGATGATGGTGATGATGATGATGATGATGATGATGATGATGATGATGATGATGATGATGATGATGGTGATGATGATGGTGATGATGATGATGATGATGATGGTGATGATGATGATGATGATGAAGAAGAAGAAGAAGAAAAAGAAGAAGAAGAGGGGGGGGGCGAGAATGATAATGATGAGGAGGAAGTGGAAGTAGAAGTGAAAGTGGAAGAGAAAGAGGTGGTGATAGTGATGGTGGAGGAAGATGGAAGACAAGGAAGAGGAAGCGGAGAAGGAGGAAGTGAGGGGAGACAAGGAGGACGAGGAAGAGGAGGAGGAGGAGGAGGCGATAAAGGAAGAGAGAATAGTGGTGGTAATTGCATTGTGGGGAATGCGGAGTGGGGGGGGGGGAGAGAAGTAGGTAATTGATAGAGAAGGAGAGAAAAAATAGAGAAACAGGGAGAAAAAAATAAAGAATAAGTATGAAACAAGAATTAAGATGGAAAGGGCGAAGGAGAAGGAATAAGAGGAGGTAGAAGAAACAGAAGAACAAGACAAGGAAAAGAAGAGGAAGGGAAGAATTTAATAGTAGGGGGGGAGGGGGGGGAAGGAAAACCCAAGTCCACTGAAACCACATTATGATTGCTACGTCCCCATCCTTCCCCTCCCTCCTCCCCTCTCCTCTCACTCTTCCTCCTCCCCCGCTCACTCCCCTCTCTTTCCTTCCCCTCCCTCT
>NC_051395.1:23319198-23322957 GCF_015228065.2 Penaeus monodon | reverse complement strand
TCCCCCTCGCCTTCCTTCTCCCTCTTCCTCCCCCTCGCCTTCCTTCTCCCTCCTCCTCCCTCCTCTTCGCTTCCTCCTTATCAAGGTACCATGTTATCAGTTTCGATATCGCTTTCCAAAACACAATCCAGTAATGCAAGAGACATGTGTAATAGAAATGGAGACTCGTGGAGTATCTGCTTTTGCCTGGCCTGCCTTTTTGCCGTATTTTTATTTATTGTGCTCTCTTCGTATTTGCATTTGCGTGTTTATATATGTTTATATATATATATATAATATATATATATATATATATATATATATATATATATACATATACACTTTTTTATGCTTACGTTACATAGACGTCTCTGACTCTCTCTCTCTCTCTCTCTCTCTCTCTCTTCTCTCTCCTCTCTCTTCTCTCTCTCTCTCTCTCTCTCTCTCTCTCTCTCTCTCTCTCTCTCTCTCTCTCTCTCTCCCTCTCTCCCTCTCTCTCTCTCTCTCTCTCTCTCTTTCTTTCTCCCTTTCTCTCTCTCTCTCTCTCTCTCTCTCTCTCTCTCTCTATATATATATATATATATATATATATATATATATATATATATATCTTTTTCTCTTTCTCTTTGGCGTGAATCGTCATCGTCATCGTCATCATCATCATCATCATCATCATCATCATCATCATCACCATCATCATCATCATCATGGTCATCGTCATGATCATGATCATCGCCATCGTCATCGTCATCGTCATCGTCATCATCATCATCATCCTCGTCATCGTCATCATCATCATCCTCGTCATCATCCTCGTCATCGTCATCGTTTTCACTGTTATTGTCATTGTCATTGTCATCATCTTCATTAGAAGTAGTAGTATGATGATGATGATGATTGCAATGATGATGATCATCATCATCGTCCTTAGCACCATAATCATTATTTTCATCATCTGTTTAAGGTATAATAGTATCCTTGAGAAAACCATTGTAAGCATTATTGGTTAACGGAATTATGACGAAAGCTTCATAATTTACAATCTGCTTTGAAAAAGTTGCACAAAAATATCGCAAACATTTTATTGCTTGTTTTCCATCGAATTATTTTTCATTCTGTATATCTAGAGTCAAATAGTGAGTTTTCCATCAAACATTTTTCATTCTATGTATCCAAAGTCAAATAGTGATATTTCCACCAAATATTTTTTCATTTATGTATCTAAAGTCACCATAGTACCTTTCGTCATATCTGAAAAAAAAAAGAAAAATCGTTATCATTTCGTCTGGCTTCGCTGTGTACGTCTATAACTCAACCCTGATTTAACAATACACTAAGAAGGCCATCAGCATAGATTGGTTAAATATCTCCACGTCGAAGGGGGCAATGAAGGGCTAAATGAGAGATATTTATTTCAGGGTCGTGTCGCCGATCTCATCAGAAGAGAGGTTTGCTGTCCTCCTTTTATCTTTTTTTTTCAGTAATTTCAAGTTTCTGGACATTTGAAGAAATAGATGCATGAAACTTTGTAAAAAAAATGCATTGGTTAGGTGTTATATAATTCAGAGAAAATGACAGCTAAATGTCTTACGCATTCGAGCGATAGAGACAAGGAAGAGATTTAAGACTCCTTCCTCCCCTATAAAAAAAAAGGGAAAAGGGAAAGAAAAAAGTCTATATCTCACTTCTGATACACGTTAGAATTGGGAGGTATTTATAACAGAAAATTAAGACGGTGCTGACTTAGTCTCGACTGAATGATTGGGATAATCAAATAACCCGAGAGAACTGGAATCCGATTTATTACGGCGGCGAGAGAGGCGCACACATATATCAGGCTTGAATATTCGATAATTATTGTGTTTTTAATCCTTACTCATCAGATGTTTAGTGAATCAATTCATGCTTATACTATCACAACCATTTTTTTATCCGAAAAAAAATATAGCGTGACAATTTGTGATGAATGATTTGTTATGATAGTGTCCGAAAAGTAGTAACATTGATACAAAAGTATATATGCAATATAACCTTAATTACGACCACATGAAGACAGTTGCGTTACCATAAACCTGTAAAGTTCAAAGTAGTGGAAAAAGACAAATAATATGGCTAGACATAACACTGAATAGGTAGCAGAAATTAACGTTATGAAACAGATAATGATCGTAAAGAGAAAAGTAGTAAGAAGGTGAGTAGATAGGAAAGAAGAGAGAGAGAGAGAGAGAGAGAGAGAGAGAGAGAGAGAGAGAGAGAGAGAGAGAGAGAGAGAGAGAGAGAGAAAGTGAGAGAGCAAATAGATTCAGAGAAAGGAGAATCAAACAGACATCCAGAAAGACAGGCACGAAATCAGTGACAAAGACTAAGACACAGAAAAAAAGAAAGCGACCGAGGGAAAGAGAGAGACGAGAGACAGAGAAGAAGGGAGAAAGAGGGAATGGAGGAGGGGAGTTACAGACTAGTAATAGCAATGGTCCATAACTTTATACAGCGGCTAGTTCATTATCCATATGGAACGCGGACCCGATAAGCAATAAATTTCTTAATGTTATTAGGGCAGGAACCTCTCCCTACTTCGCTGTCCGACAGTGGACATCGGCCATAAGTGTGGGGAGGGGAGAACAAGGGGAGATAAGGGGAAATGGGAGAGGGAAGAGCATGGGGAAATGAGAGGGAACAAGGGGAGATGAGGGAAATGGGAGAGGGAAGAGCATGGGGAAATGAAAGGGAACAAGGGGAGACGAGGGAAATGGGAGAGGAGAGAATATGGGGGGATGAGGGAGAATGGGAGAAAGCATGGGGAGATGCGGGTATATTGGAGAGGGGAGGGTATGGGGAGATGAGAGGGAAAAAGGAGAGGGGAAATGAGGGAAAATGGGAGAAAGGAGTATGAGGGAAGATGAGAGGGTAATGGGAGTAGGGAAAAACGTGGTGATAAGAGGAAACAAGCGGAGATGAAGGGGAATAGGAGAAGGGAAACTACGGGGAGATGGGGGGAAATGGGAGAGGGAAGAGCATGGGGAGATGAGAGGAAAATAAGAGAGGGGAGATGACGGAGAAGTGAGTGTAAGGAGAAACAAGAGGATAATGGGAGAGGGGAGAATATGGGGAGGTGAAAAGAAAAGGGGAGAAGGTAAAGGAAGGAAGAAGGGGAGAAGGGAAAGGGTGGATAGGAAAGATGGTAGGAGAGATAAGAAACAAAGGGATGAAAATGAGGGAGATAGAGGAGCGTAAAGGAATGGAAAGGAAAGGAAGGAAGGAGAGGAGGAGTGAGGGAGAGTTGAAATGCAAGAAGAGGACGAAAGGACGAAAGTGAAGGGAAAGGAAGAGTGGAAAAGAAGGGCGAATGGAGGAAGAAGGGGAGAGGAGCGGATAGGGGAAGGAGAAGGAGGGGAGGAAAAAATATGGATAGATGAAGGAAGAAAGGCAAGATACGAAAGAGGAAAGGGGAGGAGAGTGAGAGAGGGAAAATATGAAAGAGGATAGGGAGATGAAAGAGAGAGAGAGAGAGAATGGGATAAATAGAGAGGGATGATGACGGGAAGGATAGGTTGATAAATATGAAAGATAAGAAAAATAGAAAAAGGAAGTGGAGAAACAAGGGAAAAAGGGGGAAAAGTGAAGAATGGAGAGCGAAAAAGGAAGATAGGACAAGCGAAAAAAAGGAAATAGAGAAGGGAAAAACGAAATGAGGAGGACATTAGTCTCGTCTCCCTTTTCGCTAGTTTCATCTCTCCCTCTTTCTCTCTTTCTTTCTCTCTTTCTCTCTCTCTCTCTCTC
>NC_051395.1:23296698-23301698 GCF_015228065.2 Penaeus monodon | reverse complement strand
TCCCCTTTTTTCAAAAAAATTGGTTTAGTCCCTTTTGCGCTATGGGCCCTTTAGTTTCACATAAGAAAGGGGGGTAAATGGGGGGGGTTGTGCAAAACAGTAAGGGGTTTTTTGTTTTTTGGAAGGGTTTGGCCGTTTTTTATAACATAAGATTTAATAGTTTGGCCGGGGAAAGTTTTTAATTTAAATGTGGAAAAAAAAACAAAAAACAAAAATTGGGTTATGAGTTTGGGGTACGAGGTGGGTAGCTAACTCTGAAATTTTACTCGTTTGAGAGAATTTTGGAGTTTTGTGGTCGGGGTAGAATCGCAGGAGTTGATGCCAAGTATGGTGTAATTTGGATGAGGACTGTGAATAGAGGGGGGTCTAGCTCTTTCCTCATGACGAGAATTGCAGTTTTGGGGATCCAAATAAAATTCTCATGGCCTTTTTCTGTAAAACTTCAAGGGTTTGGGGACTTGGTGGAAACATAAGAACGGGTTTGCAAGTCATCAGGACCTAACAAGGGGGATAACATCAACCTTGGACTCTCAGGGGGGCACCCATAGAGAGAGAGGAGGGGAGATAGAGGGGAGGAGAGAGAGAGGGGGAGAGGGGAGAGAGAGAGAGAGAGAGGAGGAGAGAGAGAGAGGGGGAGAGAGAGGGGAGAAGGGGGGGAGAGATGAGAGAGAGGGAGAGAAGAGAGAGGAGGGGAGAGAGAGAGAGGAGAGAAAGGGGGAGAGAGAGAGAGAGGGAGAAAAAAGAGAGAGGGGAGAGAAAGAGAGAGAGAGGAGAGAAAAATATAGATAGATTGATAGATAGAGAGAGAGAGAGAGAGATTTGATTGATAGAGTGAGAGAGAGAGAGAGGAGAGAGAGAGAGAGAGGGAGGAGGGAGAGGGAGGGAGAGGAGAGGAAGAAGAGGGAAAAGAATGAGAGGGAGGAGAGAGAGAAGGGGAGGGGAGAGAGAAGAGAGAGGAGAGAGAGAGAGAGAGAGAGAGAGAGGAGAGAGAGAGAGAAGAGGGAGAGAGAAGAGGAGAGAGAGAGAGAGAGAGAGAGAGGAGAGAGGGGAGAGAGAGAGAGGGGAGAGAGAGAGAGGGGAGAGAGAGAGAGGAGAGAGAAGGAAGAAAAAAGAGAGAGAGAGAGGAGGAAAAAGAAAGAAGAAGAAAAAGAGAAGGAAAAAAGGGGAAGAGAAAAAGGAAAAAAAGAGAAGAGAGAAAGAGAAGAGAGAAAAAAAGAAGAGGAAGAGAAAAGGGGGAGAAAATCGAGACCAAAAAAGATCTTTTTCCTTTCCTCTTTCCTTCCTCAGTTTTTCCTCTCTTTTTTGTATCATTTTTCTTTTTTCTTTTTCCCTTTCTTCCTGGTCTCCTTTTCTGTTATTTTCTTATTATTTACTGAAAATGATTTTTTGTTTTGTTCTTTGTTTTCTTTTTTTGTTTCAGTTTTGATTATCTTTTCCCCCTGTTTTTTTTCCTTATTATCTTTTTTTTTTTCATTCTTCTTTTTCCCCCCAAAAAAACCATTTATTTCCAAAAATCTCCATCTATAAAAGAAAAAAGGGGAAAAAAAAGGGGATAAAAAAAAAAGGCAAGGAGGGAGAGAGAGAGAAAAAAAACATAGTAATAAATCTATTTTCATGATTGTGTTTTGACACTTTCTTCTTTCCTTTTTTAACCCCTTTTTGTTCCCCTTCTTTATTTTCTGTTTATTCATTGCACAAGTTTCCCATTTAGGGATACAACTAAAAGAAATGCTAACGCTTGCACACGAACGCGCACACGCACTCACGCAAGCACGCAAGGACGCAAGCACGCACACAAGCACGCTCGCACGCACGCACGTAAGCACGCAAGCACTCACGGAAGCACGCAAGCACGCACGCACGCACGCACGCAAGCACGCACGCACGTACACACACACACAGAAGAAATATACGGAGAGAGAATATGACAAATAAACAAAGAAAGGGAGGAAGAGAAGGTAAACATGAGAAGACGAATAAGGGATAAAGTGGGAGAGGAAAAAAAATGATGAGAAAGCGTAAGAAAAGCTATAAAAAAAGAGAAGAAGGAAGAGGAGAAAGAGGAAAACGAAAGGGGAAATGGAGGCGAATGAGGAAGAAGAGGAGGGCGAGCTTAAAAATAGGAAGAATAGAAAATCAAAGAGAAAGGGCAAGGGAGAAGAAAGAAGAGAGATTAAAGAGAGCATAAGGAGAAAAGAAAAATCTGAACGAAGGGAGAGAAACAATGTGAAAGAAGAGAAATAGGGAAGAAGAAGAAGAAGAGGAAGAGGAAAAACGAAAAGGAGGAAGAGAAAATGATAAATAGAGGAAAAAGGATTGGAGAGAAAGACAAATACGAGGAAATTGAGGAAAGGAGGAAGAGGAACAGAGAAATACAAAGATAGAAAAAAATAAATGTAAAGGAGACAGATGAAGAAAATAAGAAGTAGCCAAAGGGAAGAGAGTAGACGTGAGAAAAGAAGAAGAAGAAGAAGAAGAAGAAGAAGAAGAAGAAGAAGAAGAAAAAGAAAAAAAGAAAAAGAAGAAAGGAGTGAATGAAAAAAAGGAAAAAAGATGTAAAAGAAGAAGAATGAGTGAGAAGTGAAAGAGAAGAACACTGGAAGAAAGAAATAAGAATAAAAGATGAGCAGAAGGGAAGAAGAAGAATGAGGAAGAAGAAGCGAAATAGAAAAAATGAAGAAGAAGCGAAAGAGAAGAAAAAGAAGGAGAAAGAAGAAGGGAAAGCGATAAAGAATAAGGAAAAAAGAAACCAAAAGAGGATAACAAGATGGCGAAAGAAAGTAAAGAGAAAAAAGAAGCGAACGATAATAAAAAGCGAAGGAAAAAGAGAAAAAGTTAAGTGAAAGAGAAGCATAAGAAGCATGAGAAAGAGGAATAGGAAGAAGAATGAGAAAGAGGAATAGGAAGGAAAGGGAGAAAAGGAGATAGCAAGAGTGAGAAAGAGGAATAAGAAAAGGAAGAATAGGAAATAAAATTATAAAGATTAATAGGAAGAATGAGAAAATGAAATAGGAAGGAGTGTGAGAGAGAGGAATAGGAAGAGCGAGAAAAGGGGAATAGGAAGAAGAAGGAGAGAGAGGAATAGGAAGAATGAGAAAGAGGAATAGGAAGAGCGAGAACTAGGAAGGAAAAAGAGAAAGAGGGATAGCAATAATGATAAAGATGAATAGGAAAAAGAATGAGAAAGAGGAATAATAAAAAAAAACGTATCGGAAGAAAAATGAGAAAGAGGAATAGGAAAAAGAAAGAGAAAGGGGAATAGAAAGAAGAACGAGAGAGACGAATAAGAATAGCGAGAAAGGGGGATAGGAGGAAGAACGAGAGAGACGAATAAGAATAGCGAGAAAGGGGGATAGGAGGAAGAACGAGAGAGAGGCAAAGGAAGGAGTGTCCTGACCCGCATCCAGAGGTAACAGCAACAACGCAGACTCAGCAGAGCCTCACGTCATCAATAATTACCAGTTGCCCTCCGCGCCGCCCGCCCCGTGACGCTGCATGATTCGCGAGGCCGGGGAGGGAGGGGAAGGGGGTGGGGGAGGGGGAGGGGAAGGGGGGAGGGGAAGGGGGGAAAGGGGGGTAGAGGAGGGGGAGGGGGGAGGGGGGTGGGGATAGGGGGAGAGGGGAAGGGGGGAAGGGGGGAGGGGGAGGGGGGATAGAGGGTGGGATGGGGAGAGGGAGTGGTGGGGGGTGGGGATGGAAGGGGAGGGGGATGATGGAGGGGATGGAGGTGGGGGAAGGGGAGATGAGGGAGGGGGGGTTGGTGAAGAGGGAGTAGAGGGGGAGATAGATGGAGGTCCTGAGGGATGGATGGGGGGTGTTAGCGGGATGCAGGGGGAAGGAAGGGGGGGAGGGGGGTAGATGGAAGGGGGAGGGGGTAGCGGGTCTGAAGGTGTGGAAAAGAGGGGGAGGGGGACAGAGGAGAGAGGGGGGGGGGGTTGAGGGCCGGAGGGAGAAGGAAGGAGGGAACAGAGGATGGAAGTGGAGTGGAGGGAGAAGGAGGGGGTAACGGCAAGTAGGGGGGGTAAGGGATGGAGGGGGGCGGGTGTGAGGTAGGTGGGTGGGGTTGACACACACACGCATATATATGTGTATGTATATATATATATATATATATAATATATATAGATATAATATTATATATATATATATATATATATATATGATATATATATATATATATATATATATATATATATATATGATATATATAATATATATATATATATATATGTTTATATATGTACGAGTACACAGACACGCGCACACACACACACACACACACACAACATCATATATATATATAGTATAGTATATATATATATATAATATATATAAATATGATTATAATATATATATATACATTTATTATTTAGTTATTATTGTTGTTTATGTGTATATTTTCATTTTTATATACATATTTATTGTTTATATATATATATAGATATATATATATATATATAATATATATATATATATATATATATATATATATAAAATGTATATATATACATATATATGTATATATGTATGTATATATATATATATATATATATATATATATATATATATATATATATATATATATATATATATATGTATGTGTGTGTGTGTGTGTGTGTGTGTGTGTGTGTATATTATATATACATATGTAAATATTTATATATATTCAAAAATATATAATTATATATATTACATATTTATAATTATATATATTACATATATATAATTATATATATATATAAATTTGTGTCTATGTATATAATATGTTGAGGTAGTAATGCCAAAGTCGACATCGACTAATGGTGGCCGACGATATGTGTGTGAGTGTGTGTGTATATGTTTGTTTGTTTGTGTTTGTTTGTATGTTTGTTTTGGGGGGTTATGTGTATACACAGACACACATACATGCACACAGATACACAGAACACCCCCCCCTTTCCTCTCAAGGCAAGACCACAAACCAAAGCGGTCAGTCCCGGAAGCCAGACAGTGACTCGGGG
>NC_051395.1:23277602-23280102 GCF_015228065.2 Penaeus monodon | reverse complement strand
CCCTACGCCTCTCCCTCCCTCTCTCTCCGCCCCCAAGTCCCCAGCAGTGCCCAGTGAGCGCCAGTGCCTCCCACTGAGTGCCAAGATGAGGACCCGGGAGAGTCCGGTTGATAACAATGGTAATTCTGATAATTCCTTTTTCTCTTTGTCTTTTATCTATTTATTTCTTTCGTTATTATTATTATTTTTTTTTCTAAGTTCATTCGTTTGTGTTTTATTGGCAAAGGTAGCAAAGAAGAACAAGAAGAAGAAGGAGAAGAAGAAGAAAAAGAAAAAGAAAAAAAGAAAGAAAAAAGAAATAGAAAAGGAAATAGCTGAGAAGAAGAAGAAGAAGAAGAAGAAGAAGAAGAAGAAGAAGAAGAAGAAGAAGAAAAGCAGAAGAAGAAGATGAAGAAGAAGGGGTAGGAAAAGGAGAAGGATGAGGAAGACGAGGAGGAGGAGGAGGAGGAGAAGGAAAAGAAGGAGGAGAAAGAAAAAAGATAGAATAAGGAAAGGGAAAATGAGGAGGAAATTAAATTAAAGAAGGGGGAAGAGAAAAACAGAAAGAAGGAAAATAAATTCGTCACCTTCGGTATCCCCCCCTCCGCTCCCCCCCCCCCCCTGCACCATATGTCCAGCGCACAAAAAGGAAATAAACCACTACATTAAGAAAAGGGAGGAGGAGGAAGAGGAATAGGAGGAGGAGGAATAGGGAGAAGATAAAGAGGAGGAATAGGAGGAGGAGGGATAGGAGGAGGAGGAATAGGAGGAGGAATAGAAGAAGGAGGAATAGGAAGAGGAGGAGGAGGAGAAGGAGGAGGAGGAGGAGGAGGAGGAGGAGAAGAGAGGAGGAGGAGGAGGAGGAGGAAGAAGAAGAAGAGGAGGAGGAGGAGAAGGAGGAGGAGGAGGAGTGGCGTTGGGTGGGGCAGTGATGGAGGTCGGGGGGGGGGGGGGAACGCCATAAAACGGACAGCAGTGAAAGGGGGAAATCATTTTGACAATCAGTTTCCCCTCCCCCCCCCCCTCTACCTATTCCCCCTGACCCTAGTTCGCTACTAACCCCTCTCCCCATCATCCCCTCCCTCCATTCCCCCTCCTTCTTCCTCCCCTCCCCCTCCCCTCCCCTCCACCGTTCACTATTGAACCCCGGCACCCCTCTCCCCTCCCCTCCCCTCTCCTCCCCTCCCCTCCCCTCCCTCCCTCCCCTCCCCTCCGTCATCCCCTTCCTCCCTTCCCCTCCCCCCTCGTCCCCTCCCCTCCCCCCTCCACCCCTCTTAAAACCAGCTGCATCAAATTCACATAAAATGTCTTTGTTAGCATCTCACTTGTGTTCCCTCGTCCCCCCCCCCACTCTCCCTCCCCCTCCCCCACCCTCCTCCCCTCCGTGGCTAGCTCTATTACGCGGACACATACCCCTCTGTATTAAAAAGAAAAAAATTAAACATGTACATACACACGTACATCGCAAACATTACAAAGATGTTTATTCCGAATGTCTATAAAATCGTCTATCTGTCTGTACATTAGTGTTCTATTTAAAGTGCACAGCTCACTAAATACGAGTAAGGGTTCATATTAACGGGGTTCCCAAGGCGTACGTCTCAATCACGCGAAATCAATGCTGTGAATTACGATTTCTTGACCAATGATGTCGGCTTGTGAGTAGCGGTTGGGGGGGAGGGGGGGGAGGAGGGGAGGAGGAGGGGGAGGAGGAGGAGGAGGAGGAGGAGGGAGGAGGAGGAGGGGGAGGAGGAGGAGGAGGAGGAGGAGGAGGAGGAAGAGGAGGGGGAGGAGAAGGAGAAGGAGAAGGAGGAGGAGAAGGAGGAGGAGGAGGAGGAGAAGGAGAAGGAGAAGGAGAAGGAGAAGGAGGAGGAGGAGGACGAGGAGGAGGAGGGGGGATAGAAAGGAAGGGGAAGAGGAAAATATGGAGGAAGGGGAAATAAAGAAGAGTGAAAAAGAGAGAAGAATGGGTGAGTGAGCAATATTGGCTAAATAAGGAAGAAAAGAAAAAAGAAAGAAAGAAAAGAAAAGAAAAGAAAAAAGAAGAGAAAAGAGAAAGACTAGAAGGAGAAGAAAAGAAGGAAAATAGGAGAAAAAGACAAAAAACAAAGAAGAGAAAAGAAATAAAAAAAGAAGAAAAGGAAGAAATTAATGAAGAAGAAATGGAAAAAAGGAGGAAAAAAGGACAAGAAATAGGAGAAAACAACACAGAAACAAAAGAAGAAGAGGAGGAGGAAGAGAAGAAGGAAAATGAAGCAAAAGAACAATAGCAAATGAAATAAAGTACGAAAGAAAGAGAGAAAACGCGAATGCAAAGTGAGACTGGGAATAATCTGCATACCAAAGGAAGGAGGAAGAGAAGGAGAGGGAATGGGAGTGGAGGAGAGAACGAGGGGGGTGGAGGAAGAGAAAGGGGGAAGGGAAGGAGGAGGCAGAGGGGGAGGGAGAGGGCAGGGGGGGGGGGGGGGGGGGGAAGGGGAGAGGGGGGAAGGGGGGAGGGGGGGGGAGAAGGCAGGGGGGG
>NC_051395.1:23275695-23277502 GCF_015228065.2 Penaeus monodon | reverse complement strand
AGAAGGGGCGAGAGGGGGCGAGAAAGAGACGCGAGAAAAAGGAAAAAAAAGGAAAAGAGAGAGAGAGATGAGACGAGGAAAAGAGAGAGGAGGGAAGGGGAGAGAAAGGGCGAAGGGGGGGGGGGGGGGGGGGGGGGGGGGGGGGGGGGGGGGGGGGGGGGGGGGGGGGGGGGGGGGGGGGGAAAAAAAAAAAAAAAAAAAAAAAAAAAAAAAAAAAAAAAAAAAAAAAAAAAAAAAAGAGAGGGGGAGGAAGCGAAACGAGAGGAGAGAGCGGAGAGAGGAGAGAGGAGAGGACCAGAGACGAGAGAGCGAGAGAGAGAGAAAAGAGAGGAGAGAGAGAGCGGGGAGAGCGAGACAGAGGAGAGAAGAGAGAAGAGAGAGCGAGGAGGAGAGGAGGAAGAGGAAGAGAGAGCGGGGGAAGGAGAGAGGAGAGAGGAGAGAGGAGAGAAAAGAGAGCGAGAGAGGAGAGAGGAGAGAGGAGAGCAGAGAGGGGGAGCGAGGAGAGCGAGAGGAGAGAGGAAAACAAGGAGAGAGAGAGCGAGAGGAGGAGAGAGGAGAGAGCGAGAGAGGAAAAGGAGGAGAGAGAGAGAGAGAAAAGAGAGAGGAGAAGGAGAGAGAGAAGAGAGGAGAGAGCGAGGGGAGAGAGGGAAGGAGAGAGAGGGGGAGAGAGAAGAAAAGGGGGGGGGGGGGGGCCGAGGGGGCGAGCGAGAGAGAGAGAGAGAAGAAAAGGACGGAGAGAAGAGAGAGAAGAGGAAGAGAGAGAGAGAGAGAGAGAAAGAAGAGGAGAAAAAGGGGAGAGGAGAGAGAAGAGAAAAAGAGAGAGAGAGGGGAGAGAGAGGAGAGAGAGAGAAAGAGCGAAAAAAGAGCAAGAGAGGGGCCGAGGAGAGCGAGAGAGAGAGCGGAGAGAGCGGGGAGAGAAAAGCGAGAGTGGGAGCGAGAGAGAGAGCGAAGGAAAGGAGGAGAGGGGAGGAGGAGAGAGAGAGAAAAGGAGAGAGGGGAAGAGAGAGAGAGAGAGGAGAGGGGGAGAGAGAGAAAAGAGAGAGAGAGGGAGAGAGGGATGAGAGAGAAGGAGAGAGAGAAATATATCTCTTTTTAAACGTAAAATTTTGTATGCATGTATACTCCCAACCTAAAAAACCTACCTACCTACAAAAAACAAAACATACTACATAAATACATACAAAATACAACAAATACATACTTTTAACATAATAAATCCCATACATACCCTCCCACCCACATACATGCAAACATACACCAAAAAAAAAATTTTGTATATTTTACTAACAACACGCACAAACAAAACGCACACCAACCAACCACACACACACGCACACACACACACACACGAAAACCCCGCCACCTCCGACCCGAATCTCTGAAGACTAATTGGCCGGGCTGTGTCAAACGGCCACGATCCTCTGTGCTAATTAGCGCAGAAGGGTCATTAAGTCCCGATAATGATAATTCGTTTACACGCCGCCCTGGCCACCCGCAGCGCACCGCCGACTGAGCCCCGTCTGCAATGGGTATCTTATCTCGTCTTTATCTTGCAATATTTTCGAATATTATCGAAATCTATCGAGTGAAATTTAAAATTTTAGGTATGTTGTGTATATAAAAGGGGCGTGGTGTGTGTATGAGAATATATTAATATAATATATATAATATATATTATTAAAAATATATTTTATAAAATATATTTTACATACAATATGGGGTGTGTGTGTGTGTGTTTGTGTGTGTGTGTTTTGTGTGTGGGTTGTGTGTGTGTGTGTGTGGGTTTGGGGTGTGTTTATATAATATA
>NC_051395.1:23260695-23268195 GCF_015228065.2 Penaeus monodon | reverse complement strand
TGTTCTCCCCTCTCTCTCTCTCCCCTTCTACCCGAGGGTGGTAGAAGGGGAGAGAAAGACGGGGGGAGAGGGGAGAGGAGAGAAAGGAGGAGGGAGAGGAGAGGAGGGAGAAATGAGGGGAGAGGGGAGAGGAGAGGAGGGAGAAGGGAAAGGAGAAGAGGGGAAGAAGGGAGAGGAGAGGAGGAAAAAGAAGAAGAGTAGGGGAGAAGAGAGGATCGAGAGGGGAGAGGGAAGAGGGGAGAGGGAAGAGGGGAGAGGGGAGAGGGAAGAGGGGAGAGGAGGGGAGAATAAGCGCATGGACGATCGTTTTTTTTTTATTTGTGTTGTCTTGCGTTCTTTTAATTTCATTTTTACGCCTTTCCTTGTTCCCCAGTATTATAAGACTAAGAAAAGTAATCATCAGGATAAATCGTGATGATAATTGCAATAATGATGATAATAATAGTAATTACAATAATAATGATAATAATAATATAATAATAATAATAATAATAATAATAATAATAATGATAATAATAATAATAATAATAATAATAATAATAATAATAATTGTAATAATAATAATAATAAAATAATAACAATAATAACAATAATAATAATAATAATAATAATAATAATAATAATAATAATAATAATAATAATAACAATAATAACAATAACAATAATAACAATAATAACAATAATAACAATAATAACAATAATAACAATGATATTGATAATAGAAGTAGTAATGATAATAATGATAATGGTTACCTCTTAATCAACCTCCCCCTCCTTATTTCTCCATCACTCCCTCACTGTCTCTCCCTCAACCTCTTCCTCCCTCACATTACTCTCCCCTCTTTCTACTCCTCCTTCCTCCCTATTCTGCCTCGCCTCTCCTTCTTCTCTTCTCCCTCCACCTCTCCCTTCTACTCTCTCCTTTCCATTCTCTCCATCCTTCCTCCTATCCCTCTCCCCCCCCTCTCTCTCTTCGTCCTATACCCCCCTTTTCTGCACTCTCCTTCTTCTCTCTTCCTGTCCACCCTTCCTCTCTCTTCCCCTATGTCTTTCCCTCCACATCTCGCTTTTCTTCCTCCTCTCTCTCTTCGTCCACCCTTCCCCTCCCACCACTCCACACTCCTTCCCTCTCCCTTTACCCCTTCCCTTTCCCCCATCCATCCCTCCTACCCTCATTTCACCCCCTTCACCTACTTCTCCATTTCCCCCCTCCTCTCCCCCCCCTCCCACCCTTTTCCCCCACCTTCCTCCCTTCCCCCCTCCCCCTCCTTCCTCCCCCCCCCCTTCCCCCCCCCCCCTAGAAGTGCCCTCGAGCAAGAATCTTGCCGCCTCGTCAGGGTCGCTCTTTCTCCCTTGGCAACACTTCCCTTTTCCGTCTCCCTTCCTCTTCCGTCCCTCTCTTTTATCCTCCTCCTTTCCTTCTCGTCATTTTCTTTTTTTGTTATTGATGGTGATGAGTATTGATACTAGTAGCTAATAATGATGATAATAGTAATGATAATAATAATGATGATGATGATAACAATAATAATAATAAGAGTAATGTTAATAATAATAATAACAACAATAATGGTATCAACAACAACAACAACAACAACAACAACAACAATAATAATAATAATATTAATAATAATAATAATAATAACAATAATAATAATAATAATATGATGATGATGATGATGAATATTATGATTATGATGATGATCATAATAATAATGATAATAATAACAACAATGATATGATGATAACAATAATGACAGCAATGATAATTATAATATTAAAACAGTGATAATAATAGTAATGATAATGATAATGATTGGTGGGAATGATGATGATAATGGTAATATTAGTGATCATAATAATACTAATAATAACAATAATAACAATAATAATTACAATAATTAAAACTGTGATGATGATAATGATCATGATCATGACAATGATAACAGTAATAATAACAATAATGATAACAATAATGAAATAATGACAACAGTGGTAGTGGTGATAATAGAAATGATGATAATAAGTGATGATAATAATGATAGTAATTATATACATAATGATAATAATAATAATCATTATAGTGATAGTAATAACAAAAATAAAATTAATAATATTAATGATGATAATAATACAGATAATGATAATGATAATAATGGTGATGATAATAAAGATAACGATAATAATAAAGATAATAATAACAATAGTAATGATAATATTAATGATAATGATATTGATGGTAATAATAGTAGTAATAATGACAACGATAATAATGACAATAAATATTATATTAATGGTAATGATGATGAGGATTAAGATGATGATGATGATAATAATAATAATAATAATAATAATAATAATAATAATAATAATAATAATAATAATTATTATTATTATTATTATTATTATTATTATTATTATGATTATTATGATTATTATAATGATTATGATTATGATTTTGATTATGATGATGATAATAATGATAATAATAATAACATTGATTATGATAGTGATAATGATTATCATTATCATTATGATAATGATAATGATTATGAAAATAGTTAGGAGAATGATAATGGAAAGATAATGATAATGAAAATGATAATGATAATACAGATAAACACACGATTATTTATACTGATACAAATAGGAATGTAAATAATAATTGTAATGATGAAAATAATAATAATAGTAATGATGATGATGATAATAATAGTAATAGTGATGAAAATTATAATGATGAAAATGATAATGATGATAATGATAATGATTATGATAATGATAATGAAAGTGATAGTGATAGTGATAATGATAATACTGATGCTAATACTACGACTACTACTATTATTGCTGTTACACCTATAACTATTGTTACTGGTGATAATGTTATAACAATAGTTATTAGCATTATGATGAATCACTATCATTATTATTATTATCATTATTATCATTCTTATTATTATCATTATTATTATTATTGTTACTATTATTATTATTATCATTACTATTATTACTATTACTATTATCATTATTATTATTATTATTATTATTATTATTATTATTATTATTATCATTATTATTATTTTTATTATTATCATCATCATCATCCTCTTAATCCTCATCATCATTACCATTGATATAATATTTATTGTCATTCCCAGTACTATTATTATCGTTATCATTACTACTGCTACTATTACCATCAATATCATTATCATTAATATTATCATTACTATTGTTATTATTATCTTTATTATTATCGTTATCTTTATTATCATCACCATTATTATCATTATCATTATATGTATTATTATCATTAATATATATATTTTTTTTCTATTATTATTTTTGTTCTTGTTACTGTTATTATTATTGTTATTATTATTATTATTATTATTATCATTATTATTATTATTATTATTATTATTATTATTATTATTATCTTTATTATTGTTATAATGTTGTTGTTGTTGTTTTGTTGTTGTTATTACTATTATTATTATTATTATTATCATTATTATTATTATTATTATTATTATTATTATTATTATTATTACCCTTATCATTATTATTGTTATTGTCTTTGATATTATCATCATTATTGTTATTATTATTATCATTATTATTATTATTATTATTATTATTATTATTACTACTATTATTATTATTATTATTATTATTATTATTATTATTATTATCATTATTATCATTATTGCTATTATTGTTGTTTTGTTGTTGTTGTTGTTATTGTTGTTGTTGTTGTTATCATTATTGGTATTATTATTATTACTATTATTATTATTATTATTATTATTGTTGTTATTATTATCATCCTTATTATTATTATTGTTATTATTATTATTATTATTATTATTATTATTATTATTATTATTATTATTATTATTTTCTTTTCTTTTCTTTAGATCTGCTTATTAAAATCAAACACCGAGTCACTACCAGCGACCTAGGGTGATTGAAGTTTGAGGCAAATGGAACACTAACAGAAATATGCTCACAACTTCTGCAGCAGGCTCCTTGAGTGAATAGCAAAAGCAGTACATTACCTCATTATACTCTTCCCTTGTCCATTTAAGTCTTGTTTCCTTTTGATTGATAGTACAAGATGGCTGAACCGCAGGGCCAGGGGTGGGAACTATCCCGTCCAAGTAACCTGGCGGATTTTGATAAATGGAAGAGTTAGACTTAGTTCTACCCTGGGGGATGCGCCCCTTGTTGATCCGTGTGACGGGCGATGCTTCATCACCCACTTCCTACTCTCACTTCAGAAGCAGGATACATTTCAGCCTCACTGCGAAGAAGCTGGACTTCCCGCGCCGATCACCAACTGGCATTTCCACGTCCCCGCGGGCACGGTGCTTGACGCACCACTCGGCGCCCCGTGGGCATCATGTAGCCTCCTAAGCCTTTATACTGGGGCGGCTAAGCAGTGATCCCTCCCCATTATTATCATTATTATTATTATTATTATTATTATAATTATTACTGTTGTTGTTGTTGTTGTTGTTGTTGTTGTTGTTGTTGTTGTTGTTGTTGTTGTTGTTGTTGTTGTTGTTGTTGTTACTATTATTATTATTATTATTATTATTGTCATTACCATTATCATCATCATCATCATCATCACTGTCATTTTTATTATTATTCTCATTGTTGCTGATGTTATTGTTGTTCTTGATATCATTCTTGTTATCACTATATCAATTATTTTCTTTATTATTATCATTATTATTGTCATTATTAGTATTAATATTATACCATTAATACCAGTTTTATCATTATCATTAATAGTAGAACATAAAATTATGAAAGGAAACGGGGAAGAAAGCGAAAGAAAAAAGAAAAAGAAAGAAAAAAACGAAACGAAATAATAAATAAAATAGCTGAAAACTTGGAATAATAAAAAAAAATGCGATAGAAAAACGAAGGAAAAAAATAATTGGAATATGTCTTAAAAAAAAAAAAACACGAAGAAGAAAGAAACGAAAAACATATTAATAAACGAAGAAGAAAAAAATCAGAAAATGATAACGAAATAGAAAACGAAAAAAAAATATAGCGAATAGAAAAGAATAATCAAACAAATGGATCAGAAAAAAAGAAAACGAAAACAATAAAGACAAAAAAAGGAATGCGAAGAAAACGAAAAAAGACAAAGAAGCCCCCCCGCCCCCCAAAAAAAAAAAAAAAATACAGATGAAACGAAGACAAGAAAATGACAAAAAAAGAAAGAAAGAAAGACAAATGCGATAAAAAAGCCAAAAAAAGATAAATAAATAGATAAAACATAAAAAGAAAGACAAATACAATCATAAAAAGGAAACAAATGTGGACCAAAAAAGAACAAAAAAAAAGGAAGAAAAAAACAGACAGAAAAAAAACAAAAGAAAAAAAAAGAAAAACAGAAAAAGACACACGCAAAAACAATAGAATCCCCCCTCCTCCTCCCTCTTCCCCCCTCCCCCCCAAAAAAAAAAAGATACAAAGGCAAACAAACAGAAGGCGAAGCAGGCGAGGAAGGCCAGCGGGCCAGCGGGCCAGCGGGCCAGCGGGCCACCTCGGGCTGCGTGTTGTTGTTATCCCGCAGAGAGAAGGCGCTGATGTTGACACAGGTCGGCGGCGCCCACTCAGCCCGCGAGGGAGACACTCAGCACCCCATCCTCTCTCGCCTTGAACTTGAATCAGGGAGCTTGAGGTTCAGAGGGGGTGGGGGGAAGGGGGGGGGCAGGGGGAGGGGGGGAGCAGGTGGGGAGGTTGGTGGAGGGGGTTAGGAGGGAGGGTGGGTTAGGGTGAGAGAGGTGGGTGGGGAGAGGGGGAGGGGAGAGGGTGGAGGGGGAGAGGAGAGGGGGAGGGGGAGAGGGTGGGTGGGGAGAGGGTGATAGAGGAGAGGGGATAGGGGAGAGGGTTGGTGGGGAGAAGGGGATAGGGGAGTGGGTGGGTGGGGAGAGGGGGATGGGGACAGGGGGAGAGGGTGGGTGGGGAAAGGGTTGGCTTGGTTGAGGTGAGAGGTTATGGTTGGGGGGGAGGGGAGAGGGTGGAGTGAAGGTGGGCAAGGTTAGGGGGGTTAGGGTGAGGATAAGGTTGGGGGGGTTAGGGTAAGGGTGAGGGGGGTGGGTTAGAAAGGAGAGGGTGGGTTGAGGGCGAGGGGATGGGGGGGTTGAGAGTGGTGTTGAAGAAAGGTAGTGGGGTTGTTGGAGAAAAGCGATGGGTGTAGGAGGGGCGATTGGGGGTTGGGGGAGGAAGTGGTTGGGGGGTTGAGAGGGGAAGGAAGATAGACATTGGGGGGGCTGATAGATGCTGAGGTTGGTGATGTTGGTGAGGAGGAGGAGGGAGAAGAAGAGGGGGAGGAGGAGGGGGAGGAGGAGGGGGAGGAGGAGAGGGAGGAGGAGGAGAGGGAGGAGGAGGAGGAGGAGGAGGGGGAGGAGGAGGGGGAGGAGGAGGAGGGGAGGAGGAGGAGAGAGAGGAGGAGGAGGAGGAGGAGGAGGAAGAGGAGGAAGAGGGGGGAGGAGGAGGGGGAAAGGAGGAAGAGAAGAAAAAGAAGAAGAAAAAGAAAAAGAAGAAGAAGAAAAAGAAGAAAAAGAAGAAGAAGTAGAAAAAAAAGAAAAAGAAAAAGAAGAAGAAAGAGAGAAGGAGGAGGAGAAAGAGAGTAGGAGGAGAAAGAGAGAGGAGGAGCAGGAGGAGGAGGAGGGGGAGGAGGAGGACGAGGAGGGAGAGCGTGAGGGGCAGGGGATGAAATGAAAACCAATGAGGGCGAAAATAAGATGAAGTTGAGAATAATAATGATAAAAAAGAAGTGATAATCTAATAATGAAAATAATAAAATCATATCACGACGAAGGAAAGAGAATCAGAAAATCATACAAAAAAAAAAAATCATTTTCATTCCGTCATTACAAGCGAACGCAGGATTTTCAAAATCATGCCTTCACTATCCTCCGATATACCGGACTATGCTCGATATAACTCGATATACTTGACTATCTGTCCACGAGCAAGACTTTCCAGATAGCGTCACCTGTCTTGCTCAAGAAAGGCCGGCGTCATGACCTTTTGAACTTGAGTCAACACATCATCTTGGTCATGAGCTCCGGGCATGAGGATTGTACATTGTGAAGATTGCGTGGAAGAGTGCTGGGGGGGGGGGGCGTTGTGTGTGTGTGTGTGTGTGTGTGTGTGTGTGTGTGTGTGTGTGTGTGTGTGTGCGTACGTGCGTGCGTGCGTTCGTGCCCATGTTTGTGTGTGTGTGTGTGTGTGTGTGTGTGTGTACGTGCGTGCGTGCGTGCGTGCCCATGTGTGTGTGTGTGTGTGTGTGTGTGTGTGTGTGCGTGTGTGTGTGCGTGTATTCGTGTACTTGTGTATGTCTGCCTGTGTGTGATTGTGAGCATATGAGGTAGTGTCTGCATGTGTGTTTTGTACGCGCGTTCGTGCATGTAAAGCCGATTATAAAAAAGAACACCCGTAATCGTACTCAGAGAGAGCTAACCC
>NC_051395.1:23250695-23253195 GCF_015228065.2 Penaeus monodon | reverse complement strand
TTGAATCACAGCTGTTGGTTGGGTTCCCGTCCGTGGGCTCGAGTGGGTTGGTGGGTCGGGGTGGTGCGCGGGGGTGGGCCCGTGAGTGGAAGAAGGTCTGTTTTGTTGCTTTTGTTGTCTTTGCTCTGTCTTTGTTGTTGTTGTTGTTCTTGTGTTCATCATTGGTGGGAATGTGAGTGGTAGAAGGTCGGTTTTGTTGCTTTTGTTGTCTTTGTTCTGTCTTTGTTGTTGATGTGGCATTGCTTCTTGTTCTTGTGTTCATCATTGTAAGTATCAAAGCATTTTTTTTCTTCTCCTTGACCTTTTTGTCTCCTTCTTTTGCCTCTTGTTGGTTTTTTCTCTTCCTTTTCATCTTTCTCTTTCTCTTCCTCTTCCTCTTCCTCTTCCTCTTCCTCTCCCTCTTCCTCTTCCTCTTCCTCTCCCTCTCCCTCTTCCTCTTCCTCTTCCTCTTCCTCTCCCTCCTCCTCCTCCTCCTCCTCCTCCTCCTCCTCCCCCTCCTCCTTCTCCTTCGCCCCCTCCTCCATCTCCATCTTCTCCTCGTCCTCCTCATCTTCCTCTTCCTGTTCCTCTTCCCCTTCCTCTTCCCCTTCCTCCTCCTCCCACTCTTTCATTAGGATAGGTGATAATGATAGAGATAACAATAATGATGATAATAATGATAATAATGATGATAACATTAATGACAATAAAGATAATATTGATGATGATAATTATAATAATAATGATAATAATAATAATAATAATAATAGTAACAATAATAATGATAATAATGATAATAATAATAACGATAATAGTAGTAATAATCACTACCACTACTACCATCTTCATCGTAATGTTAATAATAATAATGATGATACTAATGATAGCAACAATTATGATAACGATAATGGCAATAATAATAATAATAACAGTGATAGTGATTGATAATGGTAGAGTCATAAAAAGACTATAGATAACTCAATGACGTGACAGAATTATCAGTAATCTATTATCAGAATTATTATCTCATCCCCCTCCTCCTCCCCCTCCCCCCTGTCTCTCCCTTCCCTTTTTTTCTCTCCCTTTATTCTCCTCCTCCTCTCCCCCTCCCTCCCTCCCTCCCTCCCCACCCTCCCCTTCTCTGACTTTAACCCTCTCCCCTTCTTCCCCTCCCCCCTTGATACCCCTCCCCCCCCTTTCCACGCAATCCTCACGAGGACTCTCGAAGGGAAGCGGCTTGTCCTGAAATCGATCAAGGTTTAGCTTAATCAAGTGTGAAAAATCTCCGCTTACTCCCCCCACCCCCTTCCTTCCATCACTCCCTACCCCAACCCCACTCCTCACCCTACCTTCTTCCCCACCTTCTTTTCTCCACTCCCCTACCTTCTTCATCCTCCCTTTCCCCCCCCCCCCCTCCCTTTCTCCACTTGCCTGACTTCTTTTCCCCTCCCTTTCCCCACTCCCTTTCCCCACTCCCTTACCTTCACCCCCCCCCTCTTCCTTTCCCAATCGTGAATATCCTCTCTCCACCCCCTCCTCTCCCTCCCCTCTCCCCCCTTACCCTCTCCTATACCCCCCTCCCCTCCGCCATCGTTCAACTAAAACCCTATATGGGCAAAGGCTAACGGGGTGATGGGGGGGAGGGGGGGGTAAGGATAAGGCAGGGACGAGGGATAGGTTGAGATTGATGGGAGGGGGGGGGGGGATATGGGCGAGGGATGGGGCTATGGTGGGCGGGTTTTTGTGGGCTGCTATGACGGTGTAAGTGTGGTTTTAAATATACATAAACATTACTATTGTTGTCATTGTTATTGTTGTTGCTGTTGTTTTTGTTATTTCTATTATTATTTTTGATATCATTATTATTGTTATTATTATTAAGATTATTATTATCATCATCATCATCATCATCATCATCATTATTATTATTATTATTATTATTATTATTATTATTATTATTTCTATTATTATTATTGTTGTTATCGTTACTGCTTTTTTATAATTATTATTTTTATTATTGTTGTTTTTGTTATTATTATTATTATTATTATCATTATTATTATTATTATTATTATTATTATTATTATTATTATCATTATTATCATCATCATCATTATCATCCTCATCATTAATATTATTACAATATTATTATTATTATTATTATTATGACTATTATTATTGTTTTTGTTGTTATCATTATTATAATATAATGATTAAAAAATTATAATAAATAATAATGATAATGATAATAATAATAATTATTATTATTATTATAATAATAATAATAATAATAATAATAATAATAATAATAATTATTATTATTATTATTATTATTATTATTATTATTATTATTATTATTGCTGTTGTTGTTGCTGTTGTTGTTGTTGTTATTGTCATCATTGTTATTATTATTATTATTATTATTATTATTATTATTATTATTATTATTATTATTATTATTATTATTATTATTATTATTATTACTATTATTTTTCTTGTTATTGTTTTTGTTGTTGTTGTT
>NC_051395.1:23247812-23250595 GCF_015228065.2 Penaeus monodon | reverse complement strand
ACAGTCAAGCGAAAGTGCCAATGGTCGCAAGACTCGATCTCCACAACCAGTTGTCATTATGAAGACGAAGTGCGTCGCTAAATCCTAGATCCAGATGTCGAAACACGAAGACAAACTAAATACTGTACAGCGAGATAATTAGAGATATAAATAGAATGATCGCCAGATAGATAGATTGAAAAAGAGCGAAGGAGAGACATAGAGAAAGAGGGAGACAGACAAACACAGAGAAAGAAGGGAGGAAGGAAGAGAGAAGATAAACACCAGCATGGACATCGCTATACCAGCTGCCGAGGAGGGGCGAGAGGGGACCAAAAGAAACCTCGTATCTCAGCTGGTACTGGCTTCCTACAGTTACTCTAGGATATTAAACGTAGCTAATGATTCCCGCAGGATTTACGGTCCCGTCTGTACATTATATATGTTATATAAGGTTATCAATACATTATAGAGTGTAAAGGCCGTTGGGGGGGGAGCGCTCCTACGGAAAGTGGGCGTGACCCTACAGTCGGAGAGCGAAGATGATTGGCTGAGCCACGTTGTGGCGTGGGTGCGTCCGCGCTCCTTCCCGCCTCTAGGGGCTGGCTTGAGCTCAGCTCGGCTCCGCCTCTCAATTCGGAGAGCCAATCGTAGACTTTATTTTGGCTGCTCCGCCCATTTGGGATATCCTCTACCACATCTTAAAAGGTGAGATGCAACATCGTATTTATAGTATTAATTATCTTTGCCTGTAATTGCATCGTATTTACAACTATTCATTACGAACAACGAACAGTTCCAACTGCAATAACACCGAGAATAGCGACGCTCGTAATAATCGCCACGGAAAGTCTGGCGCCCCCGTTGAAGGTCAGTGTGACGTCACGGCCAAGCTGCGCCGGGCCGGCACGCGTCGCGAGACGAGTGTGGCACAGCAGTCACCATCACTACTTCTCGATCGACAGTGACCACAGTGTCACCTCGACCCGACGCGGCATAGAGCCACGAACGAAGAAGCATTTTGAGAGCCAGTGTACGCTCTCTTGACACTCACGCACCCGCCATCTCGTAGTGACTTCGACTCGGCGATCTACCTTTGACCGCACATCACGGGGATTTCTCTCAATGACTCAGGTGTGCGCGAGTGTAAACGTGCGCACGCGTTCTCTGTGAGTGCGCCTCCGCCGAGTGAACTCTTGGGTGCAGTCGGGTGCCAACATCACCCAACCCTCACCACCACAACAAATGCCACGCCTTAACACTTGCATTTTGTTGGCAGTACAATAAGTGAATCAGTGTCAGCACAACTGCTGTTCGACCAGCTCGTGGCTCAGTCTGTGTTGACTCGCAGAGACTCGTGTACTGGACAGAGCAGTGCCAGTGAAGAAATAAGTGACTCTGGCAGTAAAGACAGTTATCAGTACTTTAAATAGTGCCAGTGCCAGTGAGTGTCAGTCTGTGAGTGCCGGTTTTGGGCCCCCTGCAGTTGGACCCGATAGGTCGCGGGGCGTGCTGACCCCCTCGACCCCGCCACACGGACCGCGACTCCGACTCGTGTGATGAACTTCTGAACAAAATGGCTGACGAAAACCTTGCCAGTGAGTACGTGGCGGACTTCATGCTGGAGCCGCTGGAGGATGCCATCTGCGTCAAGGAGAACAAGGACCTCCATGGCATGGGCGGGATGGGCATGAGTCGTGTGCACACACACATGATGACACCCCACATGCCCAACGTGGGCGCCGCCGCCTGGATGAATCACCACCACCACCACCACCCCCACCCACACACGGCCGCAGCCATCGGCGGGATGCCCACGCCCCAGGTCAAGCCCCATTCGCAGGTGCCCGGCACGCCCCCCGACACCCCTCCGGGCTCGTCGCCGCCCAACGGCTCCCTGCCGCCCTCGCCGCACTTCCAGGGCATGCCCCAGCACACGCTCATGGACGAGATGTGGGCCTACAACCGGTACATGCAGGAGCCCCTGGACCTGCGGCCAGGGCCACAGTGCGGCGGCGAGCAGCTCGAGGCCCAGACCTGGATGCTGGACCGCAAGTGGGAGAGCCAGCAGAAGTACCCTCTCAACACGCTGGCGCCCAACGGCAAGGGCGCCACCGACCAGCAGTCGTCGTGCCAGATGGGGCTGCAGGGCATGCAGCACCACAACACCAGCGTCTACATCTCGGACGAGGAGCTGGTCACGCTGTCCGTGCGGGAGCTCAACCGGCGCCTCCACAACATGCCCAAGGACCTGCAGACCAAGTTCAAGCAGAAGCGGCGGACGCTCAAGAACCGCGGCTACGCCCAGAGCTGCCGGACGAAGCGCCAGAATTACAAGATGGAGCTGGAGAACGTCAACAGAACCCTGCAGACGGAGAACCAGCGCATCCAGAACGACGCGAACCAGCAGATCGGCATCTACAAGTCCGAGAACCTTTCGCTGAGACGAGACATCGAAAACTTGAAAAAGCAGCTGGAGAAGACGCTAAGAGACTTGGAGGCCATCCGCCGACAGCAGCAGCAACAGCAACAGCAACAACAACAGCAACAACAACAGCAGCATCAGCACCAGGTGCCGCAGTCCTCCCAAGACACGAGCGGAGGCCAGGAGCTGTACTCCATGTGACCATGTCGCCCCCCGGACTACCCGAACCCGCCGCCGCGTCAGGAGGGTGTCGGGTACGCAATGGAGAAACCCAACGAAATATCTTGGCCGCTTGAGCAGCAACGCAACCACCAGCACCACCCTCCTCCCTCTACCTCGTAGAGGCGTCCTCCTCGTCCTTCCCGCGCGCCCTGGCGAC
>NC_051395.1:23237812-23240312 GCF_015228065.2 Penaeus monodon | reverse complement strand
CCTCTCTCTCTCTCTCTCTCTCTCTCTCTCTCTCTCTCTCTCTCTCTCTCTCTCTCTCTCTCTCTCTCTCTCTCTCTCTCTCTATCTATCTATCTATCTATCTATCTATCTATCTATCTACCACACACACACACACACACACACACACACACACACACACACACACACACTCTCTCTCTCTCTCTCTCTCTCTCTCTCTCTCTCTCTCTCTCTCTCTCTCTCTCTCTCTCTCTCTCTCTCACTCTCTAATCTTTAATTCTGTCTCTCCCTATCTCTCTCCATCTCTTGTCTCCTCCGCACGTGTCCTATTCCACACGTGCTGCCGTCTCCCCCTCCCCCCCCTTCTCCCCCACTCTTGACACCCTTCTCCCCCCTCCCAACACTCCCTTCCTCCCTTTCCCCTTCTCTCTTCCCCCTCCCTTACCTACCCCTCCCCCCACCCTCACAGAAAGTGGTGCCTCTCTCACAGAGGGGATAGGAGAAGGGAAGGAAGGAAGTGGCAGAGGAAGAAGGGGAAATAGATAAAGGAGGGAGGGGTGAAGGGGGCAGAGGAGAAGGGGAGGGGGGGTTGACCGTGATCTTTGCGTCGAAACCTGACAAGTGCCGTTTGGAGGTCAGCTTCACCCGCGTGGCACTTCCCTTGGTGTTACCCTGGCACTGTGGCACTGTTGCTTTGTTTGTTGTTGGGCTCTTCCTTGCAAATATTTCGATCTTCATTTGCAATTTTTATTCTCTTGTGTTGTTCATGTTAACATTATCGGTGTTTTTTATTATTGCTTTTGTTTTATTGTTATTATTGTTGTTGTTGTTGTTGTTGTTGTTATTATTGTTACTTTATTATTATTATCATTATCATTATCATTATCGTTATTATTATCATTATTATCATCATTATTATCATCATTATTACTGTTATCATTATTACTACTACTATCACTATTCCATTTTCCTTGTATATTTTCACTGTTTCATCTTCCATTTTTTAGTTTCTCTGGACCAATTGATCTTAACATGGAGGCTTCAGTAAGTTTAATTACAATATCACTCATTAAAAAGACTAACAACATATGATTTTCGTTAAAATCTGGGAGGGAATTTCATCTACAAGGGAGGCGTGGAGGGAAAGGCAAATGTCTAAAGGGAGGCTTGTAGGTAAAAGGTTGAGAACCACCGCTCTAGACTCTGTGTTCATTATGATATGCTTTCATGTCAATGTGTACTGCATCTTGGCACTGTCCTTCGCTCTATGGCAGTCTGGTGGAAATTTAAACACACACACACACACACACACACACACACACACACACACACACACACACACACACACACACACACACACATATATATATATATATATATATATATATATATATATATATACATATATATATGTATATATATACATATATATATATATATATATATATATATATATATATATATATATATATATATATATATATATATATATATATATATATATATATATATATATATATATATATATATATATATATATATATGGATGTATATACATATATACACATATTTATATATGTTTGTGTATATGTACATTACCTATATGTAAGTTGTACTTTTGGTGTGATTAATCTTTTTTTCCAAGTGCCTTGTCCTACGAGGACGTTGGCGATCATGGATTTTTCCAACGTCGTTGTGGGACAGGGCACTTAAAAAAAAAATCTTTTGTCTCAGGTAATATCAGTGCTGCACGCATGCACACACCTCTATACTTCCACACGAACAATAAACACAGACACACACATACAAATTACATAAGAGACACAGAGGTACACACACATGCACAACAAATAAAAATATTTCGCAAATATGTGTACGTGGTTAAAAAGATATGTGATGACATCAGAGGTATTGGGGGATAGGAGAGGGGATGGGGGAGGAGAGGAAGGGGGGTGGGTGAGGGAGAGGGGAAGGGGGTAGGGGGTAGAAGGGAGGAGATTATGGCTACTGTCATAAGCCATAACTTTGTTACAAGATGACACAGGTGGTGAAGCCCTATCTCCCTCCGCCCTCACACACACACACACACACACACACGCACACATACACACAAAGCATACCCCCTCCCCCCACCCCACCACCTCCCCGATCCCCCCTGCTCGTGCTTCCCCACATCCCCAAACTCCCCTCCCCCCTTTACCCCCCTCAGCCCACCCCCACTCATACACACAACACACGCATTATCACAAACATCTCAACAGAGGTGAACTTGGGATCGATTTTGCTCTCAATGGGCGGACAGAAACAGAACCCTCAAAAGATAGGTAAACTGGTGAATAGATTGACCGGTTCTGTCCCGGTTCTTTCCCGGTGAAGCTCGGTGTAACTTCGTTTTGGTGACCTTGGGTTTGTTAATGGCGTTTTGCGTGTGTGGCTGTGCTTACGTGTGTATGTTTTCGTGCGTGTACGTCTTTTAAGAATTGTTCTGATGTGATTTCGAGTTATATATATAATTATATAT
>NC_051395.1:23232812-23235312 GCF_015228065.2 Penaeus monodon | reverse complement strand
TACACATACACACAGAGACGTACACAAACACACATATATGTATAATTCACACCAGCTGTTGCCCTACACTTGATAAAATAGAAAGTATGATGAATCAGGTTTAAAAAGAAGTTAATGTTTACTTCAGCAGACATCGTTGTAACAAGGGGTAGGTGGGTGGAGGGGAGGAGGGGGGAGGGGTGAAAGGTGACAGGGGAGGTGGGGAGGAAAGGGAGGGTGGAGGGGAGGAGGGGGGAGGGGTGAAAGGTGAGAGGGGAGGTGGGGAGGAAAGGGAGGATGGAGGGAGAGGGTGGGAGGAAAGGGAGGGTAGAGGAAGAGGGTGGGAGGAAAAGGAGGGGGAAGGGATAGGCTGTTAGGAAGGGAGAGGAGGATGGAGAATGAAAAGGGTGGTGGCGAGGGAGACGTGAGTGAACAGGGGAAGAGGGGATGGTGGGGAGAAGAGAGTAGGAGAGGGGGGGATATATCGAGGGGAGAAGAGGGTGGGAGAGGGGGAAGAGGATGGTGGAGAGGAGGGGGAGGGTGGAGAGGGAAAGGAGGGGTTAGGGAGGGGGTTGGGGAAAGGGACTTAGGACGGAAGTCTAAGGTAAGGAAGCTTTAGATGGAGCCAACGGGGTGGGGAGGTGGGGAGGGAGTAGATGGGGAGAGGGATGGGGAGGAGAGTGGGGTGGAGCAGAACCTTCCTCTTCTCACTTTTTTTGCTTGATAATTGATAAAGGAGAATTAGAAGAAAGAGGAAGAGAGGAAGAAAAAGTAGAAGAAGAAGAAAAAAGAGAAAATGAAGAAGAAGAAAAAGAAGAAAGATAAGAAGAAGAAGAAGAAGAAGAAAAGAAGAAGAAGAAGAAAAAAGAAGAAGATGAAGAAGAAGAAGAAGAAAAAGAAGAAGAATAGAAGTAGAAGAAAGAACAAGACGCCATTAATAATATGGAATCAAAGGAATAGACAAAGAAGAGGGTTGGACGTCAGGCAGATAGATAGACAGTAAAACAAAGATTGGAAAATAAATATCACCGATCGATGGAAATATAAGGATAACAACAATAATACGAAAAATGAAATCACAAAAGACACGAGAAACAAATAAAAAAGGAAGGACGAGAAGCAAGGGAGAAAAAAGGACAAGAAACAAGAAAAAAGAAAAAGGAAAAGGGAGACAGAACGATAGGCAACGTAACAGCAAAGAGACGCAAGAGAGAGACGGTGTAGTCAGAGATTCTTAATATAGACGCCTCATCTAAGGCTTCGGAGATAAGCTTCACCATTATAAGTTTCTTTTTTGGTTCCTTACTTTATTCCGGTTTATTTACTATTGCCGCGAGTTCTCTTATGTGGCACATCGTTTAGGCTGGGATATTGTGCAATGGTATCTGGGTAGAAGGTCTGTGAAATCGATGATGAAGTGATTATGGTTATGGTGGAGCTGTACCAGTAAGCCATGCTGTTAAAGCTTCATGTGTGAGAATCAAAACAGGCGTTCGCATATGAGTCGAATCCGGATTCACCCACGGCACGAATTCTGTCCTCGGGCGTAGAATGCGGCGATTTGTTAATTATTTATGTTCGCCTTTACTTATTTATATTTGCTATTATTGTCGTTTAAAGAAGAAGGCTCTTCATACCGCGATGACGAGAATGCGGAGAGAAAAATATGCCTCTAGTGTCAGACGTTAACATTTTTCCTTGTTAGCACACGAGATTCAACAAGACGGTAACACTGCTCGGGTTCTTGTTCACGTGAATGCGGGAAGTTACACGAACGCTCCCGAAGGCGGGTCGGACATCGACGTGCTTCTCTCTGTTATCTTTGTTTTTCTTCGCTTGTATCTTTGCTTATCTTTAGCATCGGTTGCCCGAAACTGCCGTGTTATCTACTTACGCATCTCGTTTTATATTAGGTTTTTATAAATCTTGATATTTCTCTTTTAGAAATAATTAATTCTTCACTTGTTCACATAGTTTGCCAAATCTCATCGTCATCATCATTTCTGAAGTTATCGGAAAATAGATAAACTTTTCACCCGAGTGTCAAAGATATCTGTGTCAGCGCGTAGTGTTATCTTGTGCCAATATAATGACAGACATGATAAACGCATGACAGTTGCAGTGACCAAAATAACCATACTGTTTCTCACGACCTGCAGTTCAGAAGCCAAGACTCTGTTTATATCCAAGTACTATTTAGGATCGTTGCTCCTTAGTGTAGGGAAAGGAAGATAAAGAAAGAGAGAGAGAGAGAGAGAGAAAGAGAGAGAGAGAGAGAGAGAGAGAGAGAGAGAGAGAGAGAGAGAGAGAGAGAGAGGATGAAATTCAAAACGAAAGCCAGGATGAGCGAAGAAGAGAAAGAGACAGCAGATCCCAAAACAAGTAAACTAAAATCGATCCCACGCGCGCGATGACGAATATGACCCACAAAAGACGAGACCAAAAAAAAAAAAAAATCGAAAAAAAACTTTCCCCAGCCGAAGCGATCGATAATCCGGGAATTTCGGACTCGCTAATCCGG
>NC_051395.1:23217812-23225312 GCF_015228065.2 Penaeus monodon | reverse complement strand
GGTGTTCCAAGTTTTTGATTATGCAGGTTTTAGAGAATATGTAAAAGAGTCATTACTTTATATTTTGTTCAAGGGAGGTCAACACTATTTTTCTTCTTTGATTTTTTTTTAACAGTGGATAATGGTGATGGATTATCCATGTTAAAAAAAAATAACTATAAATATATATATTATTTTATTTTATACAGTTGGTCCCTCCCCTCTAATGATAATATTTCCAATGGTACAAAATGCAATATATTAAACTGATTGTATATCTAGATTTCATTTGCTTGTTATTGGGTGATGGTCTATGGAAGGATTATTAAGAAGTAAAACGAAATAAAAAAAATATATATAAAAAGCAAGAAAAAAATTATACCGCTTCTGGTGCTGAATGTGTAACATGAATGTAAGGTTAAACTGCGTATTGCATTTTTTTTCCCCAAGGGTCCTCTCAGACCTGGCAACAGTGTATTGTAAAAAGAAATAACAAGGGTTAAGAAGGAAAAATAATCATAGAAATGTACTTTTTATTTTTCACTTTCATTCTTTCCATATATGGAATGGAAACATGAGCTTATGTGGTGGCAACAACTTTGGAAAAAATATATATATATTTTCGTTTTCTTTGGTTCATTGTCATTCATTTCTTACTTTCTCTGTTTCTTTCATTTTCTACAATTGCCTGTTTTCCATTTTCTTTGGTATTCTGTTTCTATGTCCCTTTCTATATCTATTTTCTATGCCTCTTCCTTCTTCACGTTTTTTTCTGTCTTTCTGCTGTTCTTTTTCTTTTTCATCTTTAAATTCACTTTTTTTTTCTCTTTTCGTTTAGTTTTTATCGTTTAACATCTTTTCCAGTCATTTCTTTAACAATATTCATCCATATGTTGTCTTCAGCCACACTACTGTTATTTGTTCAATATTGTTCATATGTATGTGTACGTGAAGATAGGGTTTGGATAAATCCTTTTTAAAATCAGTGAATTTATCAACAGAATTAATAGCAAAAATGTTCATTTCATGCAGATTTTATTGCGTAAACTGCAGGTGCCAAACCCACAGTATGTATGAATATATTATTCATCATAACATGTACACATGCATGTACATACATATATCACATGGCATGCCAGCTACCCAATTCCACATATGATGTTTGTTTTATTGTGGATATGTGTGTGTCAAATATAATAGAGAAATAGGCCTTTGAATCTAGGTATGATAGCTCTCATTTCTAATTATGGGCATTCTTACTTCCATGTTAGGGGTCTTTTTCAGCCATTGTTGATGATATTAAATAAAAAAAAAAATCATCAGCGCTACTAACCACCATCCTCAATGTCTGAGCTCCTGATTGGCTGAGGACGTAAGACCTTTTAGCCAATGGGCGACTCGGATTCACGGGAGCGAGGTTCGGCCCGCGAATTTTAAATGGAATAATATGGCTGTTTATTCCCTTCTGACCTGTACATTGTGTTAAAATAAATAAATAAATAAATAAATAAATAATAAATGAAAGACATTCCTTTTAGAAATGCGAGAATCGAGGTCTTAGGTGTCCTATTTTTAAACATGTTTTTGAATACCGATAAAGAATAAAAATGCTAAAAAAAGGGTGTAATAGTATTATATATGTTGAATGCAAGGTTGTATTAGATGAGAGAAAAATAATTGTTTCCATTGTGGATGTTATTATGATAATCATTATTATTATCATTACTATGTCAGTAGGAGAGATTTAAAAGGATAAATAAATTTTAAATGATATTTCGGTGTTTTGAATTCATTTTACCTTTGAGGGGTTTAACGATGCATATTTTCCTCTCAGTTCTCAATCGGATATGAAAGAGATATGGAGTTTGAGAAAGAAAATGACATTTCTGTTTTATCTCTAAACATTTAAATCGTATATATAAGAAACAAACAAAAATAAACAGAACAGATAAATAGAAATTATCATACGATAAAAGGAAGAGAAAGAGAAAGAGAGAGAGAGAGAGAGAGAGAAAGAGAGAGAAAGAGAGAGAGAGAGAGAGAGAGAGAGAGAGAGAGAGAGAGAGAGAGAGAGAGAGAGAGAGAGAGAGAGACGGAGTAAAAGAAAGAGAGAGGCGGAAGGAAAGAAAGAGAGAGACGGAAGAAAGGAGAGAAAACAAGTGAAGAAGAGAATGAAAGTCAGAGATAAAAAGGAGCGCGGAAGAGAGAGAGAAAAAGAAAGAGAGAACGGAGAGAGAAAGAAAAAGGAAAGGAAACAGACAGAGCGAAGAAAAAGAGAGATATAAAAGAAAAAAAGAGTTCATGTTAGCCATAAAATTGATATTTCTGTTAAAATAATGATAATTGCAGAAAGTGTTGATGATGGTGACAATATCGATGATGATGATGGTTAATAAAGATGATTATGGTGATGAAGATGAAGATGGTAATGATGATAATTATGAAAAAGGCGATGATGATTGATGTAGAGGAGACTTGATGGTTTTGACGAATATAATGATAAAAACAATAATGATGATAATGGCAGTTGTGATGATGATAGTGATAATGATAGGAGTAATGCTGTTGGTGGTAATGATGATGGTTATAATGAGGAGGAGAATTAAATTCTTTTCATTACAACCCTCTACGTCTCGTTTATCTGACTGTTGCTATCTCCCTTCTTCTCCGTCTGCGCTATCTTTTATCTATATTTTTCTGTGTCTCTGAGATTTTTATTTCCATCTTTGTCTCAATCGCTCTTTCCTTTTAAATTTTTTCTCATGGGTTTTGCTAAAAAATTTTTTTAAATTTATCGGTTTTTAACCCCCTTTTTTTACCTTGGGGTTTTTTTAAAAACCCCCGCCCCCAATTTCCTCCCCCTTCCCCCCCAAATCGGTTTATGGGGGGTTGGAAAGTTCCCCCCCATTTGTTTTTTTCTCCCAAAAATCTTTTAAAAAACCCCTCGACCGCTAAATTTTTCCCCCCAAAAAAAACCCCGGGTTGGGTAAAATAGGGGGGAAAAGGGCCGGAAAAAATTTAAAAGGGGAAAGGGGGGAAAAAAGGGAAAAAAGGGGGAAAAACCCAAAAAAAAAGGGGGGGGTTCCGGGTGGGGCCCCTTGGGGTTGTATTTGATGGCCCTAAAATTTTTTGGGGGCCCCCAAGGGGGGAAAACCCCCCTCCCCCCCTTTTCCCCCCTTTTGGAAAAACCCCCCCCGGGGACGGGCCAAAAAAGGGGCCTTGGGGAAAAAAAATTAAAGGTGGAGCCAAAAGGGGGGAAAAAGGGGAAACCCCCGGGGGGGAAAAAGGGGGAAAACCCCAACCCCCCCCTTTTTAAAAAAAAAAAATTTTTCTTTCCAAATTTTTTTTCCCCCCCCTTTTAAAAAAATATAATTTGCCAAAAGGTTTGTTACAAAACATTAGTTTTTTTTTGTTTTTTTTTTGGGGGGCCCAATGTGATTAATTTCCTATCTTCCCCTTAAAACTTTTTCTATTTGAAAAAACTTTCTTTTTTTTTTTTCTTTTTAAATAATGTTTATTTTGGGGAGTTTTCTTTCTACCCCCTCTTTTTCCCCTTTTACTACTTTGCTTCTCCCTTCTCTCCTCGCCTTCTTTCTTTTTCTTTCCCCTCGGGTTTTTTTTTTCCCTCCCAAAATCCTCTCCCTCCTTTCTCTCCCTCTCTCTCTCTCTCTCTCTCTTCTCTCTCTCTCTTCTCTCTCTCCCCCCCCTCCCCCCTTCTTTTTTCTCCCTCCCCCTCCCCTCCCCGTTCCCTTTTCTCCCCTTTTCTTTTCCCCTTTTCTTTTCTCTTCTCTCTTTTCTCTCTCCTCTTTTCCCCTCTTCCCCTCTCTCTCTCCCCCTCCCCCCTCCCCCTCCCCCCTCTCTCCTCTCTCCCCCTCTCTCTCTTTTTCTTTTTCTTTTTCTTTCTCTCTCTCTCTCCCCTTTTCTTTTTTCTATCCTCTCCCCTTTCTCCCCTCTCTCCCCTCCCCCTCCCCCTCCCCCCTCTCTTTTCTTTTCTCCCCTCCCCCTTTCCCCCCCTACCCCTCCCCCCCTCCCCCCTCTCTCTCTCTTTTCTCTCTCTCTCCCCCTCTCCCCTTCCCTCTCTTTCAAAAATCCCCCCCTCCCTCTCTTCTTTTCCCTCTTTTTGCCCGTCTCTCTCCCCCCCTCCCCCCTCCCCCTTCCCCTCCTCCCCCTCCCCCTTTCCTCCCCTCTCTCTTCTTCTATCTTCTACCCTTCCCCCTTCTATCTTTTCCCCCCTCTCCCCCCTTGGGCCCCCCTTCCCCCTTCCCCCTCCCCCCCTCTCCCCCCCCTCTCTCTCCCCCTTCCCCTCCTTCCCCCTCCCTCCCCCCCTTCCCCTCTCTCTCTCTCTCTCTCTCTCTCTCTCTCTCTCCCCTCTTTTCCGCCCCTCTCTCTCTCTCTCTCTCTCCCCCTTCTCTCTCCCCCTCTCTCTTCTCTCCTCTCTCCCCTCTCCCCAAAACCTTTTTCCCCTCCCTCCCTCCCCCCCCCTTCCCCCCCCTTTTTTTTACTCCCCCCTTCCCCCCCCCACCCTTTCCCTCCCCCCCCTCCCCCCCTCCTCCCTCCCCCCCTTTTTCCCCCTTTCCCTCCCCCCTTCCCGCCCCCTTTTCCCCCCTATCCCCCCTTCCTTCCCTTTTCCCCCCCTTCCTCCCCCCCCTTCCCCCCCCCTATCCCTCCCTCCTTTTCCCTCCCTTTCCCCCCCCTTTTCCCCCCCTTTTTTCCTTTTTTTTCTTTTTGCCTCTCACTCTTTTAAATTGTTTTCTTCTTTTTTTAAATTAAAAACGCCCCTTTTTTTAAAAATCGCGAAATTTTTTTAAACTCTAATCAAAAGAGTAAAAGTTAAGAAAAAATATTTAATCTTCAGACAGATAAGGGATTTTTAATAAATTTTATTTTTGTGTTAAAATTAGTCTGTATCGGGTTTTATCTATCGTTCCTTTTCCCTTTTTTCTGTCGATCTATTTTTCCTATGGGTATTGATTTGGTTTTTAAAATTTTCTGAGTAAAATATTATGTAGAAAATTTTTTACTTATCCCTTTATTACCCTTATTATCCGCCCTATGTGTCTACTTACCTTCGCTTTTTTTATTACCTATCTACAAATATTAAATCTATGAAATTTTTTTATGTGATGTCCATTTAAAATTTAAAAAACACCCCAACCGCACCCCCAACCCACAACCCCCACACAACACAACCACACACAAAACCCAACACCCCCACACAAACAAAAAACACACACACACACACACAAAACAAAACCCCCACACACACACCCCCCTACATGCAACACCCCCAACAACACCCCAACACGAAAACCGCACACACACACACACACACAACACCATACAAAACACACACACACACCCACACTCCCCAAGCAAAACACACACACAAAAACCCCCAAACCACACCCCAAAACAAAACCCCACAAAACACACACAAACCACCCCCGCATCACACTCACACGCAACACACACCCCCGCACACGCACACCCCCAAAACACACAAATCACACACACACACACACACACACACACACACACACACACACACACACACACATACGCGTGGAAGCTAAGGAGAAATAAGGGGACAGGAAAAGAAAGGGCTGTATCTTTGAAATAAACAATAGTTTTTTTTTTTTGCATGACGGGGAAAGGACCAGTCTTTCTTTTTTTTCGTAAATTTTGTTCTTTCGTGGGAAAGGGGGTTATTTTTGGTATTTTTTTTTTTTTTATTAAGGTTTTTTTTTTTTTTTAGGCCCCCGTCTTTTTCTCTATACCCTTTACCCTTTTCCCCCCGCGACCCTCCCCTCCCCTCTCCTTTTTTTATTTCCCCCTCCTATTTTTTCCCTTCTCCTCTCTCTCTTTTTTATCTCCTCTCTCTCTCTCTCTCTCTCCTCTTCTCCTCTCCCCTCTCTCCTCTCCCCCTCTCCTCCCCTCTCACTCCTCTCTCTTCTCTCTCTTCTTTTTTACCTCTCTCCCCCTCCTCTCTCTCTCTCTCTTTTTTCCCCCTTTTTCCCCCCTTTTTCCCCTTTTTTTTTTTTTTCCCCTTCCCTTTCCCTTCCTTTTCTTTTTTTTTCCCAAAAAAAATTTCCCCTTCCTTTCCAAAAAAATTTTAAAAACCCCCCCCCCCCAAATTTTAAATTTAATTTAAATTTAAATGTCCAATTTAAATTCCCCCCCATTTCCCCCTTTCCGGCCTTCCCCCCCTCCCCCTTTTTTTTTAAATTTTAAATTTTCCCCCTCCCCTTCCCCCTTAAAAATTCCCCCTACCAAAAATTAATTCCCCCCACCCCTTCCACCTTCCCCCCCCCCCTTTCCCCCCTCCACCTTCCCCCCCACCCCCCCCCACCCCCCCCCACCCCCCCGCCACTCCCCCTCCACCCCCACCTCCCCCTTTTCCCCCCCCACCCCCCCCCCAAAAACCACCCCCCCACCCCCCCCTCCCCCTTCCCCCCCCACCCCCCTTCCCCCTTTCCCCCCCCCCCAAGCCCCCCCCCAAACTCCCCCCCCCCCTTCCCCCCCACCCCCCCCCCCCTTTCCCCCCACCCCCCCCCACCCCCCCCCCCCCCCCCCCCCCCCACCCCCCCCCCCACCCTTGCCCCCTCCACCCCCCTTCCACCCCCCTACCCCTTCCTTCCCCTTTTTCCCTCCCCCTTTTTCCCCCTCCCCACCCTTCCCCCCCCCTTTTTCCCCCCCTTCCCCTACCCCCCCCCTCCCCCCTTCCCCCTTTCCCCCTTTCCCCCTTTCCCCCCTTCCCCTCCCCCTTCCCCCCCTGCCCCCTCCCCTTCCCCCTTCCCCCCCCTTTACCAAACCCACCTTCCCCCACCCCCCCCACCCCCCCCCCCCCCCTTTCCCCCTTCCCCCCACCCCCCCTCCACCCCCCCCCCTCCCCCCCCCCCTCCACCCCCCCCCTTCCACCTTCCCCCCCACCTTCCCCCCCCACATTGCCCCGTCCCCCTCCCCCCCAAAATTTCCCCCCTTTTCCCCCTCCCCCCTCCCCCGTCCCACCCTTTTCCCCTCCCCCTCCCCCCCCCCAAACCAACCCCCCGCCCCCCACCCCCTTCCCCCCCCTCCAAAAACCCCCCCCTTTCCCCCCCCAAACCTTCCCCCCCCAAAACCCCCCTCCGCCCGGACCCCCCCCTTTCCCCCCTTCCCCCTTTCCCCCCCCTTTCCCCCACCTTTCCCTCCCCCCCTTCCCCTCCCCCCTTCCCCTCCCGCTTTCCCCCCTCCCCCCTTTCCCCCTCCCCCCCTCCCCCCCCCAAACCCCCCCCCCCAAACCTTCCCCCCCCGGGGCCCGGGGGCAGGGTTACCCGGCGAGGCCCGGGGCCTTTTCCCCCGCATGGCGGGGCCCAGGCACTCCCCCTCGTGGCTCCAGGGGAGACTTTGGCCCTCCCCTAACTTGCCCTTTTCCGTTTTTCAAAAATTTTTTTTTGTTTTCCCGCGGTTTGGGTTTGTTGGCTTTCTTTAGATTTGTCTATTTTTTTTATATTTTTTTCTTTCTTTCTTTTTCTTTTTGATTTG
>NC_051395.1:23195312-23197812 GCF_015228065.2 Penaeus monodon | reverse complement strand
AATCATCATCATCATCATCATCATCATCAATCATCATCATCATCATCATTTCTATCATCATCACAATCACCATCATCAATATAACCATTACCGTCAACGTCACCCTCATTATCATTATCACCATTATCTTTATTATATTTATTAATATATATATATATATATTTTTTTTCTCTCTCTCTCTCTCTTCTTGCCCCCCCCCCCCTCCCCGAAGAGTGAGATAGGAGGAGAAGAAGAGAAGAGAGAGAGAGAGAGAGAGAGAGACAGACAGAGACAGAGAGAGAGGGAGAGAGAGAGAGAGAGAGGAGAGGAGAGAGAGAGAGAGAGAGAGAGAGAGAGAGAGAGAGAGAGAAAAGAGAGAGAGAGAGAGAGAGAGAGAGAGAGAGAGAGAGAGAGAGAGAGGAGAGAGGAAAAAAATAAAAAGGATAGAGGGAAGAGGAAAAAAAGGGAGATAAACAAACACAGAATAAATGATGGGTCACGAAAGAAAGATGGAGATTTAGAGATAACAAATAATAAGAAAGCAAAAAAAGAGAAAGAAAAAAAAGAAAACCACCAACTCCCAGCAATCGAGTAAACATTCCATGAGTTAACTCCTTTCTTCCCCTCCCCCTCCTCCTCCTCCTCCTCCCCCTTCTCCCTCTCCCTCTTCTCCCCCTCCCCCTTTTCCTCCTCCTCCTCTCCCTCCTCCTCCCCCTCCCCCCCCTCCTCCTCCTCCCCCTTCTCCCCTTCCCCTTCCCCCTTCCCTTCCCCCTCCCCCTCCTCCCCTCGTCCTCCCGTTCCCCCTTCGTCTCTACCCCTCCCCTCTGCCCTCTGCCCCCTTCCTCCTTCCCCACTACCTCACTCCTTGTCTCTCTACGCCCCTTGCTTTTTCCTTTTCCTCTGTTGCTACCTCTTTCCCCTCCACTCCTGCCTTTCTTCTCCCTTCCTCCCCCCCCCTCCCTCCTTTCCCTCTCCTCCCCCCTTCCCCCCCCCTCCTTCCTCCCCCCTCCCCCCTCCCCCCCTCCCTCCCCTCCCCTCCTCCTCCTCCTTCCTTCCTCCTCCCTTTTCCTCCCTCCTCCCTCCTCCCCCTCCCCCCTCCTCCCTCCTCCCTCCTCCTTTCCTCCCTCCTCCCCCCTCCCTCCTCCTTCCTCCCTCCTCCCTCCTCCTTCCTCCTTCCTTTCTCATCCCCTCCTCCCCTCCTCCGTTACCACTCACACCTCTCTCCCTCTCTTCATCTCTACCTCCTCCTCCTCCTCCTCCCCTTGGCTGCTTCTTCCCTCCTCCCTTCCCCTCCCAATCCTTCCCACCGTAACCCCCCCCCCTGCTACTCCTTCTACCCTACCACCTATCCCGCCCTCTAGCCTCCCCATTCCCCCCCCCCCTGTCCTCCCCATCCTCCCCATCCTCCCCATCCCGCCCAACCCCCTTCTGCATGAGCGTTGCAACATTGCATCTTGCAGCGTAAGCCTCCAGCGATATGAAAAATGACGCGCACAGGCCATAAATGTGTTTTAGATTGCTCTCCCGCGGATGGGATATGCTTGGCAAATGGGGGAAGGGGGGGAAGGGGGGAGGAGGAGGGGGGGAGGTGTGGAGGAGGAGGGGGAGGGGAAGGGGTGAAGGAAGAGTGGAGAAGCATGGGGAAGGGAAAGGGGTGAAGGAAGAGAGGGGAGGAGGGGCGAGGGGAAGGAATGAAAGAGGAGGGGGAGGTGGAGGGGAGGAGTGGAGGAGGATGGAGGTTTAGGGATGAAGGAGAAGAGGGAGGAAGAGGATGGGGGAGGAGCGGAAATAGGTGTGGAGCAGATGGAGAGGAGGAGGGAGGGTAGAGAGGATGGCGAATGGGAGGAGAGTAATGAAAGGAGAGGAGGAGGAAGAGAGGGGTGGGAGGTGGGCAAAGGAGAAGAAGGAAGGAGGGGAGATGAGGAAGGGGAGATGGGGAGAAAGGGAGAAGGGAGAGGGGGAGGGAATAGGAAGGCGTAGGAGTAAGAAAGATAAAAAGATGAAAAGATAAAAAGAGGAAGAATCGTGGTGTGGAGAGAGGGGAAAGGAGAATAAGAAGAGAGGAGACGAAGAAACATAGAAAAAAATAGGAAGAGAAAGAAAGAAGCAAGGGGAAGAGGAGATGGTTAGACGAAGGGAAAGAAGGAAGAGAGAGGGAGAGGAGAGGGAATAATGAGTTATGGAAAAGGGGAGTAGAAGAGTAAGAGATAGAGAGAGATCTGGAGCAGATGGAAGGAGAGGAGGGAAAGGGGAAGGAAGGAGAGGGATGGAAGGGGAAAGAGAGGGAGAGGAAGATAGGGAAAGAAAGAAGGGGGGAAGGGAGGAGCGGAGGAAAAGGGGAAAGAAGGAGAGGGATGAAAGGGAGAAGAGAGGGAGAGGAAGATAGGGGGAAGGAAAGGAGGGTAAGAAAAGAGGAAGAGGGGGGAAGGGAGGAGAGGAGGATAAGGGGAAAGGAGAAGAACGGCAGGAGGAAGAGAAGGGAGAAGCGAAAACATTTTTCTCTCTTTGACTCTTTCTTATT
>NC_051395.1:23152812-23172812 GCF_015228065.2 Penaeus monodon | reverse complement strand
TCAGTATTCACTCTGACCTCATTATAAAAAGAAATATGAGTATCAAAAAAAAAATGCAAAATGTTAACGGGAAAATATGGAAAACATATTGAAAATAAAACTGATATCAACCAGCCACGACGTCATAATGAACTATTACGTCACCAATCAAAGAACTCCTGTGACGTCATAACTAAAAGAAAACGAAAATAAATATGAAAAAATACCAGATCTATGGCGTCATATCCGGAGTGCAATCAGCCAATCCGTGCAACAGCATGGAAAGTGAATTGCCAATCTTTAATTCATTGCAGATGTTGAATGGTCAACGAGAGAGAATGATACAGGTTTCGTATTTTGTTTTTATGTTTTGTATTCTGTATTTTGCATTCTGTATTGCTTTTTTTTGGGGGGGGGGGATTTTGTATTTTGCTATCTGTATTTTGTATTTTGATATATGATGTGTTCCACTGTAGGGAGATGAGGAAAAATATATATATAGAGGGATTTAAATTGGTTGATTAACAGGAGAAAGTGATAGAAAGACCCGTGTTACGAGAGACCTTATCAGATGACCTCTTTATCAGGGCTTATGCCAAGCTGACCTGACCCGAGAGAGCGCTGGACCCGAGGGTGTGGGGTTGGGGGGGCGGAGAAATAGAGACACATGTATTTATTTTATTTTTTATTATTATTTTCTCTTTCAATCCTCTCTCCGATCTCTTAGCATTGGTACACTTATAATATTAGTCAAAACTACTTTCTCTCTATCCCTCTGTCTGTCTGTCTGCCTTTCTCTCTCTCTCTCTCTCTCTCTCTCTCTCTCTCTCTCTTCCTCTCTTTTCTCTTCTCTCCCGTTTTCTCTCTCTTTCTCTTCCTCTTTCTCTCTCTCTCCTCTCTCTCTCTTTCTCCCCTCTCTCCCCTCTCTTCTCTTTCTCTTTCCTCTCTCTCTCTCTCTCTCCCCTCTCTCTCTCTCTCTCTCCTTCTCCTCTCCTCCCCCTCTCTCTCTCCCCCTCTCTCTCTCTCTCTCTCTCCTCTCTCGCCCTCCTCGGTCACGAAAACAGTACTAGGGAAAGATAGAGAGAGAAAGAGGGATCGAGAAAGATAGAGAGAAGAGAGAGGGGAGGAGACAGAGGAGCGAGAGGGAGGGAGGAGAGAGGGGAGGAGGAGAGAGAGGAGCGAGAGGGGGGAGGAGAGAGAGGAGCGAGAGGGGGGGAGGAGAGAGAGGAGCGAGAGGGGGGGAGGAGAGAGAGGAGCGAGAGAAGGAGAGGGGGAGGATAGAGAAGAGAGAAGCGAGAGGGGGGAGGAGAGAGAAGCGAAGGGGGGAGGAGAGGAGAAGCGAGGGGGGGAGGAGAGAGAGAAGGGAAGGGGGGGGGGGGCGAGAGAAGCGAGGGGGGGGAGGAGAGAGGAAGCAGAGGGGGGGGAAGAGAGAAGCGAGAGGAGGAGGAGAGGAGAAGCGAGAGGGGGGAGAAGAGGAGAAGCGAGAAGGGGGGAGGAGAGGAGAAGCGGAGGGGGAGGAGGAGAGAAGCGAGAGGGGGGAGGGGAGAGAGAAGCGAGAGGGGGGAGGGGGAGAAAGGAAAAAGGGGAGGAGAGAGAGAAGCGAGGGGGGGGGGGGAAAGAACCCGAGGGGGGGGGAGAGGAAGAGAAGGGGAGAGGGGGGGGGGGGGGGAGGGGAAGAAGCGAGAGGGGGTTTTACAAATGGTCCATTGTGAAGTAGACGACCCCCCCCCCTCTCCCTACCGTTCTACAACCCCCCACCCCCCCTCCCCCACCCATACATCTCGCCCCTCTGTGGTCAAGCAGTTCGATTGGTTTTGCCTTTTTTCTTTTTCTTTTCTTATTTTTTCGTTTTCTTTCTCTTTCTTTTCCTTCCTCTTTCATCATTTTATTCTTAGTATGATTGCAAAAAGGAGATAGAATAAAAGCTAGAACGAAGAGAGGGAGAATGAGGGACGCAGAAGTATTAAAAAGACGAAAATAGAGAGAAAGGATAGGAAAGAGAGAGAGAGAGAGAGAGAGAGAGAGAAGAGAAGAGATAGAGAGAGGGGGGAGAAGAGAGGGGAGAGGGGAAGGGGGCAGAGAGGGGAGAGAGAGAGATTAACAAATAAAATAATAATAATAATAAAAAAACAATAATAGTAATAATAAAATAAAATAAAAATAATAAAATAAAAATAATAATAATAATAATAATAAAAAAATAAAATAACAATAAAAATAAAAATAAAAAATAATATAATAAAATAATAATAATAAAAATATAAAAATAAAAAATAATAATGATAATAATAATAATAATAATAATAGCAAACAAATACGTAAACAGAAACAAACAAACACAAACACGAGGGAAAACAACACCAGTTAACAGCGCCTCAGTTGTCCCTCTCAGCTGGCACTCACTCAATGGCACTCACTCTATGGCACCATTAAGCTCTGCAGGTAATTGTGGCACTGGCTGTAAGGGTGATGGCACTAATGGTGGGAATGGATGACACTTGGGGTAAATATTGTTGGGGGGAAATGATTGTTTGCGGGGGAGGTAAGGGGAGGGAGGGAGAGGGAGAGAGAGAGATATGGGGGAGAATTGGGGAGGAGGGGGGGGGAGACAGACGAAAAAGCAGGGCGAGAAGCCAGGGAGGGAGAAAAAGAGGGTGGGAAAGGCAGGGCAGGGTGGCAAAGCAGGGAGAAAGAGAAATTTGAAGGAAAAGGCAGGGAAGAAAGCAGAGAGATAGACATTCAGGGGAAAAAGGCAGGGGGGAAACCAGGGAGAGAAAGACATTCAGGGGAAAAAGGCAGGGGGGGAAACCAGGGAGAGAAAGACATCCAGGGGAAAATTCAGGGGAAAAGCGTGTAGAAAGTTTCGAGAGAAAAGAATAGGAAGAAGCTGAGAAAGAAAACCATTCCAGGGGGGGGGGGGAAGGAAAAGGAGAAGCAGAGAGAAAAAGACATATTCAGAGAAAAAACAGAAAGACTGAGGTAGAATAAGAGAAAGGTACGTCAAAGAGGCGATTCAGTGGGAGATGTCATAGATGTGATAACAATAGTAGTAATGATGGTAGTAACAGTGCTGGAAAAACAACAATAGTAATAGTTGCTGTAGCAGCGTTCGTAGCAGCTGTATCATTATTACTATTAGCAGTATTAGCAGCAGTAGTAGTGATAAAAGTAGTGGTAGTAGCAGCAGCAGTAGTAGTAGAGTAGTAGTAATAGTAGCAGTAGCAGTAGTAGTAGTAATAGTAGTAGAAGTAATAGTAATAGTAGTAATAGTAGCAGTAGCATTAGTAGTAGTAGTAGTAGCAGTAGAAGTATCAGTAGTAGTAGTAGTAGCATTAGTAGTAGTAATAGTACTAGTAGTAATAGTAACAGCAGTAGGAAGAGGAGGCGTAGCAGTAGTAGCAGGGTAACCGTAGAAGCAGTGAGAATGCTGGTAGAAATAAAAGCTGCAGCATTGGCAGCAATAGCACCAGCCTGGCCAGCAGCATCATTAGCATGGGAGCAGCAGGAGACAGAGGGCGGCGAGTGCGGGGTCTCGCGTCCCCCAATACTTTATGGTGTTTCCTTGTCTAGCGCAGTTTCCCCTCCAGGCACTGATAGCGGCTGTATTTGTACATATTGATGGCCGTCCAACAAATTTTATGTGATCTCCAAGATTATGGCGGGAAAGTCGGGCAGGCGAAATGGCTGAGGGAAAAGGGGAGGGAGGTGGAAAGGGGGGAAGGGGGGAGGGTAAGGGAAGGGGGGAAGGGAGTGGAGGGAGGAGGGGGGGGAGGTAAGGGAAGGGGGAGGGAGGAGGGGTTGGGAAGGGAAGGGAAGGGAGGAGGGAGGGAGGGAGGGAGGGAGGAAAAAGGAGGAAGGGAGGGAGGGAGAGAGTGTGTTGCTATAGAGTTCTCGGAATGGAGGGTGAGTTGGGGAGGGGGAGGGGGGGGTGTTAGAGAGCTATGTTGTTATAGAGTTTTCGGAATGGGGGGGACGAGAGAGGGGGGGAGAAGAGGAAGGGGAAGGGGAGGAAGAGGAAGAAAGAGATAAAAGAAGAGGTTGCGGGTGTTCTTTTCCAGGACGATTGGCCTGGTTGGTCTTGCTTTGGGTCTTTGTGGTTTGGTGGCCTGTAATTATGACTAATGTGATTGGCTTGGCGCTTCTCGAAGGCATATATTATATATATATATATATAAATATATATATATAGATATATATATATAATATATATATATATATGTGTGTGTGTGTGTGTGTGTGTGTTGTGTGTGTGTGTGTGTGTGCGTGCGTGCGTGCATGCGTGCGTGTGTGTGTGTGCGTGCGCGTGTGTTTGTGTGTGCGTGCGTGCGTGCGTGCGTGCGTGCGTGCGTGTGTGTGTGTGTGTGTGTGTGTGTGTGTGTGTGTGAGAGAGTGTGTGCGTCTGTGTGCGTGTGCGTGCGTGTGTGTGTGTGTGTCCATTAGATGTAATTATTCATTCATCCAACCAAAACGATGAACTCGTTAAAAAAAATCGTTTAAACTCCCTGGGGCTAAAACGCAGCCGAGGTTCACCTCAGAACCAGACCCCCCCCCCCTTCAACCCCCCGATAATCAACTCATTATGTTTCATTATCCCCGTTCTTCAGCTCAATTTTTATTTCCTCATCATCTCCTCCTCCGCCTCCTCCTCCTCCTCCTTCATCTCCAACTGTTCGAGGAGCAGGAACAATAGCCCCCCCCCATCCCCCTCCCCCTCGAGCTCGGCATCTCCTCCACCGATCGCGTCCTCTACAAGTCCTCAGTCTTGAATAATAAAGCCTGGAGTGTCAGCGGGTAAACAAAGCTACAAAGCGCTAAGCTGTTTCATTAGAGACGTTTTGTGAAGACATTAGAACTCTACTGCCCTGATCAGAGAGAAAGGAGAAGGGGGAAGGTGGGGGGAGAAGGAGCGAAGGAGGAGGGTGGAAGAAGGAAGAGATGGGAGGGAAGGAGGAAGAGGTGGGAGGGAAGGAGGAAGAGGTTGGAGGGAAGAAGGAAGAGATGGGAGAGAAGGAGGAAGAGGTAGGGAGGGAAGGAGGAATAGGTGGAGGGAAGGAGGAGGTGGGAGAGGAAGCGATGGTGAGAGAAGGAGGAAGAGGGGGAGGAAGGAGGAAAAGGTGGAGGGGGAAGGAGAGAAGAGGTGGGAGGGAAGGAGCGAGGGTGGGAGAAAGGAAGAGGTGGGAGGGAAGGAGGAAGAGGTGGGAGGAAGCCGGAAAGAGTTGGGCGGGACGGAGGAAGAGGTGCGGAGGGAAGGAGGAGAGGTGGAGAAGGAAGAGATGGGGAGGGAGGGGAAGAGGTGGGATGGGAAGGAGGAAGAAGGTGGGAGAAGGAGGAGGGTGGGAGAAGTAAGAGGGGGGGAAGGAGGAAGAGGTGGGAGGGAAGGAGGAAGAGGTGGGAGGGAAGGAGGAGGGTGGGAGGAGGAAGAGGTGGGAGGGAAGGAGGGAAGAGGTGGGAGGGAAGGAGGAGGGTGGGAGAAGGTAAGAGATGGGAGAGAAGGAGGAAAGAGGGGGGGGAAGGAGGAAGAGGTGGAGCGGAAAGGAGGAGGGTGGGAGAAGAAGAGATGGGAGGGAGGAGGGGAAGAGGTAGGGAGGGAAGAGGAAGAGGTTGGAGGGAAGGAGGAGGTGGGAGAAGGAAGAGAGGGGAGGGAAGGAGGAAGAGGTGGGAGGGAAGGAGGATCAGAGGTGGTGAGGATAGGAGGGGGTGGGAGAAAGGAAGAGTATGGGAGGAAGGAGGAAGAGGGGGAGGGAAGAGGAAGAAGGGAGAAGGAAAGCGATGGTGAGAGAAGGTAGGAAGAGGTGGAGGAAGGAGGAAGAGGTGGGAAGGGCAAGGAGGAGGGTGGAGAAGGAAGAGATGGGAGGGAAGGAGGAAGAGGTGGGAGGGAAGCAGGAAGAGGTGGGAGGGAAGGAGGAAGAGGTGGAGAGAAGGAGGAAGAGGTGGGAGGGAAGGAGGAAGAGGTGGGAGGGAAGGAGGAAGAGGTGGGAGGGAAGGAGGAGGGTGGGAGAAGGAAGAGGTGGGAGGGAAGGAGGAAGAGGTGGGAGGGAAGGAGGAAGAGGTGGGAGGGAAGGAGGAGGGTGGGAGAAGGAAGAGATGGGAGGGAAGGAGGAAGAGGTGGGAGGGAAGGAGGAAGAAGGTGGGAGGGAAGGAGGAGGGTGGGCGAAGGAAGAGATGGGAGCGGGAAGGAGGAAGAGGTGGAGGGAAGGAGGAAGAGGTGGGAGGGAAGGCGGAAGAGGTGGGAGGGAAGGAGGAGGGTGGGAGAAGGACGAGGATGGGAGGGAGGGAGGAAGAGGTGGATGGAAGAGGAAGAGTGGAGAGGGAAGGAGGAGGGGGGAGGAGGAAGAGGTGGGAGGGATAGGAGGAAGAGGTGGGAGGGTGGATGGAGGTGGGTGGGAGAAGGAAGAGATGGGAGAGAAGGAGGAAGAGGGTGGAAGAAGGAAGAGATGGGGGGAAGGAGGAAGAGGTGGGCAGAAGGAGGAAGAGGTGTAGGGAATGAGGGAGAGGTGGGAGGGAAAAAAAGGGGGGAGGACGGGTGGGAGAAAAGAGGTGGGAGGGAGGAGGAAGCAGGAAGAGGTGGTGGGAGGGAAGGATGGAAGAGGTGGGAGGGAAGGAGGAAAGAGGTGGGAGGGAAGGAGGAGGGTGGAGAAGGGGGAGGGAAGGAGGAAGAGATGGGAGGAAGGAGGAAGAGAGGGAGGGCAAGGAGGAGGGTTGGGAGGAGAAGGAAGGAAGAGGGATGGGAGGAAGGAGGAGAGGTGGGAGGAAGAGGGAAGAGGTGCGGAGGAAGGAGGAGGGTGGAGAAGGAGAGGTGGGAGGGGGAAGGAGAAGAGGTGGGGGGCGAATGGAGGGAAGAGGTGGGAGGGAAGGAGAAGAGGGGGAGGGAAAGAGGAAGAGGTGGAGGGAAGGAGGAGGGTGGGAGGAAGGAAGAGATGGGAGGGAAGGATAGGAAGCGGGGGAGGGAAGGAGGAAGAGGTGGGAGGGAAGGAGGAGGGTGGGAGAAGGAAAGATGGGATGGAAGGAGGAAGAGTGGGAGGGAAGGAAGAAGAGGTGGGAGGGGGGGGGAAAAGGAGGAAAGGTGGGAGGGAAGGAGGAAGAGGTGGGAGGGAGGAGGAAGAGATGGGAGGGGAAGGAGGAGAGGTGGGAGGGGGGAAGGAGGAGGGGGAGGAAGGAAGAGAGGGAGAGAAGGAGGAAGAGGTGGAGGGAGGGGGAAGATGGTGGGGAGGAAGGAGGAAGAGGTGGAGGGTAGGAGGAAGAAGAATGGGAGGGGAAGGAGGGTGAGGAGGGAAGGAGGAAAGAGGGGGAGGGAAGCAGGAAGAGGTGGGGGGAAGGTAGGAAGAGGTGGGAGGGAAGGAGGAGGGGGGAGAAGGAAGAGATGGGAGGGAAGGAGGAAAGAGGTGGGAGGGAAGGGAGGAAGGAAGGTGGGAGGGAAAGGAGAAAGAGGTGGAGGGAAGGAGACGAGGTGGGAGGGAAGGAGGAGGGTTGGAACGAAGGCAAGAGATTAGGAGGGAAGTAGGGAAGGGTGGGAGGGAAGTCGGAAGGAGGAGGGTGGAGGTGGGAGAAGGAAGAGATGGAGGGAAGGAGGAGAGCGGGGAGGGAAGGAGGAAGAGGTGGGGGGAAGGAGGAGGGTGGGAGAGGAAGAGATGGGAGGGAAGAGAAAGAGGTGGGAGGGAAGGAGAAGAGGTGGGAGGGAAGGAGGAGGGTGGGAGACGGAAGAGGAAGGAGAGAGAAGGAGGAAGAGGGGAAGGGAAGGAGGAAGAGGTGGGAGGGAAGCAGAAGAGGTGGGAGGAAGGAGGAGGGTGGGAGAAGGAAGAGATGGGGGAAGGAGGAAGAGATTGGAGGGAAGGAGGAAGAGGTGGGAGGGAAGGAGGAAGAGGTGGGAGGGAAGGAGGAGGGTGGGAGAAGGAAGAGATGGGAGGGAAGGAGGAAGAGGTGGGAGGGAAGGAGGAAGAGGTGGGAGGGAAGGAGAAAGAGGTGGGAGGGAAGGCGAAAGAGGTGGGAGGGAAGGAGGAAGAGGTGTGGAGGCGGAAGGGGAAGAGGTGGGAAGGCAGGGAAGAGGAGGGTGGGAGAAGAAGGAGAGATGGGAGGGAAGGAGAAGAGTTGGGAGGGAAGGAGGAAGAGGAGGAGGGTGGAAGAAGGAAGAGATGGGAGGGAAGGAGGAAGAGGTGGGAGGGAAGGAGGAAGAGGTGGGAGGGAAGAGGGAGATGGTGGGGGGAAGAATAAGAGGTGGGAGGAAGGAAGGAGGAAGAGGTGGGAGGAAGGGGGGAGGGAAGAGGTGGGAGGGAAGGAGGAAGAGGTGGGAGGGAAGGAGGAAAGAAGGAAGAGGTGGGAGGGAAGGAGGAAAACATAGAGAATGGGTTGGGAGAAGGTAAAGGATTAAGATTAAGAGTCACGTAGTGCTTTGCTCTTCCTCTATCTTTTTTTTATTATTATTCCTCTCCTTATGCTGATGCACCTGTCTCGGCTCGTCGCCGGACGACACAGAAGCAGCGGGCGACGCAGAAGAAGACGACGACGCGGCTCAGCGAAGACCGTGCCGAGCGGCGAAGCCGGTCCGCCGGAGGAGAAGCAGTAAGACGACGCAGGCGACGAACGAAGGCAGAGCGTCGCAGCAGGCGCAAGCCGGAGCACGCAAGGCGGCGCGCCGACGACGAATCCGGACTCGCCGACAGCCGGAGAAGGCGCAGAAGGAGCAGAAGGAGGAGAAGACTCAGACGCCTCCGGGCGCAATCCGACGCAGGCGCCGCGCGCCGACGGCTAAGCAGGCGAAGACGGCAGCCGCAGCAGCAGCAAGAAGGAAACGAGCAGAAGAGAAAAAGGGAGAAGAAGGACGAAGAGAACGAAGGAGAAGGAAATAAGGAGAAGAATGATTAAGAAGGAGTAAGAAGAAGAAGACGATAGAAGACTAAGACAGGATCATACGGATAATAGGCTGAAGACTCATACGACGTAAGAAGGATAAGATAATGCTAAGAATTCTAACAGCTAATCCGCCTTATCCTTCTCCTCAAGGCGCCCCTTTCTCCTCCTTCTCATTAACTACCTCCTCCTCATCCTCCTTACTGCTACGGCTCCTTCTACTCCTTTTAGCATCCCCGCTTCTCCTCCTCCTCCCCCTCCTCCTCCTTCTCCTCTCCTCCTTTCCTCTCTCATCCTCTTCTCCTCCTTCTCTCCTCCTCACCTCCTCCTCCCTCCTCCTTTCTCCTCTTCTCCTCCTGCTTCTCCTCCTCACTCCCTCCTCCTTTCTCCTTCTCCTTCTCCTCCTTCTCCTCCTTCTCCTCCTGCTTCTCCTCCTCCTCCTCCTCCTTCTCCTCCCCTCCCCCTCCCCCTCCCACCAGAAGATCCACAAAGCAGTGAGTTGAGCCTCGTGCATAAGTTGGCCCATCGTCCGTCCGCCAAGGGCCCTCTCTCGAAGTCCTCCCCCCCCCCCCCCCTCCGTCCGCCAAGGGCCCTCTCTCGAAGTCCTCCATCGATACTGAAGTTGAATAAATACAAAAAAGACAAACGTCTAAGACGTAAATAAAAAAAATATGAAGCGAAATAACAGTCACCATCAGTATACTAAATAATCCAGAATACACCCAACCGCATCCAAAACCATCTATCTAATAAATCTACACAACCCTACCCACTTTCCTTCCTAATATCCTTTTTCGCATCCTCTCCTCCACCACTTCCGCACCACCCTCCACAGTACCTCTCACTTCTCTCAACACGCCGCCATTGTCTCGGCTGCCTCTCTAAGACTCGTCGGACCTCGTGAGCTCATTGTTTCCCGGCTGATTGTGTCGCGTTATGTACACCGGCTCGAGCACCTTCGTCCTCTTTCTCCTCTTCTCCTCACTTCTTCTCTCCCCCCCCCCCCCCCCCCCCCACCCCCCCTTCCTCTTCTCCTCTTCTCCTCTTCTCCTCCTCCTCTTTCCTCTTCTCCTCTTCTCCTCTTCTTCTCTTTCCTCTTCTCTTCTTCTCCTCTTCCTATCCTCTTCTCCTCTTTCCTCTTCTCCTCTTCCTATCCCCTTCTTCTTTCTTTTTCTTTTCTTTTTAGCTTCCGTCTCTTCTCCTCTTTCTATCTGCTTTTTTTCTTTCTTTTTTTCAATCTTTCCTCTTGCTATCTGTTTTATTTTCCCTATCTCCCCTTTTGCTATCTTCTTTTTTCTATCTTCTTTTTTTAGCCTCTACCTCTCCTCTCCTCTTGCTATCCTCCTTTATTATCTTCCTTCTCTCCTCTTTTGTTCTTACTATCCCCTCTTTAGCGTCATCTCTTCTCTTCTCTTTTCTTCTTGTTTTATTTTCTTTTTTTAGCTTCTATCTCTCCTCATCCTCTTGCTCTATATTTAGCTTCTATCTCTTCTCTTCCCTTCTTGTTATCCTAGTTCTTTTCGTTTCTCTCCCTCCTCTATTCTTCTCGCTATCCTCTTTGTTTCGTCTTCATCTCTTTCCTCTTCTCTTGTTTTATCTTAGCTTCCTTCTCTTCTCCTTCTCTTGCTATGCTTCGTTTCCTTCTCCCTCTCCTCTTTATTTCTTGTTATCGTTTGTTTTCTTCCTTTTCTTCGCCTTCATCTTCTAACAATCTTCTGTTTTCTTCATCTTCTTCCTCTGCTCTTCTGATTTATCTTATTCCTTCTCTTCTTGTAATCCTCCCTTTTCTTCTTCTTCTTCTTCTTCTTCTTCCTCATCTCTTCTTCGTGTTATCGTCTTTTTTCTTTCTCTTCATCTTTATCCTCTTTTCCTGTTATTGTTTTAATCTCCTTTCCCTTTCATTTTTCTTGCTATCTTCTTCTCTCTTTTTGTTATCCTATCTGTCTTGTCCCGTCTTCATATTCCGTATTGTGCTAATGTTTTGTTTTTTTTGTCTCCTATTCTGCTGTGTGATAATCTACTTCTTCCTCTTCCTCTTCTCTTCTGCCTGTTCGCTTCTTTCGTATTCTTTCTTATTCCTGTCTTTATTCTTCTTCTTCTTTCTCTTCTCTTTTTTTCCCTTATTCCTCTAGCCCTTTCTCTTATTTTTCGTTCCTCTTTATTCTTCAACTTTTTGTTCTTTATATTTTTTTTTCTTTCTTTCTCTTTTTTTCTGGTATTTCCTCATTCTTAGTATCTTCTCTTTCCTATTTCTATTTTTTCTCCCTTTCTTCCTTTCTATGTCAACGTTCTAAATCCCTTTTTTTCTGTGTATTTCATTTCCATTTTTTTTTTACTTTGTCCTTCTCTCTTTCCTTCTCCTCTGCTTTTTTTATTCTGTCTTCTTCCCTTCTCGTTCATTTTCCTAAAGGATTCTCGATAAAGATCAAGAGGTAAATAGATGAATAAATAGATAAATAACAGAAGAGAGAAAGAAAGAAATTAGTTTTTTTTTTTTTCAAAGACATGACCTAATAAGGTTTATAAATATCCTAAATGGTTCTCCAAACGTTTTTTTTTCTCTCTCTCTTAAAAAAATCTTAAAATAAAATCCATAAAAAATAATCAGAAAATATCTTTCCAAAAATATATTTCACAAAACTCCTAATTACGTAAAAACACACATATATATATATATATATATATATATATATATTATATATATATATATATATATATATATATATATATATATACTTATAATAAGATAAAAAAAACCATGCCCTTAACCATTTCCAAAAAGGCCTTCAAGTTCTAAAACAGAAAACCAAAAAAAAAAAAAAAAAAAAAAGCCAAATGATTCTCCGAAAGGATCTCAAAAGGATTCTCCAAAAAGGTCGTCATTTCCCAAGGACGCTCCCAAGACAAGTCGTACGCCCCCTTTGTGTCTTTTTCCTGAGGACGTGAAACCGCACGTGCGGGTCCTTCAGGGTATGCGCCGCCCCCACCCCCCCCTCCCCCGCCCTTCCTCGCGACCCTCCCCTTCCCCCGCCCTTCCTCGCCACCCTCCCCTTCCCCCGCCCTTCCTCGAGACCCCCCCCCTCCCTCCCCCGCCTTCCTCGCCACCCTCCCCCTACCCCTTGCTCCTCTCTCTGGTTATGAGTCTCTCGCTTTCTTCTCCTTCTCTTTCTTTCTTTCTTTCTTCCTCTCTCTGTCTCTCTCTTTCTCTCGCTTTCTTTCTCCCTCTCTCTCTCTCTCTCTCTCTCTCTCTCTCTCTCCTCTCTCTTCTCTCCTCTCTCTCTCTTTCTCTCTCCTCTCTCTCTCTCTCTCTCTCTCTCTCTCTCTCTCTCTCTCTCTCTCTCCTCCTCTCTTCTCTCTCTCTCTCTCTCTCTCTCTCTCTCTCTCTCCCTCTCTCTCTCTTTATTTCTCTCTCTCTCTTTCTCTCTCTCTCTCTCTCTCTCTCTCTCTCTCTCTCTCTCTCTCTCTCCTCTCTCTCTCTCTCTCTCTCTTCTCTCTCTCTCTCTCTTTATTTCTCTCTCTCTCTTTCTCTCTCTCTTCTCTCTCCCTTCTCTCTCTTACTCTCTCCCTTTCTCTCCGTCTCTAATTTTTCTTCTCACTTTACCCACTTACCCATATCTTCCCTTTATCCCAAAATCATCACCTGTTTTCTTTGTTCTTTTTCGCAGCTTTTTTAAAGTTGATTTCAAATATTCTCTTTAACTGAAGCGATGAAAAGCAGAAATAACATCGAGTATTTTAAATGCCAGGCCTTTAATACAACGCCTCACCCCCCCCCCCACTAACTCACGCCCTCTCTCCCACTCCCTATAATTCTATTCGCTTCTTCTCCTCCTTCTTTCTCCCCCCCCCCCAGATCCCCATACCCTATTTCCTGATACCCAACTATATACTGTACTTTATTCCTCCTTATCTCCCCCTGATTCTTACCCCCTCCCCCCTATAAACTTCTCCCCCCTAACCCCTCGGCCTTTTTTCACCCCTTCTCCCTTCTCATCCTCTTCCCTCTCTTCACCCTCCTCCTCTTTCCTTCTTTACCCCTTTCACCCTCTTCCCCTTTTCATCTCCCCCCTTCACCCATCCCTCCTCCTCATCCCTTCCTTCCACCTCCACAACGCCTCCCCCTCCTTACCACTCCCCCTCCACTCCCCCCATCCCCCCCCTCCTTACCCCTCTCCCCTTCCCCCTCCCCTTTTCACCCCCCTCCTCCCTCTCCCCTTTCCACCACCTCCCGCATCCCCCCTCTTTACCCCTCTCCCTTTCCCCCTCCCCTTCCCACCCACCCTCCCTCCCACGCCCACGTCGCCTTGTCAACACCTCATTAAGCGCGTGTTTCGGCGCAGGTGCAAGGCCATGTGGCAGACACGCGCCCTCTGTTTGGGATTAATAAGGCATAAAACTCGCCCCTTTGCTCACAAGCTACTTAGAGAGAGAGAGCGAGAAAAAAATACGATTGGAATAAATGGTATTTCCATCGCTCTCTCTTTTTCTCTCCTCTGCCCTGTTTTCCTTTTCTCTTCCCCTCCTTCCTTCTCATCTTTTCCCTCCTTCTTTTCCCTTCATCCGCGTGTCCCTTTCCCCTCCCCTTCCTCTTTTCCCCTCCCCCGTCCCTTTTCCCTTTGCCCGCGTGTCCCTTTCCCTACCCTCCTCCCTTCCCCTCTTCCCCCCACCCCCACTCCCGCGCTCACCTTGCCCGATTTCCCAGCTCTATTTCGGCCTTTCTCTGAGATTCTAGGGAAGGTGTGGGAGGCTCGGTTCCCAGGGTAATTTGGGAGCCATTTTGTAGCGGATACGCACACACATACATACTGTATACACACACGCCCGCCCGCACACACACTTATATATATATATTATATATATATATATATATATATATATATATATATATATATATATATATATATATATATACATATATATATACATATATATATATATATATATATATATATATATAAATATATATATATAAATATATATATATATGTATATATATAGAGTGTTAGAGACTATATACAATAAAAACAGGATAAAATATGAAAAAAACGAACCAAACATGTTTTTTTCATTTTTTTCAGAGGAATGAAAGCAGCTAGTTCGTAAACAAGGTGATCCCAGTAGTGGCGTTGTTAAGCTCGGGTTTCATCTTGCGAATTAACAAAGATTCCGAGATAATGAGGTTTAGGCAGGAGGAATGAGAGGACAGAATACTGCAATCTGTGTTGGAGGAAGGACGTGAGTGTTTGTGAGAGTGTTTTCTTATGGCCGCGAAAGATGGTCTGCTCAGCGGTCGTCCCGTACGAAGTGACTTGCCTTTGTGTTCCATTATGCGGTGTGACATAACCATCGTGAGGGTGGCAGCCAGGACAGGTAAACAGATATATATCTTAATATAGCTTTACTGTTGGTTCACAATTTTGTTTCTATTACTGTTATTCTTATTGTTTTAATTACTTAATTGTTAATTTAGAGAACCACTTCAATTAATTTTATTCTGTTGTCTAATGTATGTTATTTTGGTTCATTATTACAGCACTGATAATGGAGATATGATTTATCTTTGCTAATAATCATTAAACTAATTACGGCTGTGTTAGTATATATATATATATATATATATATATATATATATATATATATATATATATATATATATATCGTCATCATCACTTCCGTATTTAAGCTGACCTACACATATGTGAATCCGCACGCGGATGCACACACACATATATATATATGTGTGTGTGTGTAAAGAGAGAGAGAGAGAGAGAGAGAGAGAGAGAGAGAGGAAGAGAGAGAGAGAGAGAGAGAGAGAGAGAGAGAGAGAGAAAGAGAGAGAGAGAGAGAGAGAGAGAGAGAGAGAGAAAGAGAGAGAGAGAGAGAGAGAGAGAGAGAGAGAGAGAGAGAGAGAGAGACCTCCCAGAGGCCTCTGTACCCCACAACGAGAACCAAGCAGCCAGCCTCTATCCCGTCTATCCTTCCCTCAGGTCCCCATAGGTCACCCCAGGGCCCTCCCTATCTCCTACCCCCCCCCCCCCACGAATGCTCTCGGGTCCCGCGCTCTCTCGGGTCAGGTCGCCACTCTACACAAGGCTTGATAAAGAGGTCATCTGATAAAACCTTTTGTAACACGTGCCCGGGTCGCTTCTCTGTGATTTTTTTTTTATTATTAATATTCTGTTTTATTTTCCTGCTCCGTCTTCTCATTATTATTATTCATTTTCTTCCTCTACACCTCCTCCTCCTCCTCGTCTTTATCATTCTTCTTCGCCTTCCTCTTTTTTTTACCTGTCCTATCTCTTCATTTTCATTTTCTCTCCTCTCCATCTTTCCTTCTCCCCCACTTTCTTCATTTCATTCCATTTTTAATCATCTAACTGTTTACTTACTCATCTGTTTATCTATTTCTGTTTGTTTATGCCGATTCATATTTCTTATTTTCTAAAGCAATAAAAGGTGGGAGAGAGAAGAGCGATAGGTAGATAGATAAACAGATAGATGAATAGACAAATATCGATCCATCTATTTATATATCTACTCCATCTGTATTTATATACCTTTCTATCTATCATTCTGCCTTTCTCTCTTTCTCCTTCTCCCTTTTCCACTTCCTTCCCCTCTAGCCCTCTGCCTTTTTTCTCTCCTTCTCTCCCTCTTCCGTCTAATCCTTTACCCATTCTCTCTCCTTCTCTCCCTCTTCCACTTCCTTTCCTTCTGACCCCTTATCTATTCTCTCTACCTCCTTCACTTCCTTTCCTTCTCATACCTTACCCATTCTCTGTCTCCCTCTTCTACCTTTCTCCTTCTCCCTTACTCCACCTATATATATATATATATATATATATATATATATATATATATATATATATATATATGTGTGTGTGTGTGTGTGTGTGTGTGTGTGTGTGTGTGTGTGTGTGTGTGTATGTATATATATCTTCAGTTAAGTAACTCACACGCTTACTTACCCTCACTCGTCCCTAGTCACACTCCATTCTTATCTCAACGCAGGTAATGGCACTCTTTGGAATATACCTTGGATATCAGTGCCATCACGGTCACGCTGGCACCGTCGTGCCTAGTGGCACTGTGCGAGGAGTGACCTTTATGAACTGTGTGACTTGTATGACGTATGTTTTGACCTGTATGGCCTGTACGTGTTTGATCTCGAGGCTGTCGAGGCAAATGTTATGTAATTATTGTATTTGGTATTTGTGTGGATGTATATATGGATATGTGTGTTGTTTTGAGGTGTATATATGTATGTGTGTATTTTAGTTGGAGTTTGTGTGTATTCGAATGTTTTTCTTCAACATGAACTTCTTCTTCCGTTCATCTTTTGATTTATCTTATAATCAGCCAATCAACAACCAATCATCCTCTGGCATCAGAGGCATCTACATCCATAAAACACCGATAAAGTTATTCCATCCTACACGAAAAAAAAACTCAGAATCAATATTCGTTCGTGTAATCCATGACGTCACGCACGCGCCTTCGCATCCGCTTGAATCCGAGACGCGTTCGTGAGCGCGCCGTCCCTTCCAGTGACGTCACACCGCGGGGCTTCCTCTTCAGTGTAACTCAAACGTATCCTTCCTTGGCGCGTTCTTTCGCCTCGAATTTTCATACTGAACGTGGATGAACTAAAATGATGAAGAGTTATTGACAGTTCTTTTCAATACAGATATTGTCAGTATCATTCATGTTTTTTTTATTATTACTATTATCATCTTTTCTATATACTCATTTATTCATTCTTTTATGTCTTTGGTGTGTTCATCATTGTTATTGTTTGTATATCATAATTATTTTCTTTGTCATCATTTTGTTCTTACTAGGAGCTTCTATCAATGTTAATATCATGATTCATCGCTAGTTTTGTAGTGTTTGCTGCCTTTATGTTATAATTAACAGTATCATTATAGCCACTATCACCTCTAATGATGTTACCAGTATCACTGTTGTCATTATGATCCTAATTATTATTATTTCTTATTTTATATATTTATCCATTTATTTTTAATGTATAGCATAGTCATTATCATTATACTACATTATCATGTAAACTACCATTATTAATATTGCCATTATAATTCTTACTATGATTAAGCTAACATTACATTCGAATTACCATCATCACAAATACAAAAATCACATACACATGGAGAATACTCCAGTCTATCGTCAAAATCGTCCCCCATTTTCTTTCTCTCTGCAATACGTTTTCTATACAAGTAAACCCCCGTCTTGCAAGCAGAGCCGTGTTGCAAATGCAGAGGCGCCGTGGGTGGTTTATAGGCTCGTAAATCACTATTACACTCTTGCAACATGACAAAAAATAGATAGATTAATAAATAGAACGATAATAATGACAAGTGAGAATAACTGATGTTGAAAATTGAAAAGCTCTTAGGGTGTGATAAGTTGCCCCTCTCGATGCTTATCTATTTAATGAAAATTTTTGTTACTGAGGTGCGGACAAGCATATGTATATATACAAACACGTATAAAAACAAATATAGTGCGTCCATGTACATGCACAACATAAGTACACACAGATTGACATAGATGCACACACATGCATTCACACGGAAACACACGTACACACAGATTGACACATATGTATACACAAATGCACATATGTATGCAGAAATACATCCACAACAAACATATAGACATAGTAAATACACGCACATGCATTCAAGCACATATAAATATTCACATACACATTCACGCACACACACACATACAAACGAGAATGCACACACAAAGTAAAAAAAAAATCTAATTTACTTACTGATACACTGAAGACATTTATTTGCATAATATCTAAGATTTGTTTATAAATTCATCTTGGGAAATTATCTTAATGGAGTGTTGCTGTTGATAGCAACATAAGTTCTAGTAATATTGCTGCTGTTAATAGTAAGAACAGTAATAATAATGGTAATGATGGTGCAAATGATATTCATGATCATCAACATCGTGATCATGGAGTTAACTATGATATAATATTAATGGTGATAATGATAACTGTAATAACAAGGTTGATGATAATGATAATAATATTGATAATAATGATGACGATGATGATAATAGTAACAACAATAATAGTGGTGATGTGATGATGATGATGATGATGATGATGATGATGATGATGATGATGATGATGATGATGGTAATGGTGATGATGATGATTATAGCAATAACAATAACAACAATAATAACAATGATAATGATAATAATGATGATAACAATGATAGTGATAATGATAACAGTGTCAATGATACTGATAATGGAAATGATAATAGAAATAATAATACTAATGATAACAATAATAGGGATAGTAGTAGTAGTTGTAGTAGTAATAATATTGATAAAAATGATAATAATAGCAACAATAATAATATTAATACTACCACTACTGTCAATATTTATAATAATAATCATGATTATGATAATAATATCATTATTAATAATAATAATAACAATAATAAAAATAATAATAATAATTATTATTATTATTATTATTATTATTACTACTACTACTACTACTACTACTACTATTATTATTATTATTATTATTATTATTATTATTGTTATTATTATTATTATTATTATTATTATTATTATTATTATTATTATTATAGTAATGATGATGACGATGATGATGATGACGGTGGTGTGATGATGATGATGATGATGATGACGATGATAATGGTGACGATGATGATGATGAAGCCTATGGTGCTAGGGCTGGTGCTGAAGCTGTTGTTGGTGCTTGAGTTGACGGAACTTTAACTCTTGTTGATGCCGGTACTGTGGTCGGTGCCATGGCTTCCTTTGCAGGGCCACCACTGTTGACCTCTGCAGGTGTGGGAATTCCCCCACATCACCAAAGTGCCTGGCTGGGGGGATTTTTTTTTTTTTTTTTTTTTTTTTGGGGGGGGGGGGCGGTGCCTTTTTTACTATCTGTTTTCCTGTCCGTTGGCACAATGGAAAATTGGCATTATGCTCTTGTCGACACTTCACACATTTTCGAGGGACATTTTTTCCTTCTGATATTCTTTCTGCACATTTTGAAGTTCCGTTTGGAGGATCGCGGCGCGACTCGTGGACGAGCACGTGTTCCGTGGCCCCACTTTGAGCAGTTAGAGCAAAACGGGGTCAGGGATTTGAAGACGGCACTCCTAAAGGGTGCCATACCCTCAACCATTTTAACAGTTTTGGGGATTACTTCCCCTCACACGTTATGATGACTCTTTGGGTCATCATTCCATTATCGCATGAATGATACGTTCATTGTATGCAGTCATTTCTCATGTTTCGAACACAATGACGTTCGCACGTTTTCCCATCCTATAAACCTTGTTTTTTTCTAGCACATCACCACTTGTACCGGTAGTTGTTATATGAGAAAGAATTAGTTCGTTCTCGTATTTGACATAAACGTTATTTCTCCCAGTTTTCAGCTCGATTAATCCGTGTGTCTTATTGTAAGGGTCCATTTTTAGGGCCTGAGAGACCCAGCGATATTTATCCCCATGTGTGCGAAGCTTTGCATTCTTAGAACGCGCGCACATGTGTCCCCGAGGGTAACTTCCACAGAAGCAGAGTGCTGCCTCTTTGCTTTTTTTCCTCAGCCTCTCCGGGACCCTACCGATATCCAGCTTAGTGAGGACATCATATCTCCCCTCGGTTTCCATTTGTTGGTTCGTCGCCGTCGTCCCATCAGTCATTCCCTGACGACGTAGAGGCTGACCAGAGTGCCTGCGCTTGTCGCAGCACATCTGGGAGTGTGCGTACGAGCTTTCGCTTTTAGTTTGAATGTTTGTTCTTTGTATCACATTAAAACTTATTATCAGTGAACATTATCACACACTGGATCCATATACCACTGATAGCTTTGTGAATTCCTGATCGTCTTTTAAGGACAGGTAACAAGGTCACGCGTCCTTACACAGTGATGTTGTGACGCTAACTGGTAAGTGGTTATGGTTAGAACAAATAAATGTGCTACTATTGTTACTGTTATTATTATGATTATTATTAGGAAGATGATGATGATTATTATTTATTTCTATGATTCTTATTATTAATATTATTTTTTTCATTACTATTATTATGATGATGATGATTACTATGATTATCATTATGATTATTATCATTATTAT
>NC_051395.1:23131124-23136124 GCF_015228065.2 Penaeus monodon | reverse complement strand
AAGGAGAGAAAAGGAAGGAGAGGAGTAGGAGAGAGAGAGGAGAGAGAGAAGAGTAAGGGAGACAAAGGGGAATGAGAAGAGAAATGGAGAGCGGAGTGAAAAGGGAGACGGAAAGGTGGAGAATGCGGCGAGGGAGAGGAAAATGAGAGAGAGAAAGAGAGAGGGGAGAGGTTATAGTAACGGGGTCAAGTGTAGCGAGGAGCAGCGATCATGAATGACTGCCGACCCCATTATGTGTACACATGTGTTACGAGAACGGCTGTGACTGCCTTGTCTGACGAAAAGGGTTTGAGAAATTTTGTTGTGAGATCCCGTTATCAGGGCGCTGTCCACACCGCGGCCATGAGTCAGGGTCCACATGTCTGTCTGGCACTCTGGACTGGCACTCCCCTCCCCCCTTCCTCCCGATCCCTACATCCCTTTAGCACATATACTCCAGATTACATCTTCCTTCAATTCACCGATTCTTTTTTTTTCTTTTTTTTTTACTTTCTGTTTCTTTTACCTTCTCTTCTCTCTCTCTCTTTCCCTTCTCCTCTTCCCTCCTCACTTCTCCCTCACTCGTTTTATTCCTCTCTCTTTGCTTCACATCACATGCGTCCTTGTAATCTACTCACATGTACACATGTGTGTGTCGTTGGGTCATATGTGCGATATTTTATTGAATGAAATATGTTAATGGATTATGTAAGTATATAGATAGATAGATAGATAGATAGATAGATATAGATATAGATATAGATATAGATATAGATATATATGATATTTTGTAATATTTATCCATTTGTTTATCTATATGCGTGCGCGCGCGCGCGCGTGTGTGTGTGTGTGTGTGTGTGTGTGTGTGTGTGTGTGTGTGTGTGTGTGTGTGTGTGTGTGTGTGTGTGTGTGTGTGTGTGTGTGTGTGTGTGTGTGTGTGTTTGTGTGTGTGTGTTGTGTGTGTGTGCGTATGCTTGAGTGTTCGTGTGTGTGTGACTACGTGTGTACGCATGAAGCAAGAATATGCATACACAAAAATGTAACTCGCAAATGACTGCAAGTAAGCACGTACGGAACTAATTTTGTCTATTATAGACATGTGGTTTGATTTTATTTGAATAACTGTATCAGAGTCGTTTGCTTCTTGCAACTGAGTAGCTTTAACACTGCTTCTGGTAAACTGTTAGTCTTTATTTCTGTTCTTATTATGAATTATCATTTTTATCATGAATTATTATCATTATCGTCATTATCATCATTATCATCATCATTATTATCATGAATCATCATCATCATCATCATCAAGGGGCTAACGCCGACGGGGGCGCATGGCCGCATCCACCCTTCGCTTCCAGCCACGAGGATCCCTCGAGGCGAGTCTCCAGGCAGGCACACGGCCCATCTCTAGTTCCTCACGACAGGTCTCGTCGAGCTGCCCAAGCCATGATCTCCTAGGACGTCCCACAGGTCTCCTCCACCCAGGGTTGTCTCGCAGAGAGACAACCTGGTGGGCAGGGTCGTCCATAGGGAGGCGAGCTAGGTGGCCATATAGCCTGAGTTGGCGATCCCGGATTATGCAAGTAACAGGTCCCATGCCGGTCTCACGGTGTAACCGCCGGTTGGACACGTGGTCCTGCCAACTGTACCCCATGATCCGGCGAAGGGACTTGTTACAAAAGGCATCAAGGCGAGACTCCAAGGCACTGGATAGCGTCCATGTTTCGCTTCCATAGAGCAAAACTGGAAGTATCAAGGCCTTGAAGACACGCAGCTTGGTCCTTCTGCATAGGTACCGACATCTCCAACGCTCTTGTTGATCGAGTTCATGGCTCCTGTTGCCAGACCAATCCGTCTACTGACTTCCTGGTCTGACAACCCAGAGATATGACTACACTACCAAGGTATGTAAAACTTTCTGTGACTTCAACGTCCTCGCCGCAAGCATGGATCGACTGAACGGGTTCCCCTAACAGGCCCCCAAAGTCCTGAATCTTGGTCTTGGTCCAGAGACCTCTAAGCCTAGGGGCTTCGCCTCATTGCTAAATGCATCAAGAGCCGCCACAAGTGACTCCAAGGACTCAGATAGGATGGCAACATCGTCGGCAAAGTCCAAGGTCTGAGACCTTAATATTGCCTAGTGTTGCTCCGCACTGACTTTGGCTAGTAGCTCTGCCCATTATCCAGTCCATACAGTGTTGAAAAGTGTGGGTGCAAGGACACAGCCTTGCCTCACCCCTGAATTAACAGGGAAGAAGTTCGACATACCCCCCCCACACTTTACAGCACTTTCAGTACCAGTATAGAGGCTTGCTATCAGGCCAATAATCTGTGTCGGAATTCCCCTAAGACTCAGGATCTGCCATGACGATTTGCGATGCGCGAGTCAAACACTGTCTTGAGGTCGATGTAGGCTGCAAGCAGCCCACGACCAAACTCACGACGGCGTTCCACAATTATTCGAAGCGCTAGTATACGGTCTATTGTGGACTTGCCAGGAGTAAATCCAGACTGCTCCGGTCTCTGGTGTCCTCAGTAGGTGGTTGCGTATCCGTTTCAGAAGAATGTGAGCGAGAACCTTGCCTGGTATGCTGAGCAGTGTGATTTCCACGGTAGTTGCTACAGTCCCATCGATCCCCTTTCCCCTTCCAGAGAGGGATGACCACGCCCCTCAGCAGGTCAGGGGGAATGGTACCAGACTGCCAAATGGCAGTCAGGACTGTATGCAGGCCCCGAGCCATAGGTTCACCCCCAGCCTTTAGCAGTTCAGCAGGGATATCACATATGCCTGCAGCTTTCCCACTCTTCAGCTTGGAAATCGCCAGCCTAACCTCTGTTAGGGTAGGAGTTCCTCGCTGATGGGTGGGTCCGGCACAGGCACTGAGACATCGCTTGCATCCAAGCTAACTGTTGAGGATCCACCTGGTACAACTGTTCAAAATACTCAGCCCAACGTTCACGAACCCCAACATGATCTGAGATGATCCGTCCATCCCCTGATCGGACTGCAGTCATCTGTGAGGAGGGCTTAGGGTTCAGTTTTCTCAGGGCTTGGTAGGCAGGGCGAAGGTCATTTACCAAGAAATGGCCTTCGACCCTCCTCAGCAAAGATTCCTGATGAACTGTTCCTTGTCCCTTCTCAGCAGTGTCCGAGCCCTACGCACCATGGAACGGCGCAAGACTTGATTCCCATTCAGCCGAGCCTTGCGACATGCTTCAGTGGCCTCTAATGTCTCCAGGGAGATGGTATTCTGCCTTGTCCTTGGGCGTACGCCAATGGACTCCTGAGCTGCTTCGAGTGTTACGCGCTTGAAGGACTCCCACAGAGCAACTGGATCCGTCAGGTTGCTGGTTTCTGTAATCGGTCAGAGACTGCCGTGGCGAACCCACGGGCACCCCTCCTCCTCCCTTAGTCTGTCCAAGTGAAACACCTTAGGGTGGCCACTGGAGGGACGGGGAGTTTTGAAGTGGACCCGCAGGGTAGCCACAAGCAGCCTATGGTCGGTGCCACAGAACTCAGCACTCCGGTAAACCCTGCAGTTCTGGAGGATCCTCCATCGCGTGCTTGACAAGAATGTGGTCGATCTCCTTGGCCACTGTACCCGTATCGCTGTACCAAGTCCAGCGATGCGAGTTGGAGCGCTGGTACAGGAGCCAGAGATCCTCATTTTCTGGACCTAGCAAAGTCCCGGAGAAGGAGGCTATTCTCGCTGCTGGGATCAGCTCCCGAGCCATGGGGCCGACAGACATCTCGTAGCCAGCTCGGTCACAGCCGGATACCGCATTGAAGTCGCCCAGAACAATGCGAATGTCTCGCCGGGGGCAATCATCTGCCACAGATGCGAGTTTGGCGTAGAACGCCTCTTTCACATCGGTTTTATGTACATCAGTAGGAGCGTATACAGCAATAAGAGACATGAAGCCAAAAGCATGCTTCAGTCTCAATGCCATGATACGCTCATCAACCGGTGTCACCTCGACTACCGCAGGCTGAAGTCGACTGGAGATGGCTATGGCTACACCCTGGAGGTGGTGACCATCGCTGCGGCCCGACCAGTAGTAGGTGTAACCACCCACACTGATCGTGCCGCTACCAGGTCTTCTCACCTCTGAGAGGGCAGCCACCTCAACTCCCAGTCGCTTCAATTCCCGCGATAGCAGAGGTAACCGCTCATCCTGCCGCAAGGACCGGATGTTCCAAGCGCCTACCCGGAAAGCACGCCTGAGGTTAAGCCTCGGGTGGTCACTCCGGGTGCCGCCCCCACCAACACAGCCCCAGATAAAGGGGGGCGGCAGGCTGTGAATCATCATTATTATGAATTATTATTATTATTATCATGAATTATCCATTTTCATTATCATCAGCATTATCATCTTTATCATGATTAGCATCATCGTTATTAAATCATTGTAATTATTCTTATTCTTATTATCATCATTATCATTGCCATTGTCATTATTGTTGTTATCCGTATTATTACTGCTATCATTGTTATCATCATTGTCAATATTACTTTTAATATTACTATTATCACGATTATCATTACTTGTAGTAGCAGTAGCAGTAGTAAGAGCAGTAGTAGTAGTAGTAGAAGTAGTAGTAGAAGTAGTGTCATAATTAGTTTTCCTATCACTAATATTATCATCATCATCACCTGTACTGTCAGCAGCGGACCCCGTGGAAATTCCTTAAAATAGAAAGATTAAGAGGTACTTTTTATCTCTTTTCAGCTTCCTCTTTCTACTTCTCGCCTACTCTCTCCCTATCACTCTCCCCATCCCGCTTCCTCTTCCTCTTCCTCTACCGCTCCCTTTCCCGCTCGCTCCCAGATCTTTCTTAGATTACTCCTCCCCTTTTCACTCCTCTCTTCCTCTTCCCCCACCCCTTTTGCTCCTGCATCTTCTACTCTCCCTTCCTCACCCCCTCTTTCTTCCCCTTCCCTTTCCCCTTACCTATACTCTTTTCCTCTTTTAGTTCCCTTCCCCTCCCCTTCACCCTCTCCCCTTTCTTCTTTGAGTTCCCT
>NC_051395.1:23116124-23118624 GCF_015228065.2 Penaeus monodon | reverse complement strand
TTCAGCATCTACACAGGCTACTGAAATCGCTCAACGCCCACGCAAATCACCCAATCCACGCCATTGACACAAACCGCTCAGTCTACTCAACATCCTCCGTTCTGCCAAAATGAATCCAAACTTTCTTTCTTTTCCTTTCTTTCGTGATTCTTCATTCTTCTTTTTTTCCACCCCCCCGCCCTTTTTTCGGATCCTGTGATTTCACGCAACGTCGACAAAATGATCTTAGTATCATGTTAATTATCATGGTGTTGATGTTATGATTTGCACTGATGCCAGACATGTGTAACAGATGTGTGTGCGTGGCGCTGCGAGAGGCTAATGTCACACATGTGTATAAGACACGGATATTTTTTCTTCTTTTTTTATGTGTGATTAAACCTCGTTCGTTGTTTATAATAAAATGCATTTTTTTATTATTGCGATTATAACTCGTCCGTTGTTCATTATACGAAACTTTTTTTTTTTTTTTTTTTTTTTTTTTTTTAAAGAGAGAGAGAGAGAGGTAGAGGTTATTGTAACTCGTTCGTGCTTTATTATAAAACACGATTTTCTTTTGTTTTCTTTGCATGTGATTACAACTCATTTGTTCTTTAATAGAAGAACAGCTTTTACGTGTGATTATAGCTCGCTCGTGGTTTAACGTAAGGCGCATTTTTTCGTGTGATTATAAGTTGTTCACTGTTTGTTATAAGGCACGTTTTTTTGTTGTTGTTGTTTTTCATGTAATTATAAGTCGTATATTTTTTCAGTTTAAATCTGAATTTTGCGTAGTTGTTGACTTGCAGAAGTGTGTGTGTGTGTGTGTGTGTGTGTGTGTGTGTGTGTGTGTGTGTGTGTGTTAAATAAGTGGATGTAGCTGGTTATTTTACACGTATATCTTTCTGGGATTTTATGTAATTGAATTTACAAAGAACGAGAAAAAAGGAAAAAGAATGTCTTGTGAATTTTCCTCTCCTACCATAAAAAAATATTTTCTACTTTTATCTTAAATATACATACATACCTACACACACACACACACACACACACACACACACACACACACGCACGCACGCACGCACGCACACACACACACACACACACACACACACACACACACACACACACACACACACACACGCACACACACACACACACACACATACACACACACACACACACACACAACACACACACACACACATATATATATATATATATATATATATATATATATATATATATATATATATATATATATATATATATATATATATATATATATATATATATATATATATATATATATATATATATATATATATATATATATATATATATATATATATATATATATATATATATATATATATATATATGTACACACACACACACACACAGATATATATATATATGTGTGTGTGTGTGTGTGTGTGTGTGTATGTGTGTTTATGTATATTCTCTTTATATTCTATATTAACTATTATTTGTACGCTTTGGAACAGACTGCCTTCAGAGATTGTAACTTTAGCAGATGTGTCTTACTACGTAAATAGCTGATGATTTCCTTTCTATCTATTTCTTAGCTGTGTTTTGACCTGTACCTTTGGTGGTATAATTTTTATGGCTTACAATAAGGATAACAGTAATAATGATAATAATAATGATAAAATAATGATAACTATGATGATAATAATAATAATAATAATAACAATAATAATGTATTTTGCAAATATCTATATATCTTTTTTATATTTTTCATTCAAATGGGAAAAATAGAGCATTAACAAACATTGATGCTATGGAATACCATCAATAAAATCACCATTTGTGTGTCGTAAGAAAACAATGGGGCATTTATATATACGGAAATTATGCAAATATGAGCCCAATCACAACCGCAGAGAGCTCGCGCGCACGCACCGAAATGACCCTGACCCCCACAATTATTGTAATTTGAGCTGTTCCTCTTCTTCAGATTTCTTCGTTCCTTTCTCGTCGCGTTTATCGCGTTTTCTCTCTACTCCTGCTTTCTTAGTGGAGAAATGTAGAAAAGGCAAGTCAAAATAATGACAGTTCAATTATTTCGATGGAAAAGGGAAAGGAGAAATGGGGAGGAAAGTTGAGCAAAGAGAGAAGATACATAAAGAGGGGGAAAAGTCGATAGAGAAAATGATGTGAACAAAAATCGGGGAAACAGGGAGAGAGAGAAAAGAAAATGCTTGAGCTTTAAATTATCATCAGAGAATGAGATACAGAGTGAGAGAGAGAGAGAGAGAGAGAGAGAGAGAGAGAGAGAGAGAGAGAGAGAGAGAGAGAGAGACGGAGAGAGAGAGCGTGGGAGGGGAAGATAGTGAGAGGGACAAGGAGAGAGAGAGAGAGAGAGAGAGAGAGAGAGAGAGAGAGAGAGAGAGAGAGAGAGAGAGAGACGAGAGATAGATGAGAGAGAGGAGAGAGAGAGAATGAGATACAGAGAGACGAGTGAGAAGAGAGAGAGAGAGAGAGATACAGAGAGAGG
>NC_051395.1:23111720-23116024 GCF_015228065.2 Penaeus monodon | reverse complement strand
TCTTAAGGAAATTAGTTAACTGCTCGAGTGTGACTCGCGTATTGAGGCTTGTTTATCGGATAAGCTCAGCTGGCGAGAGGCGTGGAGGAAGGGGGGGGGACGCGGGAGGATGTTGGAAATGGGGAGGGGGGAGAGGGAGGAGGGGGGAATTGGGGAGGGGGAGAGAGAATTTGGGGAGAGAGGGAGAGGAAAATAGAGAATGTGGAAAGCGGGAGAGAGGAAGGGAGGGAGGAGGATATAGAAAGTGGGGAAGAGGGAGGGGTAAGGTGATCGGGAAAGTGGGGAGAGAAGAAGGGGATGAGGAAACCGGGGAAGGAGAGGGAGAGGGGGCAGTGGTGAGAGGGGAACCAGAGAGAGGGAAAGGGAAAAGTGGGAATAAGGAAACAAAGAGTGAATAGATAGAGGGAGGGGGAAAGGAGATGGGGGAGAGGGAGGAGCAAGCGAGGAGAAAGTAAGAGAAAGGAAAGAAAAATAAGGGAAGAGGGCAAAGAGGTGAAAGGGGGAAGAGAAGAATGGAAAAAAGGAAATGGTCGAGGGTGTGAGGAAGGTGAAAAGGAGATAAAAAGAAAAGAGCGAACATGAAAGGATGGAAGCATAGGGAGAGAAAGATAAACGGAAAGACAGAAAGAGGGATGAAAAAGAAGGGAGAGGAGTAGGAATGCGAGAGCGAGAAAAAGAGAGAGAGAGAGAGACAGATAGACAGATAAACAGACAGATAGACAGACAGACAGAGATAGAGAAAGAAAGAAAGAGATAGAGAGGAAGAGGAGAGTGAGAGCGAGAAAAAAAAGGAATTTTTCCCAGTCATCTTAATCCGATCAACATGGATGTATCTGTAAGGTGCTTATCTTTTTTTAAGATCATGTATCTATCTATTTGTCTATCTGTCTGTCTATTATCTGAATAAGTGTCTATCTATTCATTTATGTATCGACTGATCTATCTCTTTCCCTCTCTATCTATTTATCTATATTTATCTATCTATCTCTCTGTCTGTCTGTCTATATATATATATATATATATATATATATATATATATATATATATATATATATATATATATATATGTGTGTGTGTGTGTGTGTGTGTGTGTGTGTGTGTGTGTGTGTGTGTGTGTGTGTGTGTGTGTGTGTGTGTGTGTGTGTGTGTATATATAAATATAAATATATATATAAATATATATATATATATATATATATATATATATATATATATATATATATATTTACATATACATACATATTTATATATATATATATATATATATATATATATATATATATATATATTTAGACACACACACACACACACACACACACACACACACACACACACACACACACACACACACATATATATATATATATATATATATATATATATATATATATATATATATATATATATATATATATATATATATATATATTTACACAATATATGCCAACCACTTATACCAACCGAAACACACAAATTCACCTCCTTTTCACCCCAGCGAACATAACAATCATCCTCAAGCATTATCCTCAAAGTCGTATCTCACTTGAATTACGTTGCACATGGCAACCTGTCCATAATATAGATCGTCCGTTTTTTTAGTTATTCAACACCTCTCTTAAGTGCTTTTAGATCAAGACCATCACCATATTCATCACCATTATAGCTTTGGTTACAGCTGGTGATGAGTCAGATTATTGGAAGATCTGGGTTGGGTGGGGGGGAGGGGAGGAAGAGGGAGGGGATGGGGAAGGAAAGAGGGAGGGGAGGAGGGGAGGAAGAGGAAGGGGAGGGGAAGATAGAGTGATGGGAGGGGGAAGGAAGAGGGAGGGAGAATGTTCTGTCCATTTCCATTTTGCTTGTTTATCTGTATATCTGTCTATCTGTCTGTCTATTGATCTATGTATCTATCTGTCAATCTTTATCCATTTGCCGATATATCTGTCTATCTCTCAGTCTATCTATCTATCTGTGTATCTACCTACCTACTTACCTACCTACCTACCTCCCAACCGCCCTACATACATACATACATTTATCTTTATTCTTTATTCCTTCTCCAATTCCTCTTTCTCTTTTCTCTGCTCCGTACTTCGCGTTTCAATCTATTTCTCTCACTTCGTTTCCGTCTCTCTGTTTCTTTATTGCTCATTATCTCTCTCTCTCTCTAGCTTTACTTTTCGCCATCTTTTCTCCATGTCGACCTTTCTCTCCTAGTTTCTATTTCTCTGGTTTGCCTCTTTCTCTTAGTTTTCGCTTCATTCCTATTTCTCTTTCTCGCTTTTTATCTGCTCCCTCTTTCTTAAATTTTCTTTTTTTTCCTCTATCTCTTCGTTTTCAATTAAGACCTTTCTTCATTTTTTTCCTCCTTCTCCTACCTCTTCCTCGTCTTCTTTTTCTCCCTACTCCTCGTAATCTTCCTCCTCCTCCTCCTCCTCCTCTTCCTCGTGTTCCTTTTTTCCTCCTAGCCCTCCTCCTCCTCCACCGCCACCACCACCACCACCTCCTCCTCCACCACCACCACCTCCTCCTCCACCACCTCCGCCTCCTCCTCCACCACCACCTCCTCCCCATTCATCCCACACCTTGCGCACCGCCGCCATGTTTGTTTACACAGCGAAGAGGTACAACACACACACACTCGCTCGCTCGCTCTCTCGAACACTAACACAGGGGAGAAGCCACCTCGTATTTCTTGGCTTTAGAGGACCTATCGCGAAGACGACTAACTTAATGATCTAATGCATTACTTGATGCTCGTCTTACACGCGAAGTCATGAACGTCTCACAGTGTTATATCTAAGAGACTCCAGGTCGTGGATGATGGAGGGGAGAAAAGCCGGGGGGGGGGGGATGGGAGGGGGCGAGGAAGGGGGGAGTTGTGGTTGATGGGGTTGGTGGAGATGCTACGGGTGCATTTGGATGGATGGGATGAGATAGATAGATAGAGTATGTATGTATATATGTATATGTATATATGTATGCATGTATATGTATATATGCACACCCATACACACACACATACTCACACATGCACACATATATGTGCGTGTGTGTATCTATGTATATATATGTAAACATATATACATATATAGATATATAGATAGATAATTCATGATCGTCAAGGCCGCGGTGGCCGAATGGTTAGAGTGTCGAACTCAAGACTGTCACGACGGCAATCTGAATTCGAGGGTTCGAGTCACCGACCGCCGCGTTGTTCCCTTGGGCAAGGAACTTCACCTCGATTGCCTACCTAGCCACTGGGTGGCCAAGCCAGCCCAAGTCAGTGCTGGTCCCAAGCCAGGATAAATAGAGAGAATGATTACCTAAAAGGTGGGGACCCTACCACGTACTCACTCCAAGAGCATCACAACATGAAAACTGCAATTGAGTAACATGCTGTGACCAAGGCGGCTCAAATACGAACCTTCCGTTAAAAGAAGAAGATAGATAATTACATATAGATATGTGCGTGCGTGCGTGCGTGTGTGTGTGTGTGTGTGTGTGTGTGTGTGTGTGTGTGTGCGTGTCTTTCTACCTGTATCTATATCTATATTTGTATTTATATCAGTACCTATACCTATTTATATTATATATATATATAAATATATATATATATATATATATATATATATATATATATATATATATATATATATATATATATATATATATATATATATATATATATAATATTATATTATATATATATATTATATATGTATATATATATATATATATATATCTATATATATATATATATATTATATGTATGTATGTATGTATATATCTACGTATATAGATTTTATCTATCTATCTATCTATCTATCTATCTATCTCTATTATCTTCTCTCTCTCTCTCTCTTTTTCTGTCTCTCTTCTTCTCTTTCTCTTCTTCTCTCTTCTCTCTCTTCTCTCTCTCTCTCTCTTATATATTATATATTATATATATATATATATATATATATTATAATATATAGTATATAATATATATATATATATATATATATATATATATATATATATATATATATATATATATATATATATATGTATATATATATATTTTTTTTTTTGTGTGTGTGTGTGTGTAAGAGTGTGTGTGTGTGTGTGTAAGTGTGTGTGTGTGTGTGTGTCTTTACATATATATATATATATATATATATATATATATATATATATATATATATATATATATATATATTATATATATACATTTATTTATTTATTTATTTATTTATTTATTTATTTATTTATTTATTTATTTATACATGTATATACACACACAGACACACACCGTACAAACA
>NC_051395.1:23099220-23106720 GCF_015228065.2 Penaeus monodon | reverse complement strand
ATCTATCTATCTATCTATCTATCTATCTATCTATCTCTCTCTATATATATCTTTATACCTCTATCTCAATCTATCTAATCTCCCACCGCTTCACCCCCCCCCCTCCGTCTACCTCTTCACCCTCTCTCTCCCTCTCCCCTCCCTCCCTCTTCCACACTCCCTACTCCCCCTCATTTCCCCCTCCCCACCCTCTCATTCCCCCCTCATCTCCGCACCTTCCCCCATCTCCCCATCCTCCATCTTTCCCATCCCCCCTTCCTCCTCCTTCTCCCTCCCCCTCTCCCCATCTCCATCACCCATTCCCCTCCCTCCCCCCACTCTCCCTCCCACCCTCTCCCTCCCTCCCTCCCTCCCTCCCTCCCTCTCCCTCCTTCCCACCCTCTCCCTCGCCTTCCCTCCCACTCGCCCTCCTTCGCGAAAAGCCGAAGTTTGAGCGGGTAATATATCCTTCAGGAAGAGAAAGTGTAATCCGATCCGGTGTCGACCCTCTAAAAATGTCATCGCGGAGGTAATGAATCGGCCGGCCCGAAATGCCATCCCGGTGCTTCATTGCCCATTAAATCTGGTTCGCTCTCTGTCGCTCGCTCTCGCTCTCGCTCTCTCTGCGGCGGTCTTTCTCTCGATCGCTCTCTTTCGCTCTCTCTTTGGTTCTCTTTCGATCGCTCTCTTTCGCTCTCTCTTTGGTTCTCTTTCGCTCTCTCTTTGGTTCTCTTTCGTTCGCTCTCTCTGCGGTTCTCTTTTGCTTGCTTTCTTTCGCGCTCTTTGGTTCTCTCTGTCGCTCGCTCGCTTCCGTATTCCCTGGTTCTTTCTCGTTCTCTTTCGCTCTCTCTGGTTCTCCGTCGCTCGCTTCATTTCGCTCTCTCTAGTTCAGTCTGTTGCTATCTCTCTCTTTCTCTGGTTCTCTGTCGCTCGTTCTCTTTCGCGTTCTTTAGTTATCTTTTATTCACTCACTTTCGCCCTTTCTAGTTCTCTTTTTTCGCTCTCTTTCGCTCTCTCTCTCTGGTTCTCTGTCGCTCGCTCTCTTTTGCTCATTCGTTCTCTGCAGCTCGCTTTCTTTCGCTCTCTGGTTCTCGGCCAGTCTCTCTCTCTCTCTCTCTCTCTCTCTCTCTCTCTCTCTCTCTCTCTCTCTCTCTCTCTCTCTCTCTCTCTCTCTCTCTCTCTCTCTCTCTCTCTCTCTCTCTCTCTGTCTATCTATCTATCTATCTATCTATCTATCTATCTTTACCTCTCTGTCTGTCTATTTGTTTATATATCTTCTTATCCTTCTACCAGTCTACTTATCTGTTTATCAATCAGTTTATACGTCTCTCTATCAGTCTATTTCTTTTTTATCAGTCTCTCTGTTTCTCTCTCTCTCAGTCCATCTTATTTCGTCTCCCCACTTCTCTCATCTCCTCACTCCCCCATCTCTCCCTTCACGCTTCTCTTCTCTCTATCTCTTCCCATCTCGTCCTCCTTTGCCTTATCGAATCTCTCTTATCTCCCTTCTCCCCTTTCCGCTCTTTCCCTTATCCTTTCTCTCTCATCTCTCTTTCGCCCCTCTCCGCTCTCCCCCACTCTCCGTCCACCACTTCCTTATCCTTTCCCCTCTCCTTTCCCACCTATCTCTGACCTTTGCCTTCCTCTCCTTCTCTTTCGCTCTTTTCCCTTCCCTTTCACTTATTTCTTGGTACTTCCCTTCCCCTTTTCTTCCTCCACGCTCCTCTCCTCTCTATCTGTTCCTATTATTCTCTACTCGTCTTCCTCCCCTCTTTCCCTTCCTCCCTTTCTTTCCCGCCCTCTCTTCCCCCTCACCTATCTCTCTCCTGTCCTTTTCCCCTCTCCTCCATTCTTTCTCTCTTCCCTTCTTTCCTTCTCCTCTAGTCTCTCTCCTTTCCTTTTTTCGACCCTTCTCTCCTCTCCGCTTTCTCCCTCTCTCTCTCTCTCTCTCTCCTTCCCCCACTTCCCTTCCTCCCCTCTCTCCTCTCCGCTCTCTCCCCCTCTCCGCCCCTCTCCCCTTTCCTCCCTCCCCTCTCTCCTCTCCGCTCTCTCCCCCTCTCCGCCCCTCTCCCCTTTCCTCCCTCCCCTCCTCCCCCTCTCCCCTCTTTCCTCCCTCCCCTCTCTCCTCTCCGCCCCTCTCCCCTCTTTCCTCCCTCCCCTCTCTCCTCTCCGCTCTCCCCTCTCTCTCCCCTCTAGCAATTACAGAGTTTTCAATGGCCGAAGACAAACCGCTTCCTCGTTTCTTTGGGGTTGAAGTTTCTCCTAAAAGGCTTCATTTGGATAGGTATCAACGGGCTAATTCTTTTTTCTTCTTCTCCTCCTTCCGCTTTCATCGTCTTTTTCTTCATCTTCGGCTTCTGCTCTTCTTCTTTTTTCTGTTCTTCTTCTCCTTCATTTTCTGCTCATGTTTCCCTGTATCGCTTCGTCTTCGCATTCTATTTTGTCTTCTAAATCTTATCCTTCTTAAATTGCCTCCTTTTGGAAAAGGAATAGAGGGAGTGCAAAGACCTGGCAAAGAGAGTGATAACTGATTTAGGAATCGAAATTGATAAGGGAATAAAAGAGACAAGAAAGAATATCAAGGAAAGAGAGGAGAAATGAAATGAAAATATCCACAAAAAAGAGAGCGGAGACCAAAGACTACGAACCCAAACTCTTTCTCTTTTCCTTATTTAAGAAAAAAAATATCAAGAAAAATAAAAACTAAAAATTAAAAAGGAAGGGAAAACGAGGAGATAAAAAGAGAGTACGGCAAGACAAGAAAAAGAAGGGAATAAGGGAGAGAAAGGGCAGAGATGATTCAGAAAAAGCGAGAGAGATCGCGGGGTTAAAGTTTATGAAGGAGAACATGTTGGCGTCGAGTGAGAAACATAAATGGAGTCAGAGTTATCTACACGGGAGTTTTGTGGTCGTTCGGAGGTCGTAAAGTGAGTTGTCGTTAATGGTGGTGGCCGAGGTGATGACACTGATAATTGTGATGATAATGGCGGTGGTGATTATGACGTATAATTACAGAAATTGCGGTTCTTATTACGTTGATTAGATTGAAAGATGATGATAATTGGAGTAGTGATGGCAGTAAGATAATTAGGGTGATGAGGATGTTATGACCATGTTAATGAGGCTGACTGTGATATCATGATAATGATAATGAGAGTGGGAGTTTGGTAATGATGAAAAAAATTAGTATCGAATGATAATGAGAGCTATGATAAAGATGATAATTATAATGATAATGACAACGATGATTGACAATAGTATCAGCAATGATAACAATAACAATAACCACCGTCATCATCATTATTATTATTGACATTATTACTGTTATTATTATTATTATTATCATTATTATAATCATCATCGTCATTATTATTATTAGTAGTAGTAGTATTACTTTATTATTAGTATTACTATTATTATCATTATTATTATTATTAATTCATTGTTGCTTTAGCTGTTTTGTTGTTGTTATTATTATTATTATCATTGTCATGACTATCAATTCATTATCATATTATTATTACTAGCATTATTATTATTACTACTACATATATTACCACCATTTTTAGCATTATCCTTTTCATTACTGAGGCCGTGGTGGGCAAGTGTTTAGAGCACCGCACTGTCACGACAATCCGAGTTCGAGAGTTCGCGTCACCGGCCGGCGCGTTGTTCCCCTGGACAAGGAACTTCGCCTACATTGCCTACAGACAGGGGGGTCCTCAGTCCAGTGGAATGTCCCGTGCCTGTCCCAAATCCGGATGAATGGGAAGGGTTGGCGGCAGGAAGGGTATCCGGCTGTAAAACAATCCAAGGCTATGATGTGGATCATTCCACTAAGGGGAGAAGCTGAGAGAAGAAAAAAATAATTGTTGTTGTTGATGTTGTTGTTATTGTTGTTGTTGTTGTTGTTATTGTTGTTGTTATTGCTGCTGTTGCTGCTGCTGCCATTATTGTTATTTTCATTTTCATTTTCATTATCATCATCGTTTTATTATTAACATTATCATCATAATCATCCTTTTTATCATCATCATTATCATCATCATAATTATTATTATTGTTATTATTATTATTATTGCTGTTGCTTTGTTGTTGTTGTTGTTGTTTTGTTATTATTATTATTGCCATAATGGTTACTGTTATTATTACCATTATTATTATTATTAGTAGTAGTAGTAGTAGTAGTAGTAGTAGTAGTAGTAGTATTATTATTATTATTATTATCATTATTATTATTATCATTATTATTATCATTATTTTTGTAATATGATTGTCATTATTTTTATTATTATTATTACTATTATCATTACTATTGTTACTATCTTATTATTATTATTATCATTATCATCATTCATACTATTATTAATTACTATTACTAGTATTATATCTAATATTACTGCCAACCCAGCAACTGGGAGCGCAAGCCAGGGCAGCTCAGTGCCGGTCCCGAGGCCGGATAAGCGGGACGGTTGCGTCGGGATGGCATTCGGCGTAAAACGAGCCAAGGCTATGGTGCAGATCATGGTGATCACGTTATGTTATCATCATCATCATCATCATCGTCGTCATCATCGTCGTCGTCGTCCTCATCATCATCATCATCATCATCATCATCATAATCATCATCATTATCTTCATCATCATCATCATCGTCATCACTGTCACCATTATCATCATCATCATCATCATCATACATCATTAGTAGTAGTAGTAGTAGTAGTATCATCATTGCAATTATCATTAGGAAGAGGAGGAATATCAGTGTTCTCATAATGATTCTATCATCATTATCATTCCTGTTAGTATTGTTATTATCAATAGCATCATTATCATTATTATCATCATTATCATTATCACTACTGTTATCATTTTTATTATTACCATCATTATCATTATTACCATTATCATTATTATTGTTATTATTATTATTGTTATTATTATTATTATTATTATTATTATTGTCATCATCATCATTACCATTATTGCTAGTATCTGTAGTACAACTTTTGTTATTATTATTATTATTATTATTATTATCACTAACAATAATCATTATCATTTACTATTGTTATTGTTATTATTATTACCACCATTATGATGTTATCACTTTTTGTTGTTGTTATTATCATCATTGTGATTATCTCTGTTATTATTGATTTAATAATGATTATTATTGTTATTATTGTTGTCGTTAGTAGTAGTGTTATCATCATATTGCTGTCATTACCATTGTAACATAATCATTTTTATCATTATTATTATCATTTTGATCATTATCATTATTATCATTTTTATTATTATCATCATTCTTGCTGTTATTATTGTTATTATTTCTATCATTATTATTAATGTTATCATTATAATCATATTCTTGTTATTATTTTTTTTATTATTGTCATAATTATTATTGTCATTATTTTTTTATTATTGTTATTGTTGTTATTATTATTGTTATTATTTTTATTATTATTATTATTATTGTCATTCTTATTCTTCTTATTATTATTTAATTGTCCTTATTACTATTGTTATTATCATTTATACTTTACTTTTTACTTTTAATATTATCATTATTATCATCATCATCATTATTACTATTATTATCATCATTATTGTTATCATTATTATTATCATTATTATTGTTATTGTTATTGTCATATGTTTTCATTTTTTCTAGATGTGTGTATGTGAGAGAGAGAGAGAGAGAGAGAGAGAGAGAGAGAGAGAAAGTGTGTGTGTGTGTGTGTGTGTGTGTGTGTGTGTGTGTGTGTGTGTGTGTGTGTGTGTGTGTGTGTACATACATACGTGTATATATGTATGTATGTATATATATACATATATATATACAAAAAAAAAAAAAAAAAAAAAAAAAAAAATATATATATATATATATATATATATATATATATATATATATATATATATATATATATATATATATATATATATATATATACATACACACACATACACACAGACACACACACACACACACACACACACACACACACACACACACACACACACACACACACACACACACACACACACACACACACACACACACACATATATATATATATATATATATATATATATATATATATATATATATATATATATATATATGTGTGTGTGTGTGTGTGTGTGTGTGTGTGTGTGTGTGTGTGTGTACACACACATACATACACACTCACACACACATATATATTATTGCTTCCAAAATGTGCCACATTAACTGCGTCAACCAATGGGTCGCGTTAGTGGACAATGGTGGTCTCGCGTTTTCTCGCCTCGGTCTCGTTCCGCGCGTGATTCACCGACTGTCACCCTAATGGCGACGTAAACAGAGCCAGCATTTCACGTCAGAGATGGGGGAAGCTATGGGGGTCCTCGTAGCGGTCACGGGAATGAGGGGGACTAATGAGGGGAGTGTCCGTGGACCCCTTGGGAGAGCGAGGGGTCAACAGAGAGGAATAGGTGGAGGTTGGGGGAGGTTGGAGAGGCGGGAGGGGGAAGGGGGCAGGAGGAGGGGGGGTGTTGCTGTGGCGTTATGTTTTTTTTTATGGAGACCTTCTCTTTCTCTCTTTCTCTATTCATTTATATATCTGTTCATCCATCTCTCTCTCTCTCTCTCTTTCTATCTCTCTTTCCCTCACTATCTATCTATCTGTCTGTCTGTCTGTCTGTCTGTCTATCTATCTATCTATCTATTTATCTATCTAACTTCTATCTCTCTCTCTACCTACCTATCTCTCTATCTATTCATCTATCTATCTGTCTATGTATTTATCTGTCTATCCATCCATCTATCTATCTCTCTATGTATCTGTATATCAATCTCTGTCTCTATGTCTCTTTTTCTCTACCTATCTGTCTTGCTATTTATGTATTTTTGTCTGCCTCATTCTATCTATCTATCTATCTATCTATCTATCTATCTATCTGTCAATCCATCCATCTATCTACCTGTCTATCTATCTATCAATCTCTGTCACTCTGTCTCCTTTCTCTTCTATCTATCTCATCTATTCTATCTATTCTTTGTCTCTATCTCATCTATCTCTCTTCTCGTTCTCTCTCTCTCTCTTTTCTCTCTATCTCTTCTTTTATTTATTCATCTATATATCTACTTACTATCTATCTATCATCTATCTATCATCTATTCTTCTCTATACTCTCTCTCTCTTTTTCTCTGTCTCATCTATCTATCTATCTATCTATCTTCTATCTCGTCCTCTTCATCTCATCTATCTTCTATCTCATATCTTATCTATTATTCTTTATCTCATCTCTCTCCTCTCTCTCTCTCTCTCTCTCTTCTCTCTCTCTCCTCTCTCTCTCTCTCTCTCTCTCTCTCTCTCTCTCCTCTCTCTCCTCCTCTCTCTCCTCTCTCTCTCTCTCCTCTCTCTCCTCTCTCTCTCTCTCTCTCCTCTCTCTCCTCTCTCTCTCCTCCTCTCTCTCCCTCTCTCTCTCTCTCTCTTCTTCTTCTCTCTCTCATTCTCTCTCTCTCTTTCT
>NC_051395.1:23084220-23086720 GCF_015228065.2 Penaeus monodon | reverse complement strand
GGGGAGGGGGTGAAGAGGAGAGAGAATAGAACAGATAGTAGAGAGGGGGAGGGAGAGAGCGTCGTCGCTTAGTCAACTAGCTAAGAATAGGTAAACAGATTATAGTAATAGACAGATAATAGACCGTAGGTATATAAATACATATATAGATAGACGTGTGGCATTTAGCCAGATATTACCGATCTAGCCGATAATATTTTCTGTATTTAATAACTAGGTAGATCCCTACACAGATTAATAGATAGTGTACATACGGCAGAATAGATAAGTAGATATGATGATAAATAAACACATAGATAGATGATTGGATTAATTATTGATAGGATCAGATAGATGGAGAGATAGACAGATAGATACGTCACTGAGAGATATATAATAGATAAATTGATAAACTGATGTATGGCTCGCTAGACAGATATATAACAAACAATAGACAATTAAATGATAGATATTTCATTAAGTGAGGTAACTATCTTGCCCAATTCTTAATGAATTATAGGAAATCTATGTTCAAAATTATAACTACGCACAATTTTTTTTATATCACCATTCCTTCACGTTTAAAACAATTATCTCTTTATTGGGTTTTGATAAGAGTAATGATTCATTGTGTTTTTATTTGTGGGGGGGGGAATTGATAGCGATGTGCCATTAACTGCTTATTTGTGATTTTTTTAAATTAATTTCCAGTTATTCCGCCAACCGAGCTAACAAAGATGATTATAATCTTAATCTTATCTTAATTACAGGATCTCAGCATATGTAAAACGATCACTAATTCACTAATCTAATCTTACTACATTAACAAAAATGTCACTAGACCTCAATTATCACTTATTCAATCTAATCGTATCACAGTTTCCGAAAGCTCAGTGACCTAGCATTAATTCCTCTCGCGCAATCAGCACATCACCAGTGGACAGATTCCTACACTGTACCGAGACACGTTTTCTTCATATTCCACAGAAACGGTTGTTTTCTTGAGACCCGGCAGAAGCACAGTTGTGATTCGTGCGTCACAGTGATAATTGTGGCCTCAGTTTTGGATTGCAGATGGGTAACAGGAAGGAGAATGGCGGAGAGAAGGAAGTGAGGGAGGGAGTGCGGGTAGAGGGTACTTAGAGAGGGACGAGGGTTCGTGGGAGGGGAGCGTGGGGTGTGCGGTCTGCTATGGGTAAAGTAGAGAGTTGGGAGACGATATCGGAGGGAAAAGAAGGCGGGGTAGGGGGAAAGAGGAGAGGAAGCGGGAAGAAGGAGAGGTAACTAGGGACAGAAACGTAGTAAAGGAAAGGGAGGTAGGGAGGCAAGGGGAGCGGTCAAGACGGGTGAAGGAAGGGAAAATATGCACCAGGGGACGAGGGGAAATGGTAAGAGGCGAGAAGAATTGACGTACTGGGAGGAGAGTGGGAGGGAGACAGGGAGGGGCAGGGGGAGAGAGTAGAAGGATGAGAGGGAGGGGAGAAGGTGGAAGGAGGCGGGGAAGGGTAGGAGAAGGGAGTCTACACTTAAAAGAGAAAGAGAGGAAGTGGAAAGAGGAGAACAGTGGTCATTCTTCGAAGGAGAAAGGAGGGTGGAGAATAAGGGGGTTCAAGAAGAGAAGGAAGAGAGAGTGGTGAACACATACAATATAACACGTGCATGTATGCATACTCATCCCTGGCTACATATTTTATACGTACACACATTATAACGCCACACACACACACACACACACACACAGCACACTCACACACACACACCCACACACACACACACAACTATATATAGATATATATAAATATAATATATTATATATATATATCTATATTAGATATATATATATAATTATTGCTTTCACTTATATATATCATATATATCTATATATAATATATATATATATATATTATATATATATGTATATATTTTAGTGTGTTGTGTGTGTGGTGTGTGTGTGTGTGTGTGTGTGTGTGTTGTGGTGTGTTGTGTGTGGTGTGTGTTGTGTGTGTGTTGGTGTAGTGTGTAATGTGTTGTGTGTGTGTGTGTGTGTGTGTGTGTTGTGTGTGTGTATATATGTGTGTGTGTGTGTGTATGTGTTTGTGTGTGTGTGTGTTCCTTTTGTTTATTTTAAAACCGCATACAAAACACAGACATGTACTGAATGAAAATAAACAGCTCCATAATATAAATCTTACGCGCTTCATAGCATTCTTCTTCCACATCTTAATTTCTGGTTCCTTAATTTCTATCTCATTCAAAATAATACTAATAATTTCATACCGAATTATATTCTTCAGCTCCCTCCCCTGCCCTCTCCCTTCCCATCACGCTTCCCCCTGACAGCCCCTCCCCTCCTTCTCCCTCTCCTACCTTTCCCCTCCCTCTCCTCCCTTCGTCCCTTCCCCCTCCCCCTATTTTCATCTAATCTTTTAAACTGCTTGTCTACATGTGGCGTAACATGTCGATTGAAGTTCCTGTATGTTGTGTGTGTATGTGTGTAGTGTACGCTGGGGAATTTATAGTA
>NC_051395.1:23069396-23071620 GCF_015228065.2 Penaeus monodon | reverse complement strand
TTTTTGGCTTCTATTTTTTTATTCCTTTGGTACTTTTTCTTTCTTTCTTCTTGTCTGTCACTCTTCTTCTCTTCTTCTCTTTCTCTTTCCTTCTTCTCTTTCTTCTTTTCTTCTCTCTCTCCTCTCTTCTTCCTCTCTCTCTCTCTCTCTCTCTCTCTCTCTCTCTCTCTCTCTCTCCTCTCTCTCTCTCCTCTCTCTCTCTCTCTCTCTCTCTCTCCTCTCTCTCTCTCTCTCTCTCTCTCTCTCTCTCTCTTTCTCTCTTTTTTTTCTCTCTCTTTCTTTCTATTTCTCCCTCTGTCTCTCTCTCTCTCTATCTATCTATGAATCTATCTATCTATCTATCTGTCTATCTATCTATTTATCTATCTATCTATCTATCTATCTATCTATCTATCTCTTTCTCTCTACCTAATTATTTTTATCTATTAATTCTTTCATTCTTACTTTCTCATCCTCCTCTTAAATGAACTAAGCGATATAAAACAAAAGAAGAAGTAACAGAAAAAATATAGATATATAAAGATAAAGTAAACAAAATATATAAAAAAAGATAAACACGCGAAAATGAAAGAGAGGAAGCAGGAAGGAAAATGATAATCAGAGAAGCAGAGAGAACCAGGGAGAGGATAATGATGACCAGCGCCATCGGTGATTTCTTCTACTCTTTGTCATCCACCCCTCTCTATCTATCTGTCTCTTTTTCTCTTCCTCTCGCTCTCTCTCTCTCTCTCTCTCTCTCTCTCTCTCTCTCTCTCTCTCTCTCTTTATCTTCTCTCTCTTTACCAGTCTTATCTTCCTCACTGCATCTGTCTTTTTTATCTCTCTCTCTCTCCTCCCTCTCTCTCTCTCCTCTCTCTCTCCTCTTCTCATCTCTCTCTCTCTCTCTCTCTCTCTCTCTCTCTCTCTCTCCCCCTCTCTCTCTCTCTCTCTCTCTCTCTCTCTCTCTCTCTCTCTCTCTCTCTCTCTCTCTCTCTCTCTCTTTCACACTTCTCTCTCTCTATGTCTTCCCTCGTCCTCCTCTGCAACTTCTTATATTTTCCCCCATTTCCTTCTCCTCTCCCTCCTTGACCCCTCTCTTCTCTCCTCTCTCATCTACTCTTTCCATCTCTTTCTTTTTTCCCTTTGCTCTTTTCACTGTCTCTCTCCCTTTTTCTGACTCCTTGTTCGTCTCCCGCACTCTTCCTTTCTATCCGTCTCCCTTCTTTCTTTCTCCTTATTTTTTTTTCCTCTCTGTCTTTCTCCCTATATGTTATTCTTGCTCCTACCCTTAACTTGCCTTATACAGTCTTTACCTTTTACCTTCTCTCTTTCCTTTCCTCTCTTCCATTCTTTCCCCTTTCCTTCATACCTCTTTCCTTCCCCTCTCTCGCCTTTCCCAGCTTCACTTTTCGATTTTCCTTTTCCCCTTTCCCTTTTCTGCTGTTTCATTTCCTCTCTTTCCTCCCTGTTTCCTCCACTCAACTTTCTTCTCCCCTCTCCCTTCCTCCCCTCATACTCCTTCTCTTCTCCAATCCATCCCCTCTTCCCTCTTCACCCCTCCCTCCTTCTCCCCTCTTCACCCCTCCCTCATTCTCCCCTCTTCCTCTCTCTCCTTCCCCCCTTCCCCTCTCTCCTTCTCCCTCTCCCTTCCTCTCTCTCCTTCCCCCTCTTCCTCTCTCTCCTTCTCCCTCTCTTTCCCCCCCCCTCCTTTCCCCCTTTCCCCTCCTCTCCTTCTCCCCCCTTCTCCCCTCTCCCCCTTCTCCCCCCTTTCCCCTCTCTTCCTTCTCCCCTTTTCCCCTCTCTTTATTCTCCCCTCTTTCTTCTCTCTCCCTTCTCCCCCCTTTTCCCCCCCCCTCCTCCTCCCCTCCTCACCCCTCCCTCCCTTTCCCCTCTTTACCCCCCCCCCTTCCTCTCTCTCCTTCCCCTCTTCACCCTTCCTCATTCTCCCCTCTTCACCCCTCCCTCCTTCTCCCCTCTTCACCCCTCCCTCCTTCTCCCCTCTTCCGTCTCCCTCCTTCTCCCCTCTTCCCCTCTCCCTCCTCCTCCCCTCTTCCTCTCTCTCCTTCTCCCCTCGCCACCCATTACCAATGCCACCCACGCCCACCTCCCTCATTGTGATCCCCCGCTCTCGCCCACCACAGGTTATCTTATTACACCCTCCCTCCTTTTTACCTCATACTCCCCTCATACTTCCTTTTTACTTCCCCTTATACTCCCCTCATACTCGCTTCATGTGCAGCTCGTA
>NC_051395.1:23059396-23061896 GCF_015228065.2 Penaeus monodon | reverse complement strand
CGAGATGGAAAGGGAAGGGGACAGGGAGAAGGGAGGAGATGGAGAAGGAAGAGATGGGAGGGGCGAGGAGGAAAGGGGAAGGGAGAGGGAGAGGGGAAGAGGTGGGAGGAGCTAGGTGGAAGAGGGAGAAAGAAAGAGGGAGAAGGGAAAGAGGGAGAAGTTGGAAGGGCGAGGAGGAAAAGGAAAAGGAAAGGAAGGGGGAAGGAGGGGCAAGAGGGAAAGATGGAAAGGGCGAGGAAGAAAGAGGAAAAGGTGAGAAGGGGAATCGAGGAGAGGAAGAGGTGTGAGCGGCGAGGAGAGAAAGGAAAGGGAAAGGAGAAATAAGTGGGAGGGTGGAGAATGGGAAATAGAAAGGGAGAGGGGAAGGGGCGAAGGATAAGAGAAAGAGGAAGAGGTGGGAGGGACTAGGAGGAAAAAGGAAAGGAAAGAGAAAGGGGCAAGAGGAAGAGGAGAGAGGAGCGAATTGAAAGGGAAAGGGAAGGGTAGAGAGGAAGAGGAAAAAAATGGGCGAAGAGGGAAGGGAAGAGAGAAGGAGAGGAGAAAGAGGAAGAAGTGAGAGAGGCGAGGAGGAAAGGACAGGGGGCAAGAGAGAGGGAAAGGAGGAGAGGAGGAGGAAGAGGTGGGAAGGACAAGCAGGAAATGGAAAGGGAAAGGGAGAGAGAGGGAGAGAGGGGAAAGGTGGGAGAGTAAAGAGGGAACGAAAAGAGAGTGGGATAGACGAAAAGGTAGGAAGGGCGAGGAGGAGAGAGGAAGGGAAAGGGAGAGGGGAAGAGGTGAGAGAGGAGAATAAACGGGAGAAATTGAAAAGGGGAGGGAAAAGAGGAGGGAGGAGGGAATAAGGAAGTGTTGGGAAGGGAAAGGAGAAAAGGCAAAGGAGAGGGAGAGGTGTGAAGGGAGAGGAAGGAAAACAAAAAGAAAAATAGTTAGGAAGAAGAGGGAGTGGTAAGAGCGTATGAAGGATAGAATGTAGAGAGGATAAGAGGAAAGGGGAGAGAGAAAGTCGGAAAAGTAGAAGAAGGTAGGATGAGGAAGAAAGAGGAGGAGGAGGAAAGGATAAAGTCAGGGCTAGCTAAATGGACGTAGAGAAGGAAGAACTAGAAAAGAAAATGATGGAGAATCATGTAAAATAAAATAAAATAAAAATAGAGAAAAATGATAAAAAAGTTGATAAGAAAATAAAAAAAAAAACATTAGGAAGCACCAAAAGACAAACGAAGAAGAAGGAAACAAAACAAAACAAAACAAAACAACAACTGAAACAAAGAAGAGAGATCGAGGAACGAGAGGAAAACAAAAGGAAACAGAACGGGAGGAGAAAGGACAGATAAGAAGCACTGATACAATCGCGGTCCCAAGTGTGCGTGAGGAAGGGGACATAGGTAGCCAGGCAGCAAATTCCTGTTTACTTTAGTCCTTTGGTTTAGTTCTTAAGTTTTCGCGCTGAGTTATTAGTTCTTTGGTTTATTGATTTAGTTTATTCGTTTAGTTTATTCGTTTAGTTTAGTCCTTTCGTTTAGTTATTCATTTATATATTTTAGTTTAATTGTTTAGGGTGGTCCTCAAGGTTTGGTCTTTGAGTTCATGCTTGAGTTTGGTCCTTCAGTTTAGTCATCCAATTTAGGTCTTTAATTTAGCCACTGAGTTTAGTCTTTTAGTTTAGTCAGTCAGTTTAGTCGTTTTAGTTTATAAGTTCTTTAGTCTAGTCATATAGTTTAGTCCTTCAGTTTAGTCATTACTTCTGTTCTCTATTTTGTTACATTAATTTAGTAATTTAGTATAGTTCTTATGATATAAGTTTAGTCCTTAAATTCAGTCCTTTGCTTTAGTTGAGTTAGGTTTAGACCTTTATTACAGTTTTCTCGCCATCCTGGTTAACTGCATAGGCCTGGCTAAACGTTGCAACATCTGATGCTTATTCATAACATTATATTGTAATATTACGATATAATATTATATCGTATATTAGAGATACAGTCTGATTATACTTTCTAGCGTATCAGTTAAGAAAAAAAATATGTACTGTGTAGAATGTAAGTCAAACGGGGCGTTGCATTACCGTAGATTTTCTAGACTTGATTTATCTCTAGTTATCGGATTTTTATTAGATTTATTATCACGAGATTTATTATTGCTCTAGGATAATGGGTGAGACAAATATAACGAAAAAAAAAAGAATATATTGAAGAAAATAAGGTGTAAAGGGAATTTGTGAAAAAGAAGAATAGATAGATAAGAGAAACACAGACGAGATGAAAACATAAAATGAAATAATAAAAAAGAAAGAAAAAAATGTTGTAAGGAAGGAATACAAAGATAAAAGTAACATGAAGAATGAGAGACAGTGTAAAAAAAAAATAGATAAACAATAAATAAACACACACACCTACAAGACGAGAACAGAGAAACAAAAACAAAAAAGAAGAAAAACAAAACTGAAACAAGAAAAAAAGAATAAAAAAATAAAACTCATATATATTACCAAAAAAAAAAAAGATATACC
>NC_051395.1:23006896-23011896 GCF_015228065.2 Penaeus monodon | reverse complement strand
CTCTCTCTCTCTCTCGCTCTCTCTCTCTCCTCACCTCTCCTCTCTCTCCTCCTCCTCTCTCTCTCTCTCTCTCTCTCCTCTCTCTCTCTCTCTCTCTCTCTCTCTCTCTCTCTCTCTCTCTCTCTCTCTCTCCTCTCTCTCTCTCTCTCTCTCTCGCTCTCTCTCTCTCTCTCTCTCGCTCTCTCGCTCTCTCTCTCTCTCTCTCTCTCTCTCTCTCTCTCTCTCTCCTTCTATCTCAGCTTTTCCCTCTCTCCTCCTCCCTCCTTTACCACCCGGGCTTCCACTCCCTCATCTGTTTTTATGGGCGTCGGTCACGTGTCTCGGCCGTTACCTTGTGTGTTGGGTGGCGCGGCCGCCTCCGCCCCTCACGCTGCCTCGCACCCGCACTGCATGAGCCTCATTCCTGGTCATTTTCCTTTGTGTTCTTCAGTTAATGTCATTATCTTTTTTCTTCTTCTTCTTTCTCTCTCTCTCTCTCTCTTATTTATTCTCTCTCTCTCTCTCTCTCTCTCTCTCTCTCTCTCTCTCTCTCTCTCTCTCTCTCTCTCTCTCTCTCTCTCTCTCTCCCTCTCTTGCTCTCTCTCTCCCTCTCTTCTCTCTCTCTCCTCCTCTCTCTCTCTCTCTCTCTCTCTCTTCTCTCCTCTCTCTTCTCTCTCTCTCTCTCTCTCTCTCTCTCTCTCTTCTCTCTCTTCTTCTCTCTCTTCTCTCTCTCTCTTCTCTCTCTCTCTCTCTCTCTCTGCTCTCTCTCTCTCTCTCTCTCTCTCTCTCTCTCTCCTCTCTCTCTCTCTCTCTCTCTCTCTCTCTCTCCCTCTCTCTCTCTCTTCCTCTCTCTCTCTCTCTCCCTCTCTCTCTCTCTCTCTCTCTCTCTCTCTCTCTCTCTCTCTCTCTCTCCTCTCTTTCCTCTCTCTCTCTCTCTCTCTCTCTCTCTCTTTCTCTTGGAATTTCTGATATACTCGATGTTTCTATTTCTTTGTTGTGCTAGAAAATCCGTATCTGATAATTTTTTATGTTCTTCCTTGTATTTAATATTTTCGTGCGGTTTTGGTCAACATTTTATCAGCGAAATCTTTTTTTGTTGTTGTTTGTTTGTTTGTTTTTACAACTATTGCTTTTGTTTGTTTGTTTGTCTTTTGTTTCATACTACACAAAAATGGGCCAGATCGGAAAGAAAAAAATATATATACACATCATAGAACTGTATACAAATATAAAAAATATAAAAAATAAGTCACTAGTTCACCACAACACATCAACAGCTAAATAAACGCTAGGAAATATAAATGTAAGAAATAATAATACATTTTAAAAATACTTTTATAATACCCGGAAGAATCAAGCTAAGCGAAGACACGCGATGTATCACATTAAAAACGGGTTACGCTATGGTGTTATGTCTTACCATGGTGATTGAGTTTACATAGGAATATCACGTGCATAGACAAAACAAGACATGACAGCTCATATAAACAAGAGATGGAGGAGAATAATAAAAAGAGAGGCAGATGGATAAGAGAAAGTGAAAGGGAGAAGGGAAGGAGGGAGAGAAAATGAAGATGAGTAGGTTAAGAAAGCGAGAGAGAGGGAAAAAGATAAGAGAGAGAGAGAGGTGAATAGAGAGAGGCGGAAAGAAAGTGGAAAGAAGGAAAGGGGGGGAGGAAGGAAGAAGAGAGAATGAAAGAAGTAGAGAGTACGGGGAAGAAAGTGAGACAGAGACGGAAGAGATGGAGAGAGAGAGAGCTTGATAAAGAGAAAGAGAGGTAGAAAGAGAAATGGACAGACAAGACAGACAGGAAAAGTGTAAGAACTTGTGCTCACCAGGGCTCGAACCTGGGACCTTCTGTGTGTTAGACAGATGTGATAACCACTACACCATGAGCACGATATTTGAGAATTCTGAACAATTCTGAAAATAAAAAACAGAAGAAAGTGACACGGATGGGGAAAAGGAGAAAGAAAAAGAAAATACTCAAACCAAAAATAAGATAATAAAAAAGAGGAAACTAAAAAAAAAGACGAAGAGATTCCACAAGGATCAGCGAGGACGAAATAGGCAAGAAGAACAGAAATAGACAACGGAAAGATAGATAACGAGAGAGAGAGAGAGAGAGAGAGAGAGAGAGAGAGAGAGAGAGAGAGAGAGAGAGAGAGAGAGAGAGAGAGAGAGAGAGAGAGAGAGAGAGAGAGAAAACGAGCGGACGAATGAGACAGAGAAAGAGCTAGTGAGAGAGAGAAAAAAAATAGCGGGCGAGAGAGATAGAAAAAGAGCGAGTGAGAGAGAAAGATAGGAAAAGAGCGGACAAGAGAGAGAGATAGAGAGGAAAAGAGCGGACAAGAGAGAGAGAGAGAGAGAGAGAAAGGGGACAAGAAAGACATGTGACACAGGCGCGGGAAATGACCAAGGTTATTTCGTCTCCGTGTATATCATCCTGGGCAAGTTAGTGAAATGATTTGTGAAAGGGAGGGAAGGCTCGTATAAATGATAATGATGGAGGTTCAAGCAGCCATGAAGATTGTCCTCGCTCCCCCTGGCCTCTCATTTCTCAGTCCCTCATTCACCGATTGTGGCATTCCCCAGCTCTTCATTATCCAATCGTGGCCTTCCCTAGTCTCTCATCCGCCGATCCTCTCATTCTCCAGTCCCTCATTCACCAATCCTCTCATTCCCCAGGCCTTCATTCGCCAATCCCCAGTCTCCATCCCCTCATTCACCAATCATCTCAATCCCCAGTCTCTCCTTCGCCAATCCTCTCATTCCCCATTCCCTTGTTCCCCAACCCCCAGTCTCCAGTCCCTCATTCGCCAATCCTCTCATTCCCTAATACCTCGTTCCCCAGTCATCTCATTCCCCAATACCTCGTTCCCCAGTCATCTCATTCCCCAATACCTCGTTCCCCAGTCATCTCATTTCCCAGTCCCTTGTTCCCCAACCCCCAGTCCCCATTCCCTCATTCTCCCATTCCCCAGTCTCTCGTTCGCCAATCCTCTCATTCCCCTCGTAAAAAGAAGAAAATGAAACTTACTTGTTTTTCGAATATTATGGTAAAGAGAGGAAGCAAATATGTATCATTTACATTATCTACCATATGCTAAGTTTTTTCGCAGAATTTTTGTAAGCCTCTTAATTATTGCTTTAAAGACATTGATATTGAAGATGTAGGCTTTCACCTCAGAAATTTGGTTTTCTAACTGGAGGTAACTATAACTGTGAGTGGGGGGGGGGGTAATTAGGCCTTTGCTAATAGGTAACGAGACACTCCCTAAAAGCAATAGTTCTTCGTAGTAAATTGTTAAACGACGATGATAAACGAATTAATATATGATTGAATAAATAAACGAATTAATAAATAACCACTTTATCTTCTCTAATTCCTTTCTCTTTACCTTCGTTAGTCTGGTTTCTCGGCTTTAGTCTGTACTGAAACCAGAGCCAGAAGTCAGCAATACTGTCTATTTTATATTAATTACCCAAAAAATTATAGTTTAATTCCTCTTTTTTGTGATAAACGGATAAATGTTTTAATTCCTACTTTTCGTTTTTTAGTATTTTGATATGATTAATTTGTAGCATATTAAATGCATTTGGAATCAAGCATTCCAATATTTTTTCTTTCATTTAAGTTCCTATAACCGCAGAGGAGGTAACGATAACTGAGCTTGAGAACCAGTGTTAGAGAACAATCCATTATTCTCATCTATCTATTCCTCTATTTATCTATCTGCCTTAAATATCTTCATAAACCATTTCGTAGCAATACGTCTCATACGCAGTTGATGATGTCACTCTTATGACGTCATCACTTATACGAACGGGTTGGCGGATTACCATTTTCTTCCATGACGTCACACTCTCCACGTTTCCATACATCACTGACTGCCGACTGACCGCGGGATATATAGTTATATTTTTATGTTTTTTATTGGATTCGATAAACTTAGGATCGCCTGATTTCGTCTGAAATATATCTTTTTATTTATGGTTTTTTAAATTGCTTTGAGATTTTGTATGACGATACGGTATATAAAGAGATTAAGAAAAGGCATTTAAAAATCAGTTTCTTTCCGATTCCGAAAAGATTTATTACAGCGATCCCTGCTTTTGGTTCCGACGTCTTTATCAAAGCTCATTTTTATTTTGTGATATTATTATTTTTTATCGTTATCTGCATCATATTTGTAATTTCATATGATCGTTTTTTTATTAAAAACAAAAAAACAAAAAAATATTGCGTTCTCCTTAACACTGCCAGGCAGCTTTTGCATAATGATTATCATATTGTTCGCAATCATTATCATCACTATTTTTTATTCCCTTTTTTTTTTTTTTTTTACCGTTTTTGCATACAGTATTATCCTACTTATCAGAATCAACGTCAGTGTCATCAGTCGGTTGGTTCATATCAGTATCAGTGCGGAAACCGATGTAAATCATCAATACCCTTATCTCCCCTATCTTTCCCCTAACCCCCTTCCCTCCCTCCTTCGCTTACGTGTTCCAGCTTCCCTTCTCTCGCTTCTTCCCCCCCTCCTTTCCCCTCTTGCCGAACCTCCTCTCCAACCTTTCCTCTTCCCTGCCATAACCCCCTCCCCTTCCCCTCCTCCTCTTCCCTCTTCCCTAACCCCCTCACAACCCCCTCTCCCCTCCTCATTACTCCAAGCATCCCCAACCCCTGTCCCCTCCCCTCTTCCCTATTCCCCTTTCTCCCCCTCTTCTCTATCCACCACTGTCTCCCCTTTCCCTATCCCCCTTTTTCTCCCCTCTTCCCTAACAGACAGACAGACAAACAGCCATATTAGCAAATAGACCGTCAGACTGACAGACAGACAGACAAACAAAAAACGACCAACCAAACAGACGCGAGGGCGGGGCATCACACAGCCCAATTAACCACTAATGATATGGTCACGGAAGCAGTAACTCGAGGGCGCGAGGGCGTCGGGCGCGGACGGAGAGTGCGGGCGGGGTCGGGGGCGGAGTCGGGGCGAGAGCGAGGAAGGGCGGA
>NC_051395.1:22991896-22996896 GCF_015228065.2 Penaeus monodon | reverse complement strand
ATATAACCTCGTTCTGCCCGTCACTACACCGACAGCTAAACGAGCACTCCCAACCTTAGGAATCCCATACTGGAAGGACGAGTGAAGGGCCTTGCAATATTAGAATGTTGCAACATATTTATTTCGTACCCGTTCGCCTCCCTTTCGTTCCTTCTTAAATCCACTATTATCATTTTATTCTGCCTATACTGTATAAAGCAATGCCATATATTAGAAAATATCGTGCTCTCAGCCAATTAATATTTTTTTAGTTCTCCTTGAAAAGCAGAGAAATAATTTATCAAAATTCTCCTATATTTTTTTCTAAAATAAGAAGACATGCTGAACATAACAACAAAGCACTCTTATTCTGCTGATATATAACCTTACTGTTCTGTGAATTTATTTTTTTGCTTATCTTGCTTAACAAAGCAATCCAAATGAAATTGAAAAATAAGCTCTCAATTTATATTTTTCCCTTGATGCTCTGATTCGCCAATGAATTTTCGTGTTCTTTTACCTTGTTAAAGAATAGTGCTTTTGACTGAATAATGTATACATACATTTATTCATACATTTCTTATGTGCAGGTATGCTTGTATTTGTAAGCAAATAAACAGTAAGAGATTCTGTTCTTTTCTCTAATATTTTTCGTTTTCTTCTCATTCCCCTTTCTATGAAATTAATCACATTAAAACAGCAATAAAACCGGACCACATTAAGAAAAAATACATACACATTATTATGATCTTGATGGTATTTTCATACAATTTCTATATATTTTTTATATATTTTTATTGTAAAACATACATGTACATTATTCATTGATTTACCCAAAAGCAATGGTAATAGGATAAAAACAAAAAAGCTGAACTATCAATCAAATGTGCAAAAAAAAAAAAATTGGGAATAAAAAATCACATATTATTTCAATATTTATTTTACTTAATGATATACAGGACTGCATATCCTGCTTTTGGTCCATAATTCATAAAGAAGATATGACAGCTTACATTTTTTTTTTCTTTAGAATTCTCTGGCACTGATGATCCCAAATAGGTACAACTTCATTACCTTTAAACTAGATCACAAAGGTCAAAAGATACAAGAAAGAAAACTAACAAAATCAATGCTAAATGACATTTAAATATTAAACTACAATATGTTTGGTGGGTTTTGTAAATGACACTAATGACTCTTCATATGTAAAGAGAGAAAAAAAAGGACTGGTGAAAAAAATCATACTCATTCATAACACCCTATGACAATAATAATAATTAGAGTGAAAACAAAAATGTATATGAATTTGATATATGAAATATATGGCTTCACAAAATCAATGTATAAAATTTCACCACTCTTAAATATTTGGCCACTATATATAATCTCTACAAGCATACAGTACATTAAGCTAACTCACAACATCCAACCATTGTAAATTTTTTTATATTATTCTTATAAACAGCCTATTTACCTTAAATGCAAATGAACGAGCCTAGCTAATGAGTGAACAAACAAAGGTGGAAGGGGTTGTTCAAATATATGCAAATTAAAGAGATTACTTGACAAAGCTCTCTTAGCGTAAGTTACAAAGAAATTGGTAAACAGAACACACCTGTAGTGGTTGATCATAAACATCAATTCTTTCTCTATGTACCATTAAGTACACAACTTACAATATGGTATAAAGTTCACAGACTGAAAAAAATCTGGTGTACACATCCCTTATTCTATATAAAAGATTCATATCCGGTTCTTCTTATATGACATAAATTACTGTAATAAGCTAGCACACAGGAGAGACAGATGAATCTATGGTAAATGTTACCTAAGATTCTAACAGGTTATAGAATGATTCAAAATGTTTAAAAAATAAAAACTGATGACCTACTGTGGAATTACATTCATATATATATTCATGAAGTATGGGATAACAAAGAGAGAACATCTATATCGTAAGAACAGCACTATTCTCATCCAAAATAAGAAGTATGATAAAAAAAAATAATTAAAAGTAACAAATCTGACTTTACAAACAGATGTTTGTTGTTTTTCTAAGACTAGTATCAACAGCATAACAAAAGCCTTTCTGCCTATCATGTCAGGCAGTCAATACTTGCTGATAGCCCTGCCGAGCATACCTCCAAAAATCTAGGTTTTCATATGTGAAAAAGGTTGACTAATAGGAAGGAGAAAATATGTGCTTTTCTTCTTATTGAATAACAGCTGCAGAGTGAAATCATGGAAAATAATGATATGAAGCATCAACATGCAGTATGGCAATGGAAGCAAGAACTAGTGTGTTGGCATTTCAATAAAATAAAATAAAATAACCATGGTAACAAAAAATGATAATAATGTTAACTCTCTGACAAAGAAATATTTGTATGAAAGTGCATTGCTTGTATTTTTTTCTTCTTTTTTACTGTTTAACTTCCTCCCCTTGTATAATTTACTTATGCAATGTTCCAAATACTGAAATGTGGACATGAGAAACAAGCAAAAAATACAACTGTGAGAAACATAAACCTTATCACTGTCAGCTGAATTCTACAAGCTTGAATACATTCCCATCCCCATTCTTAAACAAAATTTCACTCCATTCAGGGGAACTCAAAAATGCAAAAACATATGACTGAAAAAAACAAGTCCTTAAACTTCCTTCACATTCCCTTGACATACATAATGCTCTGAAGAGAGAGAGAGAAGGATGAAATAAAGTACTCATTCTATAATGCCTACAATTCATAAAAAATGGAACTATTGTCTCACAGATGCCACTTGCACAGTTACTTTCAAAACATGGCAAATCAACAAATATCCTTGAAAAGCATAAAATACACAGACAAAGTATAAAGATTCAATATCATTTACTTTATTTGGGGGTTGCAAAGCACATCAATAATGGTAGGAGGCTACAATTGAAAAGATTTGCCATAATGTTTCTCCAAGATGTGTACTACTTTTGTTTTGCCATTATCAAAAACACCAACAAATGAAATACAAAAATATACAAACAAAAATATAAGACTTTATTCAATAACTGTACGGAAGGGTATCAAATCAGGCAGATTGCAACAACACTGCTTTAACCACAATCCACAAGGGTAAGTTTTATCCTTGTGGGTAAGGGAGTTATAGGCTATAAAATGGATCACTTAGAACAACAAAAAATGAGATTAGAGTACAGCAAATAATGCTGCTATACCTGTGAATAAATAAAAATAAATATGAATTTGTGTAACGAAAAACAACAAACCTGGTGTCTTTAACCTACTATGCCAAACATCACAAACTACCCATTACATTAACATAAGGAAAAACATGTATATAACATACCTGACTGAGTATGAGACAGTGTCAATGGAAAGAGGAAAGTCTGTCAAATATACATGGTTACAAAAATGTAAATCTCAGTTGTGAACACTTCTTCCTATAAAGAAGAATTATTGCAAAATAGAACATGTAACAACAGTGGACTAACAAGTCAAATGTCTAATAAGAATGGTTCTAAATCAAAGTCCATGTTAATAAGAAATAACCATTTACGAACACTTAAAAGTAATTCCATCAACCTTTCACACTTACAACACTTCCATTCTTATCAAGAAACCTTAACAAAATTTTCAAGCGAACTTAGTATTACAATCGTGAAAAAAGGCAGTAACATCCAATGCTAATCATGTCCTCCAAATATATTAACAGCAGTAAACATTAAAGACTTTGATAAACCTTCATGGAGATAAAATGGTAAAAAGAAAACACAAATACAGAAAATAACCAATTCCTCCTTGACATGCATTTTCATATCCATACCATTTTCACACTGCTAAACCTGTTAACTGCATTAAGGAATAAGTTATCTATTAGTATGACTGACAATGTGTTACTGCCAATGAGATTATTCCAGATCCGTAATAGCTCCAGGTCAGTGGCTCCCATCAGATCTTGTAACTTCTTCAAAAACACTTCCCATTTAATTCTCAACTGAAGAGGTTATGTACAACCCGCAAAGACTTAAAACAACTACCTGTTTATGATCATCAATAAATATAACTACAAAAAATGACACATGCTCATTCATTCAGGGTCATGGTTTTATAACACTGACTTCAACAAGGCAATTCTTAACAAAGTATTACTCCATTATCACTAAGGAAGGGATTCAGGATAGATATAGTTGGATATCTGTGTATATGTTTATGTATGTATATATATGTGTGTGTGTGTGTGTGTGTGTGTGTGTGTGTGTGTGTGTGTGTGTGTGTGTGTGTGTGTGTGTGTGTGTGTGTGTGTGTGTGTGTGTGTGTGTGTGTGTGTGTGTGTGTGTGTGTGTGTGTGTGTGTGTGTGTGTGTGTGTGTGTATGTGTATTGTGTTGATGTTGTGTGTGTGTATAATATATTATATATATATATGCATATAATATATATATATAGTATTATGATATATATATATATATATATATATATAAATATATATAAATATATATATATATATATATATATATATATATATATATATAATATATAATATATAATAATATATATATACACATATATACATAATACATATATCTATATAATAAATAATAATATTACAAATAAAATATAATATATAATATATAATAGACAATATATAATATATGTAATATAATGTATAATATATATATATAATATAATATACATAAAATATAACATAACTTAAAACTTATCTCTTCCACAGCACTATATATACCTCTTTGACAATACAACAAATAACACTGATAATCTTGCACACTTACAGTACATTCAGAATCCATTTCCCACTGTACAATAATCTAAAAAGTCAGACACATGGCTGAGCCCTACACTTGTAAAGATGTTCTTCCTAAATACAAGAATTTACATTCATGATTAATTGTCTACAGGAGCCAAGTCTCTTCACTGAAGAATATGAACAATAAAAAAAAATGTTTTCATGTTCACATGATTTATCAGATATATAATGGTAATGATAAAGTTGATAATGATTATCATTATTG
>NC_051395.1:22979396-22986896 GCF_015228065.2 Penaeus monodon | reverse complement strand
CAATAACAAACACTTCATTTCTAAAAACTTCAAGGACTGGGATAAAAGGAAAGATCAGCATTTGTGAAGCCTTTAGTAAACAAAATTAATAAAACAGAACCACACTGGACAGTGGATGTACCCAGTACCCAGGGACTAAAGCCAGTAATGACTAATGAGAGGGTGGCAGGCTGTGTATGACATTTATTTCATTATTGACAGGTAAGTGATGATAATTACACAGAATCCAATAATGTTATTCAAACATTTTGCATTTGGTGTATCATCACCAACCTCTCTGCCTGAGTTTTAAAAAATAGTACAGTACATGAAATAAATTACAATTTTTTTTTTTTTCTATCAAAAAATAAAATTAGAAGAAAAAAATCATTACATACATTATTGATAAGAACTAATGAAACCTGGATAAAAATTGACAAGGAAGTAGCACTTTATGCTGTAAGAAGAAAAGTTTCTTTTTTTGCATTTTCTGAACACCCAAAGCCGTTTCTTTTTCCTTATAATTCTTGTGACATACAACAACCACAGAAAGATACTTGGCCTTGTTCAAGCTTCCATCTATCTACATTTGTTCTTCTGCAATTTCAAAGGACTTTTTTTGTTTTTTGTTTTTGTTATTGTGTAGATCACAAATGGCAGTGACAAGGAGACACATCAAAGTCTCATGCTTGGCAGCTGCTGTAATATGTCGACGTACCATGATAAAATAACATCGGCAGCGTCGTTGCAGACTGCAATGACTTTTCTGCAAATACTATTTCTTAACATTTACATATAACATGAGCATATACAGCCAGCAGTGTACGTACACATGTTGAAATGCTTTGACCCATTTTGCAAAAGCAGAAATTTGCAAGAGCAAAACATCTACTAGATCATGCCTTCTGATTGCTGCTGTTCCCATATCTAAAACCCTGAAGTCTGTAGGTAACATCAGGATGGCTGGATGAGTGACTTATCAAATGAAGATCAAATACAGCTACAGATACAGATAAGAGAATAGGCATTAGATAAGAAGTCAGAGTAATCTCAGCCTTCACCCTTTTGCTGCTTGAGTTCTACTTCCTCAAATATTCTATCAGCTGCTCTCAAGCCCTTTAAATGTACCTCCCCATAAATGCTCCTGAGTCTAAAATCTGCTGAGATCTCAAACACACGCTATTCCCACAACTTCCAATGTCGGTAAGAATTAACATCCAATTATATGGCTAATGTATGTTCTCCCACACACATATATCTCTGTTTCTTCTGCTAATTTATACATTTATACTCTGTTAACCCATATATATTCAATTCCTTTAATGCATCAGTGAAGTCGAAGTAAGCAGTAAAAGGATTAAGAAGGGATTTTCATGGAAGCTCCAAAACAACCATCTCTGTGTGAAGTAAAAAAAAATAAATAAATAGATAAATAAATAACACCTAAGTAAAATGTTTATCATCATCAAAGAACTGGGAAGTCTCAAAACAAAATATCTGAAATAATATAAGCACTACACTCATATTGTTAAGTCTTATCACATAGATATAATCTTTGCCTCTACAACTGGACCTAATAATTCATGTCCTTCAAGGTCCTTCACCATATATAGTTCAAAATGAAGAATATGAATAATGAAGTTCCTCCGATCTTGATATATTGCTAGTCAAAAAAAATTATCTTCATCACCTTACATACAGAAACATATTTTCGTAATACTTTCTTTCTATAACTTTGCTTTCATTCTGCATCCCTACTTTATAAATGATGCTATCTGCAGTATGGAAACTAGTCAGTAGCCTACAGAAGTACTGATATTATTATCTTTCATTAATATATAGAAAAAATAACATATATATCATTCTCAACTAGAAATTTATAAAAATCTGTCTAATTCCATTTAGATTTCATTTATAATTCATATTAAGATACCTCAGTTGTACAAGACAGATTATTTACAATATATTCTTTTCCTCCATCTTTCATACAATACAAAGAGACTGACAAATGCATTAATGAAAACACTACCATATAGATATTTTGTCTGTTTGCATTTGAACATTCTTTTTAAAAACAAGCCTGTTCACATCACTTTATACCAACAAATAATGCAATACTGCATTTTCATTGAACCACTTTGCCCACGAGAACTATGAACAAGGTGCCCTAAACTGCCACAATCTGCTAAATTGAAATAAACTTTAAAAATATAGGATTTATACACTCCAGACCTATTATAAGTAATAAAAAAGAGAATTACTGAGACTGAAGTGAGAGAGAAAAAAAATAATAATAAATTTTAAAAAGACAGCCAGTCACTAGGCCAGTATTTGGAAGCAGTGCAACCTTAGTCAGAATCGTTATTGTGATCGTCGGAGTCGTTGTTGTGGTCTCCTGTTGGCAGGACTCCCAACCCTTCTTGCAGTTCCATGACACTCTCCACTGGGTGTGGCTTTCCATCATCACCTATGCGGCAAGGCTGGATGATGTTGTTTCTGGAAAAGTTAAGATATTGAGGAGGGAAGTGTAACCATTTGCACAAATGCACTGTTTTACAATGTAGGGGGTTAGAATCTACAAGCAGGAAGGCTACTTCATGCACACTACTACGTAACTACAAAAAAAACATAGCACATTTAAGACATGCTCATCACTACATATCTAACATGCACTCATCACACTATACTCATCACTCTCATTACCACTCACTGCAGCTCCCACCACTCCACCATCACTCATCCACAATTTCTCATATCACCCATCATATTCTAACGAAGAAAAAAAAAACCACACAAACACTAAAAAGCACATCACAACAGAGACAGACAACCTATCACACCTAGATCATACAAACCACACCACAGACAACACATCACCATAACACTTTCCCACATCCACACAACGAGCACTCAACTACGACACACACATACATCACAAACACGTCACACACTATTAACCACACACACATCACCACTCACCACTAATCACTACACACACCACAAACCAACGCACACATATTCAATATACATACACACTATAACATCCATAATCATCACATAACTACTAATAATAACATAACTATAACTATATACTACTACTACACCACCTATACAACTCACACATCACTCATCACTACTACAACTCACATCACATACTCACACATCACATTCACATCATCACACACACATCATACCATCACACACACACCACTCACATACAAACAATACAACATACACACACGACCACACCAACACTCACACACACACACACACACACCACACACACACACACATGATTAGTCACATCAGTACAATGAGTCAGACAGTCACAACACATCACACAATACCAACTCTACAACTCACTACTCACTCACACACACTCACACTCACTCACTCACATCACATCACACACTTCACATTACTTCACTCACATCACCACCTCACTCACATACACATCACAATTACAATCACTCACATCACTTACTCACTCACTCACTCACTCACCACTCATCACTCACTCACTCACTTACTCACTCACCTCCACTACACTCACACTCACATCACATTCACTCACTCACTTACTCACTTACTCACACTCACTCACTCACTACTTCACTCACTCACTCACATCACTCACTACTCACTCACTCTACTCACTCACTACTCACTCACTCCACTCACTTCTACTCACTCACTCACCTCACTCACTCTACATCACTTACTCACTCCACTCACTCACTTCACTCACTCACTCACTCACTCACTGTCTCACTCACTCACTCACTTACTCACTCACTCACTCACTCACTCACTCAATCACTCACTCACTCACTCACAATCTACTAACTATTTAATGTCTCTTTCCTCTTCATTCCTCTTCCCCCTTTATTATTCCTTTCTTACTCCTCTTCATTCCTCTTCCCAATTTCTCATTCCTTTCTGACTCCTCTTAAACTCATCCTTTGCTTTTCTTCCATTTCATTTTTTCTTCCTTAACCTTTCCATCTACCCTCTCCACTCATAAAAAGCATGTAAAAAAATTATAAAGCTAAAAATGCATGAAATACCTGGTGAGTTTATCCAACACATTGACTAGTTTCATGGCCTCATGTTCCTTCTGCTCATCTGTCATTCCGTCAAGTGGTGATGGTCGAGGGGGCTCATAGCGGCCGGTAACTGGGTTGATCCTTTAAATGGGGGAGAGGGGGAGAGTGGATTTTAAATTAGATTCCTTCATGACAACAAAACCAAGCAGAGGACTGTAGATACAATATGATTAGGACAGATAATCAGATACCACATGTCTTTAATATCACTGATATCTAATGCAAGTGAATTATAAATTATAATAGTACTTTGCTCATGAAATACACTTAGAATTATTACAGTAAATACTAAACCAACTTCACACCCTCTACACACTATGACACTTTTCCATTTGTAATTACAACTGGAAGTAAAATTTTTATCCTTGATTACCATGTATTGTACATTTAGACCTTAACAAATTGGTCCTCTACAAATAATTTGCATAAACCATCTTCAGTGGCATGCTGTACATACTGTATGTAAACAATTATCAATAAACTTGATCTCTGAAATCCCTAATAATGTAATCCCAGATCATAGGGCAAAGAGAAAAGATTGAATTCCCATGACAGACATGTAAAAAAAAATGATAAATTAATAAATAAAAACCTATTTCACCCACATGTCCTTGACTCGCTCATATTCCTCCGTGTCTGAGTCTTCAGAGTCTGAAGAGTAGTCGATAGTTGGCTTGCTTCCTCCCAGCATCAGGCCACGAGAGGCAAGGAGACCTGCTGCATTGCCGTATCCCGTGTATTTAATCAGCCGGTCAACTGTGGAGTGTGAATGAGTGAGGGATTATCATATCAAAACTTCTGATGATATTCTAAATCCTTACATAAAATAAAGCAGTGACAAATATAAATGCCAAAACAAGAAGAGCCACCAACATCAAAAGAATCTGCACAGCCCAAACCAAACAAAATACAAATGAAAGAGAATCAATGAATGATAGAACAAGAACCAATCAACATTTTAATATCATCTTATTTAGTTGAGATGAAGCTAATGAACTGAAAAATTGTCCACCAATTTGCCTTCAAAAATCATTCAATCTAATTAATACCTTTTTTTATATACATAGATGTCCATAAAATAATGCCAATCATAGCCCTTTGCACAAAAGAAGAAAGAGAGAGAGAACTTACCACTCTCCTTGCACAAAATAAACAAGAAATTTGCCGATAGGTGCTTGAGGTCATGCAGGGGAGAGGTCATCAGTGAGCACAGCTTGTTGCGGATGGTGTGGCCTTCCTCTGGTCTCTTGCTCACATCCCTTAAGGGTGGCAGGATGCGCAGCCGGATAAACTTGCGGATAGTGCGATTGGCCTGCGTCATCTCCACCATCAGGGTGAGAATGGGCATCAGGCTCTTGCTCGATGACTGGCCAGGCTGTGGGAGAGTCATAATGTTATCTTCTTGTTGTATAAAAGGTATGAATGAGAATTAATATCTTCACAATACAAGAGATGTATTTGTATGTATTTCATCTTCTTGCTATTTTGCTTTTTGGGGGAGGGGAATGGGGGTTGTACAAATGATACAAGGACAGGATAAGTTGAATGCTGAAAGAGACCAATGAACAGCAATATCAATGAATCAGTCTAGGTTATATTTTATATGGATATATTGTACAATATCTAAGTCAATAAAAATAAATCAATAACTACTGTCTGCCTGTCTGTGTCTGTCTGTCTGTGTCTGTCTGTCTGTCTGTCTGTCTGTCTGTCTGTCTGTCTGCCTGTCTGTCTGTCTGTTTGTCTGTATGTATGCATATATGCATGCACACATGTATGTATCATATATATCACATATATCATATATTAATATATAGATATTACATATATGTATGTATGTATGTATATATGTGTGTGTGTGTGTGTGTGTGTGTGTGTGTGTGTGTTCTGTTGTGTTGTGTTGTGTTGTGTTGTGTGTGTGGTGTGTTGTGTGTGTGGTGTGTGGTGTGTGTGGTTTTGTGTGTGTGTGTGTGTGGTTGTGTGGTTGTGGGTGGTGTGGTGGTGTGGTTGTGTGTTGTGTGTGTGTGGTGTGTTGTGTTGTGGTGTGTGTGGTGTGGTGTGTGTGTTGTGTGTGGTGTATTGTGTGTTGTGGGTGTTGGGGTTGGGTGTGGTGTGTGTGTGTGTGTGTGTTGTGTGGTGTGGTTTGGTGTGATGTGTGTGGTGTGGTGTGTTTGTTGTGTGTGTGTGTGTGTGTGTTGTGGGTGTGTGTGTGGTGTGTGTGTGTGGTTGTGTGTGTGTGTTGTGTTGTGTTGTGTGTTGTGTTGTGTGTGCGTTGTGTGTGTTGTGTTGTGTTGTGGTGTGGTGTGGTTGTGTGTGTGTGGTTGTGTTGTGTGTGTTGTGTTGAGTTGTGTTGTGTTGTGTTGTGTGTGTGTGTGTTGTGTGTGTGTGTGTGGTGAGTTGTGTGTGTGTGTGTGGTGTGTTGTGTGTGTGTGTGGTGTGTGTTGTGTTGTGTTGTGTTGTGTTGCGTTATGTGTTGTGTTGTGTTGTGTTGCGTTGTGTGTGTGTGTTGTGTGTGTGTGTGTGGTGAGTTGTGTGTGTGTGTGGTGAGTTGTGTGTTGTGGTGTGGTGTGGTGTGGTGTTGTTGTGTTGTGTTGTGTGGTGTGTTGTGTGTGTGGTGTTTGTGGTGTGTGGAGTGTGTGTGGTTGTGTGTGTTGGTGGGTGTGTGTGTGTGTGTTGTGGTTGTGGTGGTTGTGTGTGTGTGTGTGGTGTGTTGTGTGTGTGGTGTGTTGTGGTGTGTTGTGTGTGTGGTGTGGTGTGTGGTGTGTGTGTGTGTTGGTGTGTGTGTGTGTGGTGTGTGTGGTGTGGTGTGTGTTGTGTGTGTGTGGTGTGTGTGTGGTGTGTGTGTGGTTGTGTGTGGGGGTGTGTTTGTGGTTGTGTGTGTGTGGTGTGGTGTGTGTGGTGTGGTGTGTGTGGTGTGTTGTGTGTGGTGTGGTGTGTGTGGTGTGTGGTGTGTTGTGTGTGGTGTGTTGTGTGTGGTGTGTTGTGTGTGGTATGGTGTGTTGTGTGGTGTGTTGTGTGTGGTATGGTGTGGTGTGGTGTGGTGTGTGTGGTGTGTGTGTGTGTGTGTGTGTGTGTGTGTGTGTGTGTGTGTGTGTGTGTGTGTGTGTGTGTGTACATAAGTACATGTATATGTACCTATGTACGTATGTATGTACGTATATATGTACATATGTATGTACATATGTATGTATGTATGTGCATATGTATGTGTATATATGTATCTATGGAAACATGTATATCCATATGTACATATTTAAGTATGTATGTATGTATGTATATATGTACCTATGTACATATGTACATATGTATGTATGGACATATGTAAGTACATATGTATGAATGAACCTACACCCCATTAAAAAATATATATCAAAACAACTTCTTTAGTAAAGATTAGGCAGACTCACACCTTATA
>NC_051395.1:22959396-22971896 GCF_015228065.2 Penaeus monodon | reverse complement strand
AAGAAGAAGAAGAAGAAGGATATGCATAAGAGGTGTACTCACCTGAGTATTCTGATCACAGAAAGGCAGGTCTGATGGGTGACACTTGCTGCCGGGTCGCTTAATCGCCCCATGATTACATTCCACAGTCGCTCGGTGCATTGCTGTGATAATCCCACTGGGGTGAACTGCTGCTCATACTGAGGGCAAAACATCAGACCAAAAGATATAGTAAACCTACTATAACACCAAAAGTATAAGATACAAAGATGTGATAAAAGAATTACTGAGATTGCATTCCCAATTCTAGGAAAACATTGGGATGAAATTACTTACATACAACCATAACTACATAAAGCCAATAAGGACAAACACATGGTACAAAAAATATAAGCCAGAATCATGAACAAAGCAACAATAAAAATTAAAAAGGGGTTTAAGCCAAGCCAGGGTTTCTTGATATATACAGTACAAAAAACTATAGTACTAGCTATATACACATGATTATGTAGTGATCTTTTGCATTTGTAAGCTATCTCATTTACAACCTCTCTTTCTCCATTTCTGTAATCTATTCCAATTAATATTCATTCCTAAAATTGTCGCTACCTCAGAGTATTAACAGCCTGAAGCTCAACAGTGCAGTTATTTACATGTCTCATATGTACAAAATGTATGCTAAGTAATTTTTTTTTCTGCTATCCTCTTTGAACCTACCACAATCACATATCTAAGTATGAAAAAGAAAAATATATATATCAGTTTTTTTATGAAAAGAGGAATGTCAACCATTTCAGTGTATTGCATTCTGAAATCAGACCAATCAGAATGGCAAGAGATACAGAGATTGAGTACTGGAAAGAGAGAGAATACAAGTTACTTTCCTTTTCATCAATATATATTCCAGATTTCCAAGAAGTTGATTCTGATATCTGCATTCAATTTGGGAATATAATATGGCTCTCTATCTCTTACAACAACAATCCTTTCTAAATCCCAAAGAAAACCAGCAAATAATCCCTTCATTTCTGCTGTTAAAAAATAAAAAATAAAAAATAAAAGATCTGTCATTAGCCAGTAGCAAGGGCATTATTGATATCAAATTGCATTTTCTCCTTAAAAAAAAAAAAAAAAGTTTCTGATAGATTTGAATTAATATATTGCACGATGCCTTAGAAAAAGTGCAGAAGAGAAATGGCAAAATCACATACCCAATAATATATCAAATAAAACTGTAAAAAAAATTAGTGACTTAATTCTATATACATACTTGCTTTTCCAGTGCAAGGGATAATACTAGCATTTAATGTTTTCAAATTCCAGTTCAAAGTACCAGACTCTCAACACAAAAAAGCAGACAAACACATATTGTCAGTCTGGAAGTATGTGGTATGAGAAAGAAAAAAAAAAGAAGAAAACAAGAGAGGTATGGAAACAGAAACTGTGGGAAGCAAAATGCTAGCCTTTAGAAAACTAATATGAAATGAAATATCACCAGTAGACTATAACTTACAAAATGAAAACTAGTATAACACAGAAGTAAATACTGGGATGTTAGTAGAAACTCAACCTCAATAATTTGACAGACTTGTAACCAGACCAAGCTGGCAAGGCTGTGGCCATGCATACTACTGGCAGTACCCTCCTAGCTGCCAGATCAGATCAGTGGATGCCAGACTACTGAGGTTCTTACTTTACTACTTTAAGCAATTAGTCTAAACCTTCAAGGTCTAACTAATCATTCAATCCAATCATTAGAAAATGGATTGTGACAATTCTTATAATTTTTCCTTATGCTCTGCATCCACGATAGAAGCTGTATAATAGTGACAAACTTTTGCACAGCATTTGCATATTGGATTTCCATTTATTTATTAGCAGAAAACAATACAAATTAACTGATAAATTCAGAGAGAGAACATTTCAACATATATCCCTTAAAAAAAAATTGATACCTACCCATATATCCATTCACTAAACACAGTGTTTCTCATCTCAAACTAAAACTCATGAATAAGAATGAACACCTCAACTGTGCAAGATAAGGAGTAGTGTCTATTTACTTTTATTTGCATATCTTGTCACCTTGAATTCTCAACTTACCCTCAAAAATGAGTCTAAACATCAGGGAAGGACAAGCAAAAGGTTACCTCTCATGCACTACTGAGGCCGCCTGAACACTCCCAGATCTACCCCCATTCAAAGAACACCATCTCAGGGTGAATATACATAAGCTCAATCATTCTAACATTGGGATTCAGCATACTTTTTTCCTCTTTTTTTATATACAATGCTACTGGTTAAGCTCAAGATATGCTGCTTATGAAAAAAAGGTGACAGTTGTTCAGAACAGGACTACATAAAGCAATGCCCTGGCCTCTGTAATCTGCCTTCTAGCAAAGGCCAACAAACTTTCCCACATATATTTAGCAGACAGAGCTTAGACTAGTTCCTTACTTGACAATAAATAACCTAAAAGGTCAACAAACTCTATCTTGCCAGAATATATGTGGTTGCAATTTGTTAGCCTTTATCAGAACACAGAGTACAATGTGTGTGTGTGTGTGTTTGTGCGTGTGTGTGTTTGTGGGTGTGCGTGTGCGTGTGCGTGTGCGTGTGCGTGTGCGTGTGCGTATGCGTATGTGTGTGTGTGTGTGTGTGTGTGTGTGTGTATGTATGTATGTGTATGTGTATGTGTATGTGTATGTGTATGTGTAAGTGTATGTGTATGTGTATGTGTGTGTTTGTTTGTTTGTGTGTGTGTTTGTATTTGTTTCTGTTTGTGTGTGTGTGTGTGTGTTTGTGTGTGTGTTTGTGTGTGTGTGTGTGGTGTGTGTGTGTGTGTGTTTGTGTGTGTGTTGTGTGTGTGTTGTGGTTGTGTTGTTGTGTGTTTGTTGTGTTGTGTTTTGGTTGTTGTGTGTGTGTTGTGTGTGTGTCATGTATGTTTGTGCATGTGTGTTTGTGCATGTGTGTTTGTGCATGTGTGTTTGTGCACGTGTGTTTGTGTGTGTGTGTGTGTGTGTGTGTGTGTGTGTGTGTGTGTGTGTGTGTGTGTGTGTGTGTGTGTGTGTGTGTGCGTGCGTGTGTGTCTGGGTGTTGTGCATAAGACTTCGGCTAAAAGTCTTAACTAAAGAATATGAATCTGCTATACAACATAAATAAACAGATAATCATAAAAATCATGAGTGATATTTACTGCGCGAGTGATGAAAAGGAAAGGAACTACCAAATAAAAATAAATAATTAGACAAATGGATAAACATATCAATAACATAACAAGAATGCAACAATCTTAAAAGTCAGACATATCAAATAATTCTTCAGTGCACTGTCCAATGACAATGACCATCTAAGCATTGCATAGAGAGCATGCCGAGTACCAACTTGGACGGCAGGAATTCCAGTGGGGGACTGCTGCACTCTACCAAAATTCCTGGTGGGTGCAACTGTACTGAACTGGAATTACAGAAGAATGCAAACTAGTGGAGAGGTTAACTAGTGACTGACTATTTACTCTTCTATGCATCACCTGACCTCTGATTATGTCATTTCAGAATTAAGAAAAGGTAAACACACATGAAGAGATTTACAAACAGGTCACTGCTCAGAATAGGATCACATTAAGCAACACAACATATTCAGCAAGGGTTTGGACTGGTTCTCTATTTGACAATAAATAACAATTATGAACTCCACTAAACAGATTATGCATAATGGAAACTTGCTTGCCTTTCCCAGAAAACAAAGGCCCTAAATTAGTTAATGAATTTATGCAAACATACGCTATATCAGGTGACACTAACTAGGACTTTAAGTAGATATTTTTGAACCTTAGAGTATTGTTTTATATGTTCTTTATGGCCATGACCTTTGCTCTTTCCTATTTTTGCAAGGTCCCATTCTGAACATTTACTAACATAAATGATAATCATACAAATAGATGAAATACTACACAAATAATGATGATGAAGTACATATTATTTCATACTTTAAAAAGAAGTATAGTATATCCGAAAAAAAATGTCAAAACCTGGGATCATAATGTTGGACATTAACATAGATAATCAAATATTCTGATTTTCTAAATCTAAATCAATTTTAGAGATGATTCTGATGCGTAGACTAAAGATCATGTCTAACTTCTTAATCCCAAAGAACCACAAACTCTCTTGTCTGTCCATCCATTCGCACAACATTCATGATTCTTCTTGTTTCACTATAGCAATTTGTAATTGTTAGCACTTGAAGAGCTCAGTTTTATCTATCAGAATATGTATATTTCACAGAGTATCAGTAGAGCACAAATTTGAATAAATCATCATAATTACCCCTCAAGTATGAATGAAAAAGGGGAGAGAGAGGATTATGAATATATATATAAAATAAATATAAAATCATTTTTCTATTATTTAAAACAATAATATGTGCATTTATATCTATTCACTGATATCAAGATTATTTATAAGACAATGACATAACTGGAGCCAAATTTGTAACACATAATAGTATGGTGTGAGGAAGGGTAACTTGGTAAGAGGAAATCTATTTCTGGCTGGATGAAATATGCCATACAGAACTGAATTACTACTTCACACTCACTACATTTCAATCATAAGAAGACAGAGGCAGGAAATACAAATATATAATTGGCTCAGGCAGAAGATGGCCTTCTAGTGAAGTAAGGGTATGGAGGGGGGGGGGGGGCAGTGGATGTAGCTGGAAAGAAAACTTGCCAAACAGTACTAGATATGTTAGTAGACACTGCATATAACTTATTCATAATTTAAAAATTCCAGGATAAAATCCCTCAGTTTTTGACAAGCCTGCCATGATCATAGCAAACACAACTGTGCACACATTGTACAATTAACTATGATCATGGCTAATTGGGATTAACTACTTATTTGCCTGACCAACTGCCACTGCTACCCAATTCCAATCTGTTTTTTACTTTGCTTAAGCAAATAAAAATTCGGAATGTTCACACCAGGTCTTGTATGTAGTGAAACTACTTCCCAGTAATCTCAACCTTCATTTTAGCGAACCAAAAATCAGGTGAGTAGGATGGGTGGAGTAGAAGGGAAACGGTCTCCAGTGATAAAGTAGAGTCCAGGTACACTTTCAACAATTGCCCAAGGCTCTCTGTCATCTTCTTGCTTAGTTTCTACTGAGTGAAACCTTAAAACCTATAGCCCAGCTTTCAGAAATTTACCTTTGCTGTTCACAAAGCAGAACAAAAACTGATGCAATCACACATTAAATCAAGACAGGAGAAGCCAACCAGGCAGTGACAGGTCTAAACATGTTGGGCATGCTTCCTCTTACCCACCTGTCAGGTGTCACATCCAGCGCATAAGCTTCAGTTGTAGTGACTAAAATTGTCACTTCTATGATGGGTATCACCCATCATAGAATCAGTGGCCTGGTTATTTCACCAATATAAAAAGTAACAGACTCATGAAATCCCCCAAAATCCTTATGAGATTTAGAATCCCTTGAAAGCAATAGCCAAAAAGCATATTTGTGCAATGCAGTCAGCCTCAGGACTTCCCATCCATCCCACAAATGAGGAACAAAAGAAAATTATGGCAAGGTATTCCCTCAGACTTACTAGCTTCACAGTAAGACAAATAATTAATGCAAAAATATTTCTTCTCCCACTTTGCAACAACCCAAGTAGGCCTAATGCACAAAATAGTAACTGAGAAAACAAACAAAGCATCTCTTAAACTCATCTTCCCCAAACCCATGTTCAGGTAATTTGATTTACAGGACAAGCCAACACAAAGTACACACTATTTTCTAAGCTTGTACTGATTATACTGTCTCTGTCTTGGAGATATACAAATCTATTTCACTTAAGATAAAAAATAATAATAATAAAAATAAATAAATAAATTTATTAAAAAATAAAAAAGCAGGCCCTTGCCAAGAATATGACATGGACATTTAATGATATCATTCTTAACAGGGTAAATCAAAGATTGTAAAGACTGAGATCTTAACAATACTGTAATCATCAAAATATTACCATCTGCTTTAATATTAAACAATATCACAATACATGATTACCACCACTATAGCAGATGGATTTATGGAAATCCTTTACAGTACAAATACACTTGCCAGAGACTAAGTCCCACTTGTCACAAAATTGATTTAACAAAGTTGCCGTGACTGGGCATGCCCTTTACCAAGGGGAGAATTTAGGGGGGGGGGGGGGTTGCTCCCCAACACACCCCAGGCAAATACTGTCTTCACATTGGTATGCACATGAAAATCTGGAGCATCAAGTGGACTCCAGCTGTGAGCAGTTCTTTCTGTATTTCTTTTCCTTATTTATGGTGTTACCATTTATGTCCAGATAATTTCTTGTAATGACAACATCAACTTCTTGTCCTCTACAAGAATATCATCTTTAATTTGCCTTAGCTTTGTTAATCAATACCATAAAGATTAACCAGATTTTAAATCACAGGAGAGTTAATCAATAACTTATGTCTTTATTTTCAAATTATGAGAATTTTTAAGAATCAATCAGTATCATAAACTCTATCAAATTTGGTATCAATGGATTTCTCATGACGTCTAGTGTGCATTTATAGTGATTTTAGTTGGTGATAGACAACAATACTGATTACTAGACCCAATAAGTAGTAAGGCATGAAGTATTATTGGGAAATTACTTATAGACTTCTGCCATTGTTAGTGGCCTATGGAGGTCTTCAACCCACTCCCAGGAATAAAAATTTCTTGCCATATCTGACTGGGTTAAGATCATGCTTGAGCAGTTCTGGGTGATACCCTTATGAGTGACGGTATACCTGAAGTGGAGGTAACATCCCTGGCCACGGGCTCTATCCCCAGTAACAGTGCAACACATGAGAGTTTTCAGACATTCAAACTATGCTTATCCATTGATTTCATGGACTATTTTCCTATATCTAGTCAATTGACATCAACAGGAGTTCATTGATGCCACTTTAGGCTATGGATATATTCTAGAAATTTAAAATCAGTAATCAAATTGACATCTGGATATTGATAGTAATTAAAATTGTCTTTTTATCCATAAACAATATCTTTGTTTTGTTTCCTGTCTTCTAAAGTTCCATCACTTGTCATGTACATAAAACAAGGAAAGTAACCAAATAAAATCACAATAAAGTACCAATTAATTTAAATTACACGACTATTATGTAGACTGTAAGGAAACCAGTCAGAGTAAGACAGAGAGAAACAAATCATTACAAAAAATATAATAATGACCATCAAAATCACAGCACAATAATGAAAATGAAACTAAATTAAAATAAAGCAAATATAAAAATTAATGAGAGCAATGCACAGACATAGAGGGAAATAGAGACACTGCCATCTTATTGAGCTTAATAAATAAGTGTAAAGGTGCTCTGGCCTCATATTTACCATGAAATGATGTAAAAATCTGCATATCATTGCTCAAAGACTAAGTCCTTGTGGACTTAGTCTTTGAGCACAGCCAGCTCTTAATTTCTATTCTCTATAAATTGGCACAAAGTGCTAATAAAGGGGGTGTACAGGGGGGGGGGGGGTGCTTACCCCTGGTCTAGAGAATAAATAGGGCTAAATTTTGACAATGACAATCAGGTTTCCCCAGATAGTATTTATATCATTGGATTTATTCTCATGTGATGAGAATTTGATGATCATTTCCTGGCATTCACCAGCCAAAAATATTGATGTCATGTGATAAGTCCCGATAGTAGAGGAGGGTAAGAAATAGATCAGGGAAATTACGAGGTAAAACAGCCTGAAACAAGAAGAATGGAGAACAAAAATGCATAACACCAGCACAAAAAACACTTAAAATATGTAAATGAAACTCTACGGACCCCCCGCCATCTTTGAAAACCCATTCTTCAGTAAAATCTACAGGATTTAACATATTCCAAATCCCCCATGGTAATTATACAAAACGTCCTAACCAATAAACCAACCTAACCTTAACACAGTGGGATTTATACACTATGATCTAGACTCCCTAGTCAGGGGGCTCTGCCCCTGGACCCTCCTGGTAATATATATATGCCCAGCCAGAGGGCTCTGCCCAGTAGATCCCGCTGGCTTTAATACAATATGATCTATTTATCTAATATTTCTCACCAGCGTTTGTCACAGAATGGTGTCAGTCGGCCTGCATGCACAGAAGGTTAGCTTAACTAATTATCAAAACAAGTAAAAGAAGTGTAAAAAAATTAAAAGAATGCATTAAATTACATTAATTAGGAAAAACAGACATTCATAATTACAAAGTAACCATTCTCACACGCGTGTAGTACTACACAAACTTCTTGACAGACTGCAGCAATGAGTACCACAGCCACATTTGTTTTGGTCCTCGCAAGGGAAACACGTTGGGGACTCAGAAATGATGGGTCAGTCTTCTCTCTTCTCTGTCATGTATCTCTTTTATTTTCGATTTGTGCACCTTTTGCCTTAGATGAAGTGTCTTATTTTTTGTCACAGTAAACACTTCATACTTCCTTTCTTTTACTGTAATCCTGATTGTCATAGACAGAACATTTTGGTTTGGATATTTAGGCTCGCATGAATCCCCGGTTTTAAGTCTTCATTTCTGGAGGGTGCATCGCTCTCAGTAATAAATACCAATATAATAAGAACAAAAAAAAGGTAGCAATAAAAACATAAAAACAGCAAAAACTCACCTTCGATGCAAATTCCTTCAAAAGCCGAATGAAATCTTGGTCACTCCCTGTCTCTAAAAGCTTCAAGACCGACTCCTCCATTTTTTCTCCTTTCCTTCTACCCTGCTTTACTTTCCTTCTTCCTTGCCTTTTTTTCTTTCTTTCTATTCCTTTTCTCCTTTTCTTCCTCTTCGTCGCCTATTCTCCCCTTCTCCTTGCCTTTATCTTCACACTTCCCCTTCTTTTCCCTTCCTTTCTTCCTTATCCTCCTATTCCTTCTCCCTTCTTTTCCTCTTCCCTTCGTCTTCCTCTTCTTCTATACTTTCTCTTCTTTTCCAATTCTTCCTCTTCTTCTCTTCGACTTCCCCTACTCTTCTCTCTCTTTCTTCTCCTTTGTGAATCAAAATCTTCTTCCTGCCAAATAGCACTAATAAGGCTTCCCGGAGGCAGACACACAGACACAGACACTCCTCTCCGAAAACAGCAGACAGCTTGTAAACACTGCGGCTATTTTCACCGTGTGGGGGGGGGGGAGGAAGGGTGTTCGCGATCTCTCATGTCAAGCAGTTTTGTTTTTATGACGTCACGATGTCGTCCCATTAACTAGTGGAGCTTATGCCTTTTTCTTGTTGAGATACTTTAAAACAACAAAATATTTGATGATCAAGTGGTTTAAGTGGTGTTGTGTTAATTCGTTGGTCTCTTTAAACAGTATGTACTACAGGTGGACTAGCTGTGACGTCACAATATCAACCTAGCTTGACCTTAGGGACCGCGAATATTCTCCTCGGGTTAGGTGGAGTCACGGATAGGGATGTATCTTTTTACTCGTAGTTATAATAGTTTATTATATCATTACAGTTATCAACATTTTTGTTTCTTTTTCTGTGTGCATGTATTTGTCTCTTTTGTCTTGTTTAATACGTCAGATATATGCTGTTTCTTTTTTTCTTTCTTTCTTTTCCTTAACAAGTAGAATCTATTATAAAAAAACATATATTTCTATTCTGTTTTCTTTCTGTTTTATCGCTCTATCACAATTAATTCCATATGCCTTTAAAAAAAATTATGTGGGTGTAACCACTACTAAGAAAATAATATTTTGTAAGTACATCAGACTCTAACAATCTGGAGTTGCTGCATTTATTTTTTTAAGATTTACTGGAATAACAACTAGTATTCATATATCGTGAATATAAATTTAATCAAATTTTCTGGATTATGGTGAAATTAACCCATCTCTGTCACAGAAAACGAAACTTAGGGATAACTGTTCTTAAGTTTTGGACAGTATTACCACTTAAAATATTTGAAACAGATGATCGAACTAAATTGTTCACATGCCCCATTTAATGTCTAAAAAGATGCTAAACGGACTCAATTGTTCAGACAGCTAGAAAGCGAATATTTTTATTTTTACAACACGCAAATTAGCGTTTATATATCCTTTTCAATAAATACCGCAACGGCATAATTAATTACTAAAACTACCTGATGTTAGAGTTGAGAATTTAGACTTAAAGTATATAATTTTATGCACACACACACACACATGCGCGCGCACACACACACACACAAACATACACTACACACACACACACACACACACACACACACACACACACACACACACACACACACACACACACACTCACTCACTCACTCACTCACTCACTCACTCACATGCACGCACGCACGCACGCACGCACGCACGCCCGACGCACGCGCACACACACACATTTTGATTTTCATATTTTTTATCATCATCATCATCATTGTTATTATCATAATCATAATCATTATCATTACTTATGTCAGTATCATTATCACTATCAACATCATCATTATTATTATTATAATCATTATCATCATCATTATACTTATCGTTATCATCATCATTATACTTATCTTTATCATCATCATTATCGCCATCATTAATCAATCAATCAATCAATCAATGGAGCTAACACCGACGAGGACACATAGCTGTGCTATGAATTGTGGACTTGCCAGGGGTGAATTCAGATTGCCCTGTCTTAGTAGGAGATCAAAGATCCATCTCAGAGGAATGTGAGCGAAAACCTAGCCTGGTATGCTGAGTAATGTGATGCTACGGTAGTTGCTAGTTCCGTGGATCCCCTTTCCCCTTCCAGAGAGGGGGAATGCCACCGGACTGCAAGATGGCAACGAGGACAGCAAGCAAGCCCCATGCCATAGGTTCTTCATAAGCCTTTAGTAGTTCGGCAGGGGTACCGTATATGCCCGCAGCTTTCCCACCCTTCAGCTTAAGAGATCACCTTCCTAACTTCGGCCAGGTAGGAGGTTCTTTACTGATGAGTGGATCCGGCAGAGGGATTTCGACATCTGCGGGAGGATCTGCTTGATACAACTGCTCAAAATACTTAGTCCGACGTTCACGAACATAACATGGTCTCAGATGATTCCATTGAGTTCAGTTTCCCTAGGGTTTGCTAAAGAGGACGAAGCTTATTTACTAAGAAATGGACTTTAACCTCCACAACAAGATTCCTGATGTGCTGTTGCTTGTCTCTTCTCAGCAGTTTCTTATCCCTCCACACCAGAAAACTGGAGAGACGGGGGTTTTAGTTTCATCAAAATTTTTGTTTTATTATTACTATAATCATTATTGTTATTATTATAATAATAATTGTCATCATTATTATCATTGTCATCGTTATCATTATCATTATCACCGTAATCATTATTATTTTTATTTAATTATTATTGTTATTATTATTATTATTATTTTATTTTATTTAGATCTGCTAATTAATATCAAACACCGGGTCACTACCAGCGACCTAGGGTGATTGAAATTTGAGGCAATGGAACAAAAACATGCACATAACATTTGCAGCAGGTTTCCCGAGTGCATAGCAAAGAGGTACATTATCTCATTATACTCTTCCCTTGTCCATTTAAGTCTTGTTTTCTTTTGATTATTAGTACAAAAATGGTTGAACCGCAGGGCCAGGGGTGGGAGCTATCCCGTCCTAGTGACCTGGCGGTTTTTACTAATGGGAGAGGTAGAATCAGTTCTGCCCTGGGGGATGCGCCCCTTGTTGATCCGTGTGACGGGCGACGCTTTATCACCCACTTCCTAGTCTTACGTGAGAGGCAGGATGCATTTTAGCCCCACTGCCAAGAAGCTGGACATCCCGCGCTAACCTCCAATTGGCATGTCCAGGTCCCCGCGGGCACGGTGTTTGACGAACCACTTAGCGTCTTGTGGACATCATGTAGCCGACTAAGTTTTTATACTTTAATTTTTCGTCATTATTATTATTACTATCGTTATTTTATTATTATGGATATTATTAATATTATTATTGTTATCATTATCATTATTCATATTTTTATCATCATTATTATGATCATTATCATCATCATCATCATCATTATAATAATGATAATAATAATAATAATAATAATAATAAAATTGATTAAAATAATAACAATAATAATGGTAACAGTGATGATGATAATAATGATAATAATAATGATATTAAAGATAATAATGATCGTCATCATCATCATTATCATAATGGTAGTAATGATATCATTAATGATGATAATAATAATATCACTAAATATAATGATAATAACAATAATAATAATAATATAACAACGATACTCATAATAATGATAATAATAATAATAATAATAATAATAATAATAATAATAATAATAATAATAATTTATATTATTATTATTATTATCATTATTATTATTATTGTTATCGTTATCATTCTAATAATAAAAACAACAACAATAATAATAAAAATAATAATAATAATAGTAATAATAATAATA
>NC_051395.1:22939396-22941896 GCF_015228065.2 Penaeus monodon | reverse complement strand
TGTTTTTCTTGTGTATAGCGAAGAGGTATGTCAGTAGCATAGTAATGATAATAATCAAAGAGCCAAACATTCGTTCTGATGGGTAAATGGAAAATCACATATTAATAGAAATCGTTCCCGTAGCCCATCTAAAACACACAAACCGCTCCATATAACAATTACAAATATACATATGGAACAATAAATTAATCAAATACTTCAACCCGTCACCAACCCCCCTCCCTTCCCGCCAAGGCCTCGACGCGTGCTTCGTGGGCGTCCCGATGGACACGGGCACCTCCAACCGCAGCGGCGCGCGATACGGCCCTCGGCAGATGCGCGCAGAGAGCCCCATGCGCCCCTTCAACCAGGGCACAGGAGCCAATCCCTTCCAGTACCTCAATGTCGCCGATATTGGGGACGTCTGGCTCAACCTTTACAAGTGAGGAAACGGAGACTGTTCCTCCTTTAAGTGAGGAAAGCTAAGAGTTTAAACTAAACAATATGACTTTCCATGCAAAATAATTAAATGAATATGTATATGTTTGAATGTTGACGTATGTGTGATATATTTCACCATGATTTCCAGCCTTCCAGAAGCTTGCAACAACATCCGCGACCAGTACAAGGAGATCATAAAGAACGGCTGTGTCCCCCTCACGATGGGGGGAGACCACACTATTTCGTATCCCATTCTCCAAGCCATCAGCGTGAGTTTTATGTATTAACACACACACACACACACACACACACACACACACACACACACACACACACACACACACACACACACACACACACACACACACACTATATATATATATATATATATATATATATATATATATATATATATATATATATATATATATATATATATATATACATAATGTCATTATAAAATCATCATTTTCCAGATTTTATTATCTTGTGTTTCGCCATGTACAAATGCGATAAGAATGTATATATGGATATGTAACTCAATTGAAAATCTAGAAATATGAACAAGTAGCAATGATCACTGAATTATTTGATTTGATATAGGATTGTAGCAACACTTGCCTACATGTTGAAACATCAAAAAGAATGATAGATTAGTGAACACATGCTCAAAACCAACTTTTTCCCCTTTCCGCTTATCTCTTTCTTTTTCTATCTTTCCTTCTTCTACCCCCCACCTCTCTCTCTCTCTCTCTCTCTCTCTCTCTCTCTCTCTCTCTCTCTCTCTCTCTCTCTCTCTCTCTTTCTTCATCACCTTCCTCTATCCCCCATCCCCCTCTCCCTTCCTATCCCTCTTCCTTCTCCCATCCCCCTCTCCCTTGCTATCCCCCTTCCTTCCCCCATCCCCCTTTCCTCTTCCCTCCTTGTCCCCTCCCCCCTCCTAGCCACAGCCTCTTGACCCTTTCGCTCGCCACCAGGACAAATATGGCCCGGTTGGCCTGATCCACATCGACGCCCATCCGGACCTTCAGGAGGAGGTCCTCGGCTCGCGCATCGCCCACGGGACGCCCTTCAGGAGAGCCCATGAAGAGGACCTCCTCGACTGCTCCAGGGTCATCCAGATCGGCCTCAGGGGCACGGCGCTCACGGAGGATGACTGCAACATCGGCCGCAACATGGTACTGAGCGGGGAGGATGGGGGGATGTGGCCGGCCCGGAGGTGGTGATGAAGAGGCGCTGGCGGGGTGTGGTGTTGTCTGGTATATGTTGTGGATAGTGGTTGTGTCAGAGAATAAATAAAATATGTTGACATGTATTGATAGTGATGATGGTAAAAGAGCCATTTGCATGATATTTGTATAATTTGTTTGATACATATGATATATTTTGAAAGTAACTATGATGGTAACCAAACTATAACAAGAAAAAACACAATATAATGACTAAATAATCCCATTAGACCCAGTCCTCGAAACATCATCAAGCCTTCACTTTCAAAACTCATAAAATTACAAAAGATACAGCGATTCACCCTCTTCTCGTAGGGCTTTCGCGTTGTAGGAGCCGAGGAATGCTGGCACAAGTCGCTCACGCCCCTCATGAAGGAAGTGAGAGAGCAGATGGGCGACGGTCCCGTCTATATATCCTTCGACATCGACGCTATAGACCCCGGCTTCTGTCCCGGAACTGGTAAAAAGTGGGAGCGAAGGAGGGAGGGAGGGAGATAGATAGATAGATAGAGAGAGAGGGGGGGGTGAGTGGGAGGGAGGGAAGGAGGGAGAGAGGGAGGGAAGGAAGGAAGGTGGGAAGAAGGGAGGGAGGGAGAGAGAGAAAAAAGAGAGAGAGAGAGAGGAAGGAAGGGAGGGAGGGAGGGAGGGAGGGAGAGAGAGAGAGAGAGAGAGAGAGAGAGAGAGAGAGAGAGAGAGAGAGAGAGAGAGGACGGGTGCGAAGGAGGAAGGGAGGGGAGAAAAAGACGGGGAAAGAGAAAATAAGAGAGAGAGAGAGAGACAGACAGAGAGAGAAGGCTACATGACTCAACACACACATGCTGTCACTAACTCCCCTTTCTTTACCAACAGGC
>NC_051395.1:22929396-22934396 GCF_015228065.2 Penaeus monodon | reverse complement strand
GGGTTGGCAGGTTGTGGGACCCAATGTCCACCTATGGGGTTCCCTTGGGATTTGCCCCTCAGGCCTCATGCTGGGTTGGCGCCAGCTACAGCAGAGGCAGGACGAGTAACTCTCATTCCTATCCTGCGCCCCAGCATTTGCCCTTGCTTGCTGGGTGGGAGGGACAGCACATATCCATATAATTCAGTCGTTGCTGGTGAGTTATCTGGGGGAGGAGGGCTGGCAAGGACGGTCATTAACCCCAGGGTGGCTGAGGGGCAGCAGCTACTACAGGGTGAGGGCGTGTCCACACGCTGGTGGATTACAGCTCTGTACCTCTGGGGACTCCTGCTGCTCCGAGATCCCCCACCGCAAGGTGCCCAGTTTCCATTGGTGGCCACGAGGAGAAGTCTCGATGATGGAGAGGCTATGAACAGGGGAGGCTTATGCAGAGCTGCTCTCTTTTTCGCACTAGGCAAGCCAGCGGTGGCAGCTGCAAGCGAGAAGGCATGCAAGCACTTAACACTATCAAGGCTACCACACCATCACTTCACATCAACCTGCACATGAAGCACCGACCCATACATATATATAAATATATATATATATATATATATATATATATATATATATATATATATATATATATATATATATATGTATATATATATATATATATATATATATATATATATATATATATATATATATATATTGTGTGTATGTGTTTATGTGTGTGTTTGTGTTTGTGTATACATAAATATATGTGTGTGTGTTCACACAAGGGGCAATCATTAAAGATTTCCCCTGACCCACTTCAGTTTATCCTAGGAGGCTGAAATTTCACGTGCATAATGATATTGATCTTTATAGATCATGTGTTGATATACAGTTCTTAATCTAATAACATGGTTTCTGTTATAGCATTGAAGGTACAGTGAGGTGTGAAAATGGAACGTGGAATATCGAGTAGTGATTAGGTTTTTATACTGGCATCGCCAGTTCAGGTCTGGTTGATATCTGTGGGAACAACTCCTATCCCGGCAACCCAAGTCTGTGATTGATGGTGTCATCCATCAAGTGGAAACTGCCATTTTGAAAGATCATCAAATTACTGTTCGTTAGCTAGCCCAAGATGTCCAGAAGCAGGAATGAGTCCATTGTTCCACGGCTCTTTTAGCCATGTGCCAAGAAAACCAGGACTCTTTTGACAGACTAATTATGCAGTATGATCCAGAAGCTAAGGCTCAGTCAAAACACTGGGAGCACTTTGACTCACCCCCCCCCCGCCCCCCCCAAAAAAAAATGTACGTGTCAGGCAATGTCATGCTCACAGATTTTGGGACCAGTCTGGAGTAGCGATGATGGATTTCTTGACAAAAGTACAACAGTTACAGGAGTTTACTTTGTTTCACTGCTATAGATATTGTGGGAGGTTATCAAAATCAAGAGGTTCGGAATGTTGACCAAAGGTGTCCGCCTACAGGACAACTCTCACATTGCCCAAATGAAAACGCGTTCCCGTGGCTACGACAGGCTTCCTCATCCTCCTTATTCTCCTTGCGCCATTTGACTTTCACCTCTTTTCCTCCATTTTTGAAGGGAAAACGTTTGCAAGATGTAAGATAATGATTTCTGAAGTCGGTTCATGGTTTCAAACGCAACCTGCAGATGAGCCAGGGGCTGCATAAAAACGACGGATAAGGATAAATCCGATATGTGAAGCTTAACCTCGCCCGGGCTATGCCATGAGGGGAGCCCGGCCTGTGTCGACTAATGCCGACTCGCTCACGTGTGTCAGCTGGTGCTGACTCGGCTGAACCTAGTCCTTGCCCGCCGTGGTGCCCAGCCACAGCAGTAACCTCCAGGCGACAATTGCAACTTCTCGCGCCTGGGCGGGGCGCGAACCGCCGACCCCTCGGATGAGCGGCGGACACGTTACCACTGTACTAGCCCGGAGGCTCAAAAAAAAAAAAAAAAAAAAAAAAAAAAAAAAAAAAAAAAAAAAAAAAAAAAACGACGGGAGAAGCGTGTCACTCTTGGTGGGACCTGTGTGGAGAAAGACTAATAACTGCATTACCATTATTGTTATGTTTAGTATTATTGATATAATAATAATTATTATTATTTCATTATCATTAATTATTATTATCATTATTATTATTACTACTATTTCATTATCATTAGTAGCAGTAATAATATCAATACTACTATCAAAAGTTATTACTATTGCTACCATTATCACTTTCTTTAGTTTGCTGTAATAATTACTTTTAACACTATCATATGATCCCACAGCTATTGCAGCTGCAGTTGGTACAAATGGTGGTAAAACAAAAATGATTAGCATTATTATCATATAAACATTCTGTTGACATCATTAATCAAACACGAAAAAAGTAGCGCCGTCATCTCTCCCATGTCTAAAATGAGGTAATAGCAAAATAACACACAGGATAAGATGGTAAAAGAAAATAGTCCCGTAAGCATTCCTATCTAATATAAATATAACAGCATTACAAGAAGAGATAATAACACGAAAAAATAACCCCGTAAACGTTCTCATGTATAATAGAAATATAATATTACCACACAAAGAAAAAATGACACAAACAAAGTAATTAATTAACCCCGTAACCTATCCGATATCTAAAAGAAAGAATAATCCAACACAAGATACAATATCACACAAAAAGAAAATAATCCCGTGGTCTCTGCCCCACGTCAGTAAAGGTGAATAAGCGACCTCGAGTGTTTGTTGTTGTACGAAGTGTCAAAGTCTGATCGATAACCTTTTTCACCATGGAAATTACCTTACCCAACGCGTCTATCACTCTGAAGGTATGAGTTAACAGCCATAGGTTTGTGGTGTTGTTCAATTGAATAGTTGGCTCTACAGTGATTTGTAATTTATTTAAGGAGTTGTCATCTGGTGATTGGTATTTGGTGTGATTATTTATTAGCGTTTTTTTTTTCATTCGATTTCGCCATGGGTTGTTTTACAAGGGTATTATGATGTGTATGTTATAAATACAGAGCATGTTATTTCCTAGTCCTTTTGTTGTGAAGAATTATATGATATTGAGATTTCACGATTTGATCTTTCAACTCCTTATTGTATGTTATGTTCCCCATTACCTTGTCCTTTTTTCAGCCAAATCTCCTTATAGAACTAAAGGTAAATTTCCAGTTTTAAACAGCCTTGGACTTTCAAAACAATTTTTTTAATACAATGTTTCACGTTTTTTGGAATGGAATGTTCCTTCATTGTTTAATACCATTATTATATAATCTCACATTTGGCTCTTGACAAGGGACATAACTTTTATTCCATGACATCAAAGTTGATAAAATGTGTAAGCATTGGCTTCCTACTGCATTTTTAGGAAGAATTACCATGATTTATTTACAGCAAAGTAGAACATAAACATTAAAAATATCTTCTAACATGTTTGTTCTAACTCTAATGGGAAAGAAGCCAAGTTCACCTATACAGTTACATTCCACAATTATGCAGCTATATCTTGGATTACCTTTTGCCTGAATGATGCACAAGACAAATGCATTAAATCATGATTTAAGAAAAGCAACTTTGAATAGGAAAATGTTTTTTGGAAGTTTCCTGATAATCCTGTCAAATTTATTCATAAAGCTTCATTACTCTTTGTGCAAACAGTAACATTATTATATTGAATAATGCAAAAAGTTATGCTCTTGATAGTAGTTCCATGTCGAGGGATCATTGTGATGTATGCAGATGTCATTGCTTTCAAGCAACAAACTTTTAACACATTTGAGCAACAGAGCTTGCTGTTCTTAGTGTTGACTAATGTCAAATAAGGTAACAGTTCAATATATACTTGCCATAATATGTAAGATGGAATTGATTTGCCTTTTTCCGAGTGCCAAATACTTCGGAGGCTGTGGCAGCTGCTTGATGCTCTGCAGCTTTAAATAATTATCCATCCTACGTATTTACAAATACTGTTAGCCTGATTTCATCACACACACTGTGATAGCACACCGAATCCATTTGTTGTGGTCATATGCACTGGAACTATCTCATCAAAAGGAATTGGGGCAGTCAGGGGTAGGTCCTTCTCTTTCTCATCTGAAGTGGGGTATGGCCAAGATGCTTACAAAAAAATGTTGTGGAGGAGCGAATCTTATTTTTGCTTAATACACAAACAATACCCAAAGTAATATAAATGTAGCTCACATATATCAACTGGTTCACCCTCTACTATCAGTAAAGCCACAGGGTAGGAATATATGGCTTTATCAAATGGTGTACATATCCGCGGTACTTTAATAGGCAGTTTGCATATCAGCTATTACTATGATGGTTTATGGTTTATTTAATTTATTGGGTGTATGATCACATCTACTGCCACAATTTCCCATTCTCATTCAATATCCTACAAGACCCTTAACTTGTCTGAGCTGTTATATTGGTGATGTATTTAATGAATTTTTTGTTTGTTACATTTGAATAATAATGCTCTAATCTGCACTGATGGTTATGATGTCCAAATACAGTTAATAACTTTCTCATAATCCCATACCTTCAAAAACCAATGACAAAGGCAAATTATATATTTGAAAGGTGAAAATGTAATCATTTTTATCACTCCAAAAACAACTGCAGTGCTGCTTTCGCATATATCATATCATTCTCCAATATTTACAGTTATCTGCTCTTTGGCAGAACACTGTGATGTAACAAAATATAGAGGTTCCTATTTAAAGTAAAATCTAAAATAACAATCATTTGTAGAGCTCACACTGCTTGCAATCTGATCTCCATTTTTAATTAGAATCAAATTTGCTATACATACCTATTACACACTTGGTACGATGTGAGTCATTATAGATATTTTCTGCAGTGCATTAGCTTTTGTAGCTAGCATATCACATGATTGCAACGTACAGTAAAATGTTTTAAAGCTATTGAGAGAAAATCATGCAGTAGTGTACAACATTTTCAAATTCCTGCACAATTTTTAAGATCCCTCCTGCCT
>NC_051395.1:22904396-22919396 GCF_015228065.2 Penaeus monodon | reverse complement strand
AGCAGAGGACTTACTAGGGGAATGAGGGTGTGAGAATATCATGGCTGTGCTTGGAGGAAACTTGCCATATAGTACCAGGTTGATTAGTGGATGCCATATACTGTAGATCTCATTGATAATTAAAGTCATGGGAAAAAAGCCCATCAGTTTTAGACAAGCCATGCAAGGTTATTGCAGATAGTAATGCCAACACATTATGCAAAAAGCCATGATTGTGATGTAATGCAGCTTGTTACATGGAGATATTAAAAATCTAAAGAAATAATTTGCTGAGTTACTTATGAGGAATCTTTCTTCCTTTTTTTTTTTTTTTTTTTTTTGGGGGGGGGGGGTATAAAGTTGCAATTAAGGCTGGCACCTCTACTAGATTTTCTGATTTTTGTACATATATGTTTTGATATTCATAGGTTTCTGTTATCATTCCCACAGAATAGTTTCATTACATGCAGAATTAGGCTATAACCAATATCTTTTAAAATTACCACTCAAAACAATGCAGTAAATGCTTGGTGGAGAAAGCAAAGAAATTGTGATTTTAGGGAGTAACTTTGATGTCGTAAAACTCCCTAAAGGTATTAAGGAGGGGCCTTGGCATACCTTTGGGAGATATTTCAAGGGTTCAGAGTTATTATTATATCTCAAATTGTCAAGATTTTTCATCCTTGGTTATTTTTGTGAGGTTGGTTCCCTGTAATGAAATCACTCTCTCTAACAGCTGGAGGTGCCATGACATTTGGTGCAGCCATGGCAGTCATCAACCTACTAGTGCGGCCTCTATCAAGCTACCTCCTCTACCGCATAGTCCAGGACCGAGCAGGGTCATACGGCACCTTTGGACTGCCTTCTGGATTTGAAAGCATCTTTGGTGAGTTCTCTTGTTCCATTTCCCTTTAATAAGTAGCTGCATAGGAACATCTCAAACTATGGATTTTGTCATGCGTCAGCTTTCTGCCTCCTTCATGTAGGCTCTGCTCAACTGTCTCATTATGGAGATTCTTTATTCTTGTCCAGAGATCTCTAAAGTAGTCAGCATTCAATATGTGTTAATAAATTACTAATTGGGTCTGTAAAGACTTACGGCTGATTGTAAGTTCTGGGAGTCAAGAGCTGATACTATATAAGAATTTAGATTCATGAAATATCATAATAGATTTAAATTACAACCTAAGTTCTTTAAGAGGACCATCCCTCAGGAAGGGAGGTTAGAATGGTGAATTGTAGTTAGTTAACTTACAGTGCTTGTAAATGAATGAGGAAACTATGTAATGGTTATTATGATTACTTTTTTATGCACCTTAAAACCTGCCATTTGTGTTTAAAAGTTCATTAAAATGCAAAAGGCATGCTGTTCTGAATAAATAGCAATATCCAGTTATTTCATTGAGTATAGTGGCACCTGTGTCAAAAAAAAAAAAAAAAAAAAAAAAAAAAAAAAAAAAAAAAAAAAAAAATATATATATATATATATATATATATATATATATATATATATATATATATATATATATATATATATATATATATACGTGTATGTATATATATATATATATATATATATATATATATATATATACATATATATATGTATATATAGTTGAAATAGCTGTAGAATACATTTCTAGTGGAAAATGTGAAAAAATAAGTTCAGATTTTAAAACCTTTGTGGGTGGTTAGCACGGTATAAATCCTATAAGAAGTGCAATTTTATGCTCCCCAACATGCAAAAACAACATTGAGTTATCTGAAATTATTATCTTTTTAAGATCAGATGATCAGAATAAGATGCACAGGATGGTTCCCAGAAATAAAGAAGAAATCTGTTATTGATAATATCCATGTATTCATTTATTTATTTTGCATGCCTTGAAATTGATAAGGGGTCAAAGATTCCATGATGAAGTCAAAGATCTAAAAAGCTTAGGGCCCTTGATTATATTGAACTAACAACTATTTCCCTTACATCGGCAGGTGGACGACGCAGCCCCTATGAAGACATTGACCAGCCTCCTCAGCAGACGCCTTCTGGGATTGACACACAGAACACTGCAGCTCCAGGGTCGCCACCAGACAATCTCTTCACCACTTAAATACCCAGTTGGCAGTTGGCAGCAAGAAGCTTCATCTCTTGAGCTTTCTGTTGATGAATATGAATTGTTTTCAGCTCTTCAAATGGACATAATTGATGATTGCTTTAACTGCCGGTAGATACATGCCAAGTGAAACAAAAGGGAAGATTCTAGTCTAATGATTATCTTTGGCTATTCAGGTTATTTATCTGAGGTATGGAAAGAATAATGCAAATAACAAGTGTGATAGTAATCCAGAGTATCAAAATAATATCACTGTGTGAATTTCTTTGATCATGATTAGAATAGAGTATAATATTAACCTAATGCCACCAGGAAAGTGTAGTGTTCACTGTAGTATTACCCTATGAAATATCATTACACATAGATGGCTCCACAAGTGCTTATCCACCAAGGAGTCACATTAGTAGACCTTGCCTAATTTCACTTTTATATATATATATATATAGATATATATATATATATATATATATATATATATATATATATATATATATATATATATATATTAGTGGTATTATTATTGTAGACATTATAATTATTGACATTACTAATGGCAATATAAGATCAAACAATATATTTCCAAAATTAAGGAAAAGGGTAAACATGGTACTTGTAATTGGATCATTGGTGACTTAGTACTGGTTGAGCCATCATTGTGTAAAGACAGTTAATAAACTAAACACAGTGGCCATGGCATGTGCTTACTTGCCATCCCCCGTGACATCAGGTTAGATATTTACTTCACAATGGAGAATTTTTATAATTTCCCATTATACATTCCATTTTTACTAATCCTGCACAGTGTTTATTTCACAAACAAAGTTTGAATTAACATATAATAGCCTTAAAGAACACATGCCCATGCACACACAGACACATAATGCATACACTTGTACAAACACAAATCTTTGCACATGCATACTATCACTGGTACACTTACGCCCACACCAACCCAGCCACCTACATACTCGCCCACCCTCTGTCTTTTCTTCTCTCCCTCACATTCTCCCGCATCCATTCATAACTTTTGTTGGCTTTGAAGGGAGTGTAATTTTGAAATATAGGGGAACTTGCAAGTTGTGATAGCACATCTTTTCCTGCTTTTTGTGGCTGTAACATTCTTCCTTTATTTCTTGGTACCCAATTTAATTTTCATCTGAATCTTGTGTACATTATACTCTGCATTCCATAGATAGGAGTATACATTATGCTGGTTTTAATCCAGTGTAGAAAGCTTTTTTTTTTTCAGTATATTCCATGCTTATAAGGTTTAGATTGCTCTCCCTATTTTTTACAATGGAAATGCATAGCGATTGATTTTAGAATACTGTCCAAAAATAGAAATAAAACTATATAACAGAATAGTTTAATATTACTAAGAGTATGTATAAGAAAATTATTATAGTAAATTTAAGTATTTTTGGTACTTGGACACACACATGCACACAGGTGTGTGTTTGAGTGTGTTACATGTACGTATTTGTATGTATATGTGAATGAGTGTTTTGTGCATATGTGTGTGTGTTAGGGTGTATATTGTTTATGTATATGTATATGAATGGATTGTGTTCATGTGCTTGTGTGTACATGTATATTTGCATTTGTGTGTAAATGCGTGTGCACGTGCGTGCGTGTATCTTGTCTGTATGATTTGCATATTTACACAAGATAAACACATTTGATCCTATCTCCCTTTCACAGTAAGACCTGAATGTAATGTTTTAGTTCACACTGGATAATTATTAGAAAAAAAAAAAATTGAAGTTCTGTTAAAATCTGTAATGTATTTTTTTTGTGTGTGTGAACTATAATAATTAATTTAGATTACAGTATTTATTGAACAAGCAAAAGTAATGCATTGCAGATGAAATGCATTAATTGTTTTAAGTGAGTTTTTATAACTGCACAATCATTTAGAAGTTCTTTAAAAGAGTGCATGCTTATATAATTTCACCATAAGATGATTAAACTGTACACAACCTTTTGGTTAAATGAAGTTGGAAACCTGCATTTATTAACATCCCATATTCGAAAAAAGGCTGGAGTAACAAAGGTGCTGGAGGTGAATTTAATTTATTAATTCCATCTTTGCTCTTTCCCTGGCTTTTTCTTTTGTTGTTGAGTGCACGATCTGCTTTATGTATGTGCAAATGCGAGTAAGAGCATGCTTATGCTTGTATGTAAGTGTTTAAGATAATAAATGGTGTTATAGAAAATGTGTAGAATGTGTATCTATTTTGTTATAACATTTAAGGTTTAATGGACTGCTAACACTATTTCTGGTTTTATGATAAGGGTGGTAAACAGCTTTCATATGTCAACCCTTTCTTTTTTCTTCTTCTCTCCAATATATCTTGATGTTTGTATTTTTCCAAGGCATTTCATATCTTTTTTTATCAAGAATATTTAGAGTTATAGAGACATTTATGAATTATACCAGAAATGTGCCATGGACGTATATACCTGTGTTTAAAGCATTTAATAATAGTGGATCTAGAGTTTGTTAAAATTCTGTTGGTAAATGTGAACAATTATCATTCCATTTGGTACATTATTCTGATGTAACATATTGTCTGATAGATTATAGAATGAATTTTCAAATACATATGTGTACTTACATATACATATATATATTTTTTATTTCTTTATACTTAAAATTATTAGATATGTGGTTTTTAGTGATGTGTGCATAAACCTAAATGACATAGTTATGAATTGTCTTACACTTAAACCGTAGCAGCTCTGCTTGTGCCTTGCTAGGCTGGTAAGAGATTGTTTTCAGCCAGTGCTACACACAGTGATGGCTCCTAAACAGAATCGGAGAAAGATTATCTCTGCTGCCAAGACAGGTTATTCTGTAGGTGTAAGTTGGATTATTATATGCTACATACCAAAATGTTCTTTGTGCAGAGAGTGGAAGTTATGTATGTATGCTCTTGAAGACATGGGAACTTACAATGCAAATTCTTGTATTATAATTCCACCTTCAGAAAATCTCTCACATGTTTACAAGGGTATTCTTTATTTTGTACTTAAATGGAAAATGATTGTGTAGATTTTGTTCCTTTAATCAATATGTTTCATGTTGCTGTTCATCATAATAAATCTGCCAGTGATTGCTGCATAAGAAACTATTCTGCATGTCTGAGTGTCCTAATTTTTTTTTTTTTTTTTTTTTTTAAGTCAAAATAAATATTAGTTTGAATAATTGATCTTTACATATTTTCATCTTTTTCTATGTGATATGTATAATTATCTCCATTCTCTAAATGAATTTGATAAAGGGAATGTGAATCTTAATTTCTCCTCTTTGTGAGTCAGAGGAAATACATCTTAATCTTCATCTGGCTTTGTTGGCATACTTTTGGTGTATTTTTACAAAAGTATTCTTACAAACAAAGTAGAAACTATATATAACATTTACAAGCAAAATCTACATTAGCTACATGTCCTACATATCACACATAAGCTACCTTCCAGGACATGAAAATCACTAATAAATAGGTTCCTTGATGTAATCACACCCACCTTATAACTATAACCCAACAAATGCACCTATTCTATAGTAACACAGAAAGACAAGACACTTTATCTGATCAATCTCTGAGTAACTCGACCCACTTTAACCCATTCTGTACAATCACCCCAGTTGGCATCTTGTCTCCAAGTTCAAATTTCTCCTTTAATTGCCCCATTCTGTGAGATCTGCCCCAGTTGTGTCCAAGGTAACATCTCACCTGAAGTTGGGGTTGCTAGTCCAGGAAGACATTTAGTTATATTAAAAGTTCCTTCTCCTACTATAAGGATATTAGGCAGTCTACACCCACTTCATTAAACCCCTTCTTTTCTTTCTTCTTCTTTTTTTTTTTTCTTTCTTTTTTTTTTTTTTCTTTCTTTTTTATAAACTACCTACTGCAGAATTAACTCAATGTTTGAGAGCCTTCCCTCAGGTTAAGTAATTTATGGGAGCTTGCCTTTACATATTACCCAATGCCTCCAAGAGTCCCCAGTAATTATAATGGGTAGTTTGTTATAGTACTGTAATTGTAAACTCTGGTACAAAAAGTGCATAGCTATCAAAGCTACCACAATATTATCAGCTGCCTCACAGTCCTCAGATGGGAGTACATATAATGACCCTTAGTAGATCCAATGCAAACCTCCTAGCTCTGTCACTCTGGGATGTCTCTTTACAAGAAAGGAAGATACATAAAAGAATAAGCACCAGGAGGATACAAGGAATGTTAAAAGAGTCAATTAACCCATAGGCCATGGGTACATATACTGTCCACTGTATTTTTTTTGTGAATTTTGTTGCACACAGATAGTTCAGCAAGTACTCAGACAGGAGTCAGTTAGTAAGCTCCATTCCTTGAATTTTCATATTTTTTAAATTATTATCGACATTATGATTATTATAATATTAAAATACTAATATCAATAAAAATAAAGAATTTTCCTGTAAACAAGGAAAAAAGATGAACAGATGTGACAGATAGGACTAGTAACTGATTCCTTGGTGACTAAGCACTTGTGAAGCCATCTATGTGTTAAACAATCAACAAATAGAATTCACAGTGGACATGGCATGAATGTCATGATGTTATCGTGGCACAATTGGTTGAAACTTGGAAACCATTTTTGTAGAAGATTGTGCAACAGTCTAAATCTAATTAACAGTGGTTAGAGGGATTGTATTTTTTTATGACCTAGCTTAAGCAGTGATTCAGTAGTTTATTTTCAAGAGGCAAATTTATGTATAATTTTCATTGTGTGATTTTAGTATTTTAAATTATCATTTGTAATTTTAATATAATTGCATCTGTCCTTAAATGTGTTTTCTCTGATGTAATTTATGTATAACTGAAAAATCATTTTGATAATTATGCTTTCAGTTTAACTTATATGATTTCTGATGTAAACTATTTTACATTTTTTTCTGTAATACATACTGTAATTTCACCACAATAGAAAATCAGTTCTAACATTATACATGCAAAACTAATTTTTTAAGGTGAAGCTTATGAACTGTTTATAATAACTGAGATTATATTAGCTCAGGTTTATATAATGTGAAATTAGATGTGTATTTACTGACTTCGGAAAATTAATAAGGGGAAAGTGAGTAGTGAAACTTACGTAAGAAGTAGTTAAATAACTGAACAAATCATATTAGTTTGAACTGAATACATCACATTGGATTGAAGATAGACTAGATATGTTGTTAACCCTTTTCTGACGGGTAGTATTCATAGTGGCCCGGGCCTCGCTGCCGGGGGCTTATATCGTCACCCTAGCATGCACGACCACTCATGCCAAATACCAGCATCCCATGCCGTTTCTTCGTAATACTACGAAGATATGTTGTATTTTCAGTTTTCATTATTTTTTATTTTTAAAGTCTCTACTTGCCAAACTTCCAGATAAATTGAGACTGAAGGGTATTTTTGTTGTTATATAGACTCCATAATTGATCATTATTCGGTCTATAGTCCGAATAAAATAAGCAGTGTGCGGCATCATGGAGTTGAAATCGTCGGTTTGTTGCATTTTTTTTGTTTGTTGCATGGTAAAAATGAGAAAGTGTTAAAACCGACTTAATCCCACTTTCACTGGCAGAAAAATAATCTTTTGCCGTGATTATAACAAAAAAAAACTCATGGCATGTCTATACATACTCTATGGCATGTACGTACGTGCCCCCGGCAGATGGTCCCGCCATGCCATGGCATGTGCGTACATGCCACCCGTCGGCAATGGGTTAATGATCATTCAGGTGGATTAGGAGCATCTTTGTATAGGAACTTCCTTACTAATTCTTGGGACTGAGGCCCATTGTAGGGGATAACCCGTGCCTTCGTCCTCAGCCCTCACTTCAACTAATTTTGCATGGTCTTTGCTTCTCCTCCTTTCCTTTTTCTTTTCTGCATCCCCATGTTCAGTCCACTTATCCTATACGTTAACTCATGTTTGCCATTTTTGCCACAATACTTTATCATTATGCTCCCTACTCCCTTAACCTCCTTCCCCTTTTAACAACCTTTATATTCAACCCCATCAGCTCCCCTTCTTTACCCTTTTCACTACCATACTACCCTCTAGTACTGTTCAAGCTATAACTTTACCATAATCATTAACTATTCCCTCACCCTTTTTGCTACTATACTTTACCGAAGCACCAAATGACCTTTGATGTCATATAGCACTTTCTTACTAGGGGCTTTGCCCCCAAGCCTCATGCTATCTCTATATTTTATATGCTGCTAATGAGCTTAGATGTTGGTGCAGCAGAAAGTTTTCAATAAAGAAAATTTTCCTGCTGAGTATTAATCATCAAATTTCTGGTACTGTATACAGAAACATTTCCATAGAGAATGAAAAACAGTAATTTCCCAGCTTACAGAAAAGGCTAATATGTTATCAGATTTGGGGGCTGGAACTTCTCATCTGAACGCTTTTCCACTGAGGATCAAAGATCTTTTTAGCAATTTGAAAATAGATCTTTTAACATTGCAATAGCCTGTTCTGCCAGATTAACTGACTGGACATTTAGTAATGTGGTCACAAGGGTAAAATGACCACTCCAGGCAAGAATGGCATTACTTACTGTACACTTTGCCTATATATATCTATAAATTCAGCTTATCCCAAGAAAGCCTCCCAAACAGAGAGAATAAGGATTGATGCATTCCTCAATCAAAATCCAACTGATGAATACCAAGTCATTTTCTTGATCTCAGTTCAGTGCAAATGGTTAATGGGTAAAAGCAAAACAAATGTGCTAGACATCTAAGGTCATGGAGCACTATAGGAAAGTACAGTGAAGGGTTAGTGAAGCATAGTTGAGTTACTAGCTATTTGCTATGTCAATTTTCTAGAATATTGAGAAGGTTAAAGGTGGATAAAGAAGATGAGTGAATGGGTTAAGGGTAGGGTTAGGTAAGGGGATTAGGTTAAGTTAAGGATATGTATGCACCTGAGGAAGGAGAAAAGGTTGTCAAAGTAGAAAGTGTGAGATTCTGTAAGGATGTCTGATAGGGTGGGAGGTCCGTGAAGGGATGATTCTGAACTAACTCATGCATCATATAAATGCGAAATTATCCCCAAGGCAATATGGATTACTCCCAAGATGTAATAGTCAGCACTTCTTTGCAGAGTAGTAAATAGACTTAGACTGGGGGGATGCAAATTGTATTTCTTGATCTTAAATCTGCCTTTCATATGGTAAGCTTTTAACATGGCTGAAAGTGCATGTATAAAACCAATCAGTTCATGTTCTCTTCAAAGGAACTGAAGATACTTATTCTAAATTGTTTGAACCTGACACCTAACGGGATATACTCAGTCTAATGATATTTAACATTCTTATGCATTGATTATTAAATGATCAATAAATTCGGGCCCGTTATTCCTTTATCTGCTATGCTGATTATTTTCTTTGTTAATGTCCCTAAAAAAGCATTTTATCCCTCTTTTATATTTAAGCATTATATCTTGCTGCTATCAGTATCTTAAGACTATAAACAGTGTATATGTATTATAGTGGAGGGAACATAGCAGTCAGGGTGCAGAGTAATGTGTGCTTTTGTTGTATATTAAAAACATATTTTGCAACATCTGGAAAGCAGGAGAGTTCATGACAGGTCTTGTGCTTTGCAAAATGAGTTGGCAGGAATCTTTATAATTATTGTTTTTTTATTTGATTTTTTTAAACATCTAAGGTCATTAGCAGTGTATTTAAAATACAGTGAGGTGAGGGCTGAGGTCCAAGGTAGGGATGAACCGCCACATTGGGCCCTAGTCTCCATCTCCTAAGGCCCCCAACAACAACAATGAGCAAAGGAAGATTTATAAGAAATGAATTTCCATCTAATATTATAAAACACAGGACCATGCTATCCATTTTGTGTGTCTATCAATCACATGTTGGAATCCCGAAGCATGATCATGCTGATCACCTAGCAAGGTCAGCATATGATAGGCAAAGTGTGGATGTAGATCTTAAAGTACCTCTTGCTTTGATTTCATGTATTAAGAGAACTTCCTGCAAGGGGGACTTAATAGAGCAGACAAATTCTGCTCAGTGTATTAGTATTATATTAAGTTTGTTGGTAAGTCTGTGAAATCTGCATTGTGGAAGACACTGAATGTAAAATATACAATGTATTAGTAAAGATGTAAAGATGTACTACAAGAAAAAAAAATGTTTGCTGGTCATATCATTTCTTTATGGCCAAATGCAGGACAAGCATATTTGGTTATCACTATTTGGCTACGTTCATAACAAAAAATAGCATTATGTACTGCATACAATAAATTATTAAATCCCATTTATAATTAGAATATAGAAGCTTACCATAACACTTCGAGAAGATCAAAATCATGGTATTCAAACCAGATTTTATTGACTGTTTGACATAATACATCCGTAATACATAATACGTCTGAATCACTACACATTCAGAAATGTGTTCAAATATATTGCAATAAATCATAACAAGCAATTATTATCTTTACAAGAAGTTTTTCCTCTAACGTAAGAAGCGAAGAAATTAGACTAAACGAAACCCTTGTAACCTCAATGAAGTTTCTTGAAGTGATGCGAGGCGGGACCCGGTCGGCCTGTGGTAGGGACCAGGTTCTCCCAGTGCTCCCTATTTGCTCTACGATGGGGAGAAAAAAATGGTGAGATGTGTGTGTAGTCACAATTTTTCTTCAAATATGGATGTTATGTATTCGTTTGGACTATTATTCTCTTTTATTCACCTGGCGATAATAATTAAAAAAAGATACAAAGATGTAGAGTAACTTTCACGGTCAGTTCTGTGGTCAAGCAGATATGTGGCTGAAAACGGATGGAATGTTCCCTATTAACGAGCCACTCACCTCGCGCTAATGAATTCGTATGAGCTATTCCAGATGCCTGCGCCCCAAGGCTCGTGTTTGGCGCTTGAAGCCGGGAGTTTCCCCCGCTCTTCGGCCAATTCTTCGGCGATGGCGCGGATGTGGTAGGGCTCGAAGCCGCAGCAGCCGCCAATGTAACGCACGCCCACCTCGTAGGCTGCGCGGGCGTACTTGTGCACATCGAATCTCGTAACTGAACGGGACTCCAAGGCTGCAGGTTGGAAGGCTCTGTTTAACGCCAAGATGCTCAAATTCTGAAAGCTTCAAGTTATACTGGCTTAGTACTAAGGTTTCTGCGTCTCTAAAAGGGGATTACACACCCAACGGATATTCTGGGCAGCTGAGGTATCCGTATCTGTCTGTGCCCGTCGAGAAGAATCCGTTGGGCTGCGTCATGAGGAAGGGGCGAAGGCCTTGAGCGTCGAGGGCCTCCTTCATGAGCCTGATGGTGTCGATGGTCATCAAGGGGTCGAACAGGCAGTTCACGCCGACTGCGAAACACAGCATTTCGATAATTTAATTGCAGGCCTATTCAGCTCTAGATTTGTCATATCAATGAGTTAGTGTTTGTGATATCTGAATGCATCTCTGTCTTTATTTTATTTCATTTGTTTAAATAGGAAACTCATTGATATAGAAAAGTAAGGGTCATGAAACCCCATTCGCCCTGACCACGCCAATGGACCTGTTAGATGACGGGCTGATTATATTCACTTCATCTCACTTTAGAATTTGCGAGTTTTATCAGCCAGTAGATGAGAATTGCTAACTTGGTAATAATGTTAAAAATATAAACATAAGAATCCTGTGGATCTGAAGCTAAAAAAGATGACTGACCGACGTCAGCGCCTGCGCGGGCCATCCTGACGGCACACTCCCCCGGTGGGACGCCGGTGAGGTCGCCCTCCTTGCCGATGCACATGGACGCCGCCACGGGCAGCCCGCACTTCTTCGCTTCCTCGATCGCCCATTCAATTTCCTCGACGTAAATGTAATACTGTCAAGATATGGTAAAAAACAAGAATGAACTGGATAATGTTTTCTACTGTTCCGCAGTTTCATAGAACCTGAAGCTCACTATAACCTCCTTTTCTGTATCTATATCCTTCTCTTTCTTTGACATCTCCCACTGGAAAATAAATGTAAAAATTCAATAAACCATTTAACTCTCACAAAAGAAAAGAGGAAATCTACGAAAAGAAAAAAAAAAACTTTTTTTGCCATTGTACAGTATCATCACGACAGTGTCACCCATTACCATAAATTTCCCCATCCCACGCCTTACTTCAACGATAAGGAAATCGACTTTGTTCTTCCTTAACGTATCCAACTGGGTCCTGATGACGGCCTGTACTTCCTTCTTCCCTTTTCCTTCACGGTAGGCATAACAGTGTGTAATTCCTCCGGCTACCAACGCGTCGCCTTCAGCTGCCACTTCATGAGCCAGTGTACAGGCATTGTCGTTTAGTTGAGAACACTGCAGATCGAGGCAGTTACTCTACTGTTCTTGTAATCGTTACTGAGTTTAATATTTCCTATCATTATTCGTTTTCAGGATCAGCATTATTATCACTATCATCATTTATTAGCATTTGTTATTGTGAGTATCACCTTCAAAGTGCCCACAAAACATTTCTAAATATAATTAACATTACACAAGATGTAAAAACGACAAAGCCCCCAAAAGGTTGATTTTCAGAACAGTGATTCAGGGCAATTAGAGAACAAGAACTCGGGGCAATTAAATAACTGGGATCAGGGAAACTAAAGAGCAAGGACTTAGGGCAAACAAATACCAGGGATTCAAGGCAACTAAAGTACAAGGATTCAGGGCAACTAAAGAACATGGACACAGGGCAACTAAAGAATGAGGACACAGGACAACTGAGGAACAGGGATTCGGGACAAATGAAGAACAGTGACTGAGGACAACTAAAGAACAGGGATTAAAGGCAACAGAAGACGGGGATTGAGGGCAACCAAAGAACAGGAATTGAGGGTAACTGAAGGACAGGAATTGAGGGCTACTAAAGAGATTGAGGGCAACGGAAGGACAGGCTTTGGGGGCAACTAAAGAACTGGGATTGAGGATAATTGAAGAACAGGGATTGAGGGCAACTAAAGAACAGGGGTTGAAGGTAATTGAAGGACATGGCTTGAGGGCAATGGAGGACAAGGATTGAGGGCAACGGAAGGGCAGGGACACGGGACAACTAAAGAACGAGGACACAGGATAACTGAAGAACATTGACTAAGGACAACTAATGAACAGGGATTAAGGGCAACAGAAGAACAGGAATTGAGGGCAACTAAAGGAAGGGATTGAGGCCAACGGAAGGAAAAGGGATTAAGGGCAACTAAAGAACAGGGATTGAGGGCAATTGAAGGAAAGGGATTGAGGGCAACAGAAGGACAGGGATTCAGGATAACTAGAGGAAGGGATTGAGGGCAATGGAAGGACAGGGAATGAAGGCAACAGAAGACCGGGACACAGGGCAACTGAAGAACAGGGATTCAGGACAACTGAGGAACAGGAATTAAGGGCAATTAAAGAACCTTACAGAGAACTTCTGGCCGTTCTTTAAATCCAGCACGTCGTCGGTAGAGAAGAACGTGAAGGTCTGGAGGACATCGCTCCCCGCCAAGAGAAACTCGCGATGAAGTTGCTTGACTGTAGTTGGGAGTGGGAGGGTGTTAGGTGTGGGCTGTGAGACTGGGCTGTTGGGCGTTGTAGATAAATGGATAGAGAGGAAAGGAGAGAAGGGAAGTAGTAAGAGGAAAGGAGACGGGTGGATAAATAGGGTGACGGAAAGATCTTTGGACTAAAAGTTGATTCCGTTCCAGCTTTTCCCTCTCTTCGTCACCTCCATTTGTCTATACCATTTTTCATGTCACTTTCTATAACTCAGCTCATATACTTCTCTCTTCAACTCTACCGGCTTCAGGGTGCTCCACAACGGCCTCTGGAGTCCAGTTCCCTGCTTTAACAAAGCCTCGTTTTTCCAGCGCCATGACGTAACCGCCGTCTCCGGTCACAACGCCATCTCGAAGGCGCTCCAGTAAACCCTGTGTATATTTTAGGGGATGTATTTTATTTAAATAAATGTTTTTAAGCGATGTATTTTTTATAAGCAAATTGTTATTTGGGTGGATCTTTTACATAAATAGATAGTTAAGATATACAAAAGGACCGCAGATGTATCGCGGAGACTCAGTCCAGCCTTCCTCGCCTCGCAGTGAACAACCAGCCAAGGTCTAGATAGTTATATAGACTTTGCAACCGGCTCCGCGATAAGCCAGCATACACTGTCTTGGCGCAGGTAGCTCGTGAAGTCACAGTTAATCATTGTTAGTCTTACAAATGCAATTTACGTATTTTTGTATTTTGATTTGTAGGTAACCATACCGAAATACATATTCATTAAATGCTCATTCCTTAAATGTGATTTGTTCTATTTCATTTCGTTTATAATGCTACTTTTGTTTCCGAATTCTTTAGCGATAACCCAGTGAAAACGATCACCTACTGAAAGTATTACGATATCGGGGATTTTCAGAAAAATATAATAACTGTGTTCCAGCTGCAAAACTTTCTCAGAGGTTTATCACTTCCCAGCCACCTTATATCTATAATCGGTGGTGATCGGGAGGGGCCCGGGAACAGAGTGATCTTCGTGGTACTGTAATTTGTGCTTCTAGGATGGGGTTCTTTCGCTAGTTCGTTCGCGCAATGCCGTGTCGAATCTTCCGTGGCCGAATCTTGCTTCGGGTTTTTCGTACTAATATTCTAAAATTGGGCTGAACTTGGTAACGAGAATGACAAGTAGTTTTTAAACGGTATGGAAACTTATATGCTGTTCTTATCTTTTTATTATAAACATTGCCTTCTGAAATTGACTAAACAAAGAGTGATTTTTAGTGAAACAGATTTCTGTGTGAGAATCACATTTAATTTGATTTTTTTTTATACAAAAGCGCTCGCAAACACACACACACACACACACAC
>NC_051395.1:22876896-22896896 GCF_015228065.2 Penaeus monodon | reverse complement strand
CTGTATTTCTGCTGTTGAGACGGGTGGCGCCTAGTTCATTTGACTGTATTTCGACTTACAAGTGAAATGGTGAAAATTCGAATCTACTGAGTATGTTCAATTTTTCTGATTGATGAATCAAAATTAGGTCAGATATAGTGAAAAAAATACAATACTGTCATGCATATCTGGTAGTGCTGTGGATAGAGGCAGGGTTAGTGTTACCGAGAGCAACAAATGGAGGTAGATGGGAATGGACACTGCTATCTTATAGAGCATAATAAGCAGAGTAATAAAACAACTGTATACATTTATAGCTGCTTCGTCCTCATATTTACCACAAAATGAGGATAATATCTGCATATCACCACTAAGAGTCGATATCACCCGCACACAGCATGATACCCTGGTTTTTGGACTTTGCCCTCCTAACCCACGGGCTTGATCCCAATTTCCTCACCACATTGCAGTATTTCCCTGGCCAGAGGCTCCACCCCAAGACTCCAACCCAGTCACCATATTTCGAGCATTTGAAGTAGAGGAATACATTAAAAGTGCAGTGTCTTTCAGTGAGGGAAGATGATTAATTATCATTTGATGAGTTACATGTGCAAAGACAGTTATTGTAGGGTTACCACACAGTAAATTATTCACTGGGAGCTGAAGCAAGGTTTGTCACAACCTATATTCTTCATTTTTGACGTTATTCTTTACCACTGCCAATTATTTCATATATCAGTGAGTGTAGTTTTCATGGGCAGCGGGAATTTGTGTTTCTCAAAATTTGCTAAGTAATTTTGTGATATAAAATTCGGCCTAGATGCACCCACAAAAGGTTAGTAAATAACATTCCTGTTGTGTATAATTGATTTATAATAATGTACAAATTGTGTGAGTGGAAATACATGGTACATGAAGACAATAAAATGAAAATTGTACATGAAAATTTGTCCTTTGTTTATTTATTCCATTCTATGAAATTACATGTCTTAATAACGATTATATTAGTAATGGAAATACAATTTTTTTCTTGAGATTCAAGGAGGGGTAGGCCTAGTAATTGACTCTTTAATGTCTAAGCTTCTGATAAGTCATCAATGTGTAAAAAAAGGAGTAAGTGCATTCACCCTGTGCCCAGTAGGTTAACGAAGTGTAGGTGCTTTTTGTGAAGACCAATGTTTCCTCTATGTGGAAGTGAAGGTCAGAAAAGTGAACAAAGAATATTTAAAACAACTGATAGGTTTTTCTCATGCAGAACTGAGCTATGTGTTGGGGATCAATAGCATTCAATCACTCGCACAGATTTTTCTTTGATACAATGGCATCACACTTAATGCTCTGGTAAAGGCCAACAAACCACCTCCATATTGGCTGGTGGGGGGACTATAAGCATGACAGAATACATAGTTAATCTTTATGGTGTGGATGCACAAATTTAGGGCAAATTGAAAATTGTTTTCTCCGAAAGGACAAAATAGTTGTAGTTGTCAGCACAAGAAATAATCTGCAGACACACACTGTAATACCACAAATGAAGGGAATAGATTGTGTAAAGTGCCACTCATAGCCTGAGTCCACATGATGCTCCAGAATTTCAGCTCTATCTTGCCTTGCAAACCAATGTTTGCCTGAAGGTGTGCTACTTAGATTGTTGAATGAATTTTATGACAAGACTGTTGACAATAAATAATGTGAAATGTAAAGGATAGAGCAGCACTTGATCCTTAGAACAAATGTTTAGTGAATGTGAGGATAGATTAATTTACATTGAGTTATTGTAAAAGCTTATGCTTTGTCATTAAAAAATAATAATAATAAATAAAAAAATAAAAAAATGTGTGCATAAAGGTATATTGTTTCCTGACATTTTTATAAGTGGAATTTTTCTTTGTTTTTTACTCAGTTCCAAGAGGGGAGGAGCAAAATGGTACCCAGACCCAGAATGGATTAAACAGTTTGATGGACCAGTAATGGTGCCATATGAGGGCCAGAGTCTGGAAATGCCAACCTGGAATGCCAAGCTTGCACCTGTGGAGAAGAAAGTACGCAACATCAGCATCAACTTTGGCCCTCAGCATCCAGCTGCTCACGGTGTGCTCCGACTGGTTCTGGAGTTAGATGGTGAGGTAGGTTGAGTGGAAAGTGTGCCATTTAAAAAAGAAGTAAATAATGGCTACGCAAAAAAAGTGTATAGTGTTAAGTCTCGGTGAAATTGAATTTTATCTATTAATATTTGATATACTTTGATTTATTTTACTACTACAGTTCAGTATAGAAGAGTAATACTTATTTGTAGTATCAGATTAACAAAATTTGTCCTTATGTTTGTCCATCTAACAGACAGTGGTGCGAGCTGATCCCCACATCGGTTTGCTCCATCGTGGTACAGAGAAGCTTATCGAGTACAAGACCTACACACAGGCTCTGCCCTACTTCGATCGACTGGACTATGTCTCAATGATGTGCAATGAGCAGGCCTATTCTTTGGCTGTAGAAAAGCTCCTTGGCTTGGAAGCTCCCATTAGGGCCAAGTACATTCGCAGTAAGTAAACATGATCTTTACAACTAGAGAGAAAATGTTTCAGGAGTTATAATGTGATAGTTTAAATGAAAATTAGCTAGAGCATTATTCGAGATTTAACCCAAATTGCTAAATTGTCAAGTCAGAGGGTAGCCAAGCTGACTCAGCTCAACCTGAGTTAATTTCTTCCTTCCTTCCATACATACTTCCTTCTATCCATGATCATGATCATTGTGTTTCCAACATTACCATTTGGGAAAAGTATCATAATTAATGACCAATATGATGAATCAGTCACATAAATCCATAAGTGGTCAGAAAAAATACTTGCAGGTTGTGTAAGCCCAACACTCAGCTGTAATTTATAGTGTGAAGGAGATATATATTTACCTAATAACTTCACTAAGACAGGGAAAATCTAAGAAAACTGTCATACGGAAAGGGGAAAAAATCTATATCTGATATGTGAAGTAATCTGCACAAGCAAAGAACATTGTCAGAAATTTAGAAAATAGGTTGTGATAAATATGACATGGAGACAAAGTCCACAGCCACTGGGTGGTGGTCCCCAAATTAGGAAGGTTTTTGGTTTATACATCAATGTTTGTGGATTCCCAGGAGTTCTCCCAAGGCAGGAGGAGTGTCATAGTATTGTGTGTGTTGTCACTTCATAAACAATTACTGGGATGGGAAGTATACATTTGCTAAAAAGGGTCATTTAATGGTCTTCAAACAAGTGTTTAGGGAATTACAGGAAAGATGATATGGATTTTCTCTGGATAGAACTGATTTATCTTGTTTCTCTTTAGCCATGTTTGCTGAGGTTACACGTATCCTGAATCACTGTATGTTCCTGGGAGCTCATGCCTTGGATATTGGTGCTCTTACTCCCTTCCTCTGGCTCTTTGAGGAGCGTGAAAAGATGATGGAATTCTACGAAAGGGCATCTGGAGCTCGGCTTCACGCTGCTTATGTGCGACCTGGTGGTGTTGCTTTTGTAAGTTTTTTTTGTTTTGTTTTGTTTGTTCATTTCCTATCCTTTTTACTTTTAAGTAAAGGATAGAAGAAGCTTAGGAAAATTTCTAAATATTCTTGTGTGTATATATATATATATACATATATATATATATATATATATATATATATATATATATATATATATATATATATATATATATATATATATATATATATATATATACATATATATACATATATATATATATATATATATATATATATATATATATATATATATATATATATATATATATATATATATATATATATATATATATGGGGGGGGGTGAAAAACACTTAAATACTATAACATGTACCCCCCCCCCCCCCACACACACACACACACGCACACACACACAAAATCTACATTATCTTGAATACGAAATTTTTATTATAAACCTTTTTCTCTGCCTTCCTCAGGATTTACCAATTGGCCTGATGGATGACATTTATGAATTCATCTGTAAGTTTGGTGAGCGTCTGGATGAAGTAGAGGATGTGCTCACCAACAATCGTATTTGGAGGCAGCGAATCATTGACATTGGAACAGTCTCCGCTGAGGATGCTCTCAACTATGGCTTCAGGTATTATTTGTTATTTATTAATTCTATTGTATATGTAATTTGCATATATATATATATATAATATATATATATATATATATATATATATATATATATATATATATATATATATATATATATGTAAGTATGTTTGTATATATATGTGTATGTATGTGTAATTTTTTTCTCTTCACTTCCTCCTCTTCTTCTCCTCCTCCTCCTCCTTCTTTTTCTTATTCTTTTTATTCTTCTTCAACAAAGATACTTTTATTATGTGAAAGGCTATCCTCATTGGATTTTACAGTTAGCCAAAGATAGCCTGTTCTTGAGTTAAAAAAAAAAAAAAAGATGAGATACTTATAAAATATTCTGTATACATTTTATTGATTATGATGTTTGCTAGCCAAGAATATATTGGATTATTCCATATTAAGGCTTGTTTTTATTTGTGTTTTATACAAAACCCAAATTTTCAGCGGTGTGATGCTTCGTGGATCAGGCATCAAGTGGGACTTGCGTAAAGCTCAGCCTTATGATGCTTATGATCTGGTGGAGTTTGATGTTCCTGTTGGGAAAAATGGAGATACATATGACAGGTAAGTTTGACATTTATCATCAAAGTCATTATTTACTGTTTGGTGCTGTGTACGTGAGCTCTCCACTGTCTTTTTGTTTTGTGAGTTTTGATTACAGATATATGGCTTCACTAGTGCTCAGTCACCAAGGAGTCCGTAGGACCTATATGACCTCACCTGACTTCCCCATCCCTTGAAATTAAGTCCCTCTCTCCATCCATCCATCCATCCATCCATCCATCCCTCCATCCATCTCTCTCCATACCTTGCCCCTCTCTCCCTCCCTCCGTCTCTCTCCATCCCTCGCCCCTCTCTCCCTCCCTCCCCCTCTCTCCCTGCCTCCTCCCTCTCTCTCTGCCCCCCCCCTTCTCTCTTCTCTTTTCTCTTCCCTTCCTTTCCCTTCCTTTCCCTTCCCTTCCCTTCCCTTCCCTTCCCTTCCCTTCCCTTCCCTTCCCTTCCCTTCCCTTCCCTTCCTTCTTTCCTTCTCCATCCCTCATCATTCCTCTTTCCCTTTCTCCCTCTCTTTCATGATATAGTTTGTATTAAAAAATAATTCAATTGACACTCTCTCTCCTTCTCTTCCCCTCCTCCCTCCCCCCAATATCCACCATATTAAAAATTGGCTAATGACCAGTAATGTAGGGTTGTTAGTGCACATTGGCACTTTCTCCTGTGTATGCATGGCTCTTTTGATAAGTCAAGCACACCCTTAGGTACTTAATAGCTTGTATATCTATTTCTAAACAAATTTTTTGAAATTTTGATGCTTAAAGTGCTTGCATCTAATAGTGATAGCAAGAAAATCATGTGGCTATTATGAGAGAAAGACTAGGTTTATCTGATGAGTCAGTGGCATGGTGTATGTCATTATGTGGTGCTGCTTGTGAATTAAATCCAGCTTTGCTATGGCATTATACTTCATGCCAACTGCAAACAGTATTAACCCTTTCCCAACGGGTAGTATTCATAGTGGCCCAGGTCTCGCTGCCGGGGGCTTATATCGTCACCCTAGCATGCGCGACCACTCATGCCAAATACCAGCATCCCTTGCCGTTTCTTCGTAATACTATGAGCATATGTTGTATTTTCAGTTATCATTATTTTCTAAAGTCTCTATTTGCCATATTTCCTGATAAATCAAGACTGAAGGATATTTTTGTTGTTATATAGACTCCATAGTTGATCATTATTCGCTCTATAGTCTGAATAAAATAAGCAGTGTGTGGTATCATGGAGTTGAAATCATAGTTTTTGTTGTTGTTGTTGTTTTTTGGGGTTGTATAGTAAAAATGAGAAAATGTTAAAAACGACTTAATCTCATTTTCAGTGACAGAAAAATAATATTTTGACATGATAATAACAAAAAAAAAACTCAGGGCATGTCCATACATATACCATGGCATGTACGTACATGCCCCCGGCAGATAGTCCAGCCATGCCATGGCATGTACGTACATGCCACCCATCGGCAAAGGGTTAATATTAGTAGTGTTATTGTTATTCTTGACATTTTGATCATGTACAGTTTTATTCAAATACTAATATCAGTATAGAATAAGAAATTAATCAAGGAAAAAGATAAACAAGTGATAGAGATAGGACTAGTAATTGACTCCTTGTCGATGAACTCCTGTGGAGTTGTCTATATATATACAAAATTGATCAACTAAAATTACCGTGGACATGGAATGTTTGTACATACCCTCCCTGGCATCACTGGGTTAAGTTAGACTTCTTTTTTAGCTAAGTACAAGTGGTAAATGTGAATCAGAAAATAACATCGTTTTAAATTCCTCAGGTATTTGATCCGTGTGGAAGAAATGCGTCAGTCCCTCAACATCATTGAACAGTGCTTGAACCAGATGCCTCCGGGTGAAGTTCGTGTAGATGATGCAAAGGTCACCCCCCCAAAGAGAGCAGAAATGAAGGTAAGAAGCTCATATGGTGGTATGTGTTGATTGAATTCTAATTTAAAATGGCTTTTTGAAGGAATTATAATGTGACTGTCTGAAGACAAGATATGTTGTTGTGGCAGAAGTATCAACCCCCCTCCCCCTTGTGTTTTTTAGGGAATGGGTATCATGAACATTTTTAGATAATGAAGTTTAGAGTCTTAACCCATTACTGCTGGGTCATATGTATTACCATCATAACAAACAACTTGATCTGCCGGGTACCGCTATATGTGTAGCAACGCACTAGAGCACATTGAGCGGGAAGTTCTGTTACATGTAGTGGACTCCCATTCCCAGCGGCAGTACTGTTGCCAGAAATCACTGGAGTCTATGACACCGAGAGATTTCTAATGCCATCACTGATGGATTAAGTAACATTTCTGTTTCTTGGGAGCATATTCCTAAGACCCAGGCACCTGGGATTTCCTTTTTAAAATAGTAATTTACTTTACCATAGTAGATAAATTGCAAGGAATGTTGTTATAACGTAAATTTTGATGTGCACATATTCATAAGCAGTACTAGTAAAACAGTGCTGCACAAAAAAATTTCAAATGCAATTTTTTCAACTTAAAATAGAACACAAAATGTGAGTTAGTAAGTAGCCAAAGCAAAGGTGAATGGAATGTATCCTTCACAACGTCTTATTAGAGGAGGGTGGTTATTGGAGCTAGTGAGTGATTTCCTCCCATTTAGGCAGGCTGGCCTATCACTAAACTAATGTGCCCTAAACTTGTAGCTTTCTTGACTAGTCTGTTTGTGAACGGAGAAAGTACAGTGACTCGCATCTTATCAAAATCTTTCACAGTTCAGTGATCAAGAAACTGGGATCAGAACAGTTTGCTGCAGTAAAGTGCTATTATATTTAACCATATTTTGACAAATTTAATTTTCTTTCAACATCATTCGTAGAAAACTTGATATTAGTTGATATTAGACGGGTAGTATTCATAGTGGCCCGGGCCTCGCTGCCAGGGGCTTATATCGTCGCCCTAGCATGCACGACCACTCATGCCAAATACCAGCATCCCATGCCGTTTCTTCGTAATACTACGAAAATATGTTGTATTTTCAGTTTTCATTATTTTCTAAAGTCTCTACTTGCCATATTTCCTGATAAATCAAAACTGAAGGGTATTTTTGTTGTTATATAGACTCAATAATTGATCAATATTCAGTCTATAGTGTGAATAAAATAAGCAGTGTGCAGCATCATGGAGTTGAAATCGTCGGTTTGTTGCATTTTATTTTATTTTATTTATTTATTTATTTATTTTTATTTTTTATTTATTTATTTATTTTATTTTTTTATTTATTTATTTATTTATTTTTTTTTTTTTCATAGTAAAAATGAGTGTTAAAAATGACTTAAACACACTTTCAGTGGCAGAAAAATAATATTTTGCCGTGATTGTAGCAAAAAATAACTCATGGCATGTCCATACATACACCATGGCATGTACATACATACACCATGGCATGTACATACATACCCCCGGCAGATAGTCCCGCCATGCCATGGCATGTGCGTACATGCCACCCGTCGGGAATGGGTTAAGGATCGTAATGAACTTCGATAATTTTCTCTTGAACTCTGTATTTAAATTTCTATCAAGTGAATAATATTTCTGGGTTAAGCAACTTGCACCACTGTAGAGAGGTGTAAAATTATGTACTGGTTCTTATTTCTCCTACTGCTGCTGGAAAAGTGGAATGTTCACTGTATTTTTGTTTTGTGAAATGTCTGTACTCATTAATGGCTCCAGAAGTGTTTAGCCAACAAGGAGTCAGTTTGTAGACCTCATGACTTAATGTGATTTCAGCTTTCCATGAATTTTTGGAAATATTAATAAAATATTATTATTATAAACATTATAATTATGATGTTATTAACACATTGGGTCTAGATGCTTCACTGCGATCACATGGCCCAAAATACAGGCATTAGGATTATGTGAGTGACCACTGTGACAGATGGGGCTTTTAGACCAGCCACACATGAACACATTTGTGTGCAGTGACAAGACTCCATGCCTGCCCTTTACAATGTTATTTTCTCTTTTTCTGCATAACCATTTTTAGCTTTTCTGACATTTTCCAATGTTTAAATTTGTCATTTTAATTGCTTTATCCAAATTGTAATAGACCGTTTTCCTTGCAGTAATAGCAGTAATTATTACAATAAGTAACATTGTTATTTGTCTTTATTTTTTTTTATAATATTCAATTTCCTGTAATACAACCTGCACTGCTGGTCACAACAGCCAGAAATAGGATGTTTATCATGGAAATGGCAACCTCCTTGAAGCCAGTGCTCCTCCAGGCATGGCTCATGGTTTGTAAATTCTACACTCTTTTAATGATGGAAATAATGCAAAAGCCCTTCCTACATGCCAAATGAGTCTAATCACCCTCCAAGCACTTTAGAGCCATGCAAGTGTAGAGACAACTATATAAACTAAAGTGACAGTGAGCATGGCATGAATGCACTTGCCATTCTTGGCTGCATTGGGTTGAGAGAAATGCATTTCAAAAGGTAAATATGTTAACTTGATTACATATACTTCCTGTATCTGATCGTTATGGGCTATTTATATTGACATCTTGTCAATAAAATCTTTAACACTAAACTCAAAAGATGGTACCCACAACAATGGGTTAAGATGTAGAAACATGTAGTTTGCTAGAAGCAGAATATAAGTGAGGAAGATTTTCCATATTCCGAATACTAATCTGTGCCACATGATATTTGGGTAACCCTTAACTGTGAACAATTGCAGTATATTACTGATGCATTTGTTACCTGTGCAGTCTAGAGATGAGGACTGAAACAGACTATGGCAGGTGTATGAAACTATTTTGTCTTGTTTACTGCTCAGTTACATCAATGAAGTGTTTTATAGTGGATAATCTCAGTAAATGTACCTATTTTATGGTTTGGCATTAATGTATGGTAAGGGGCTAGCAATTTGAATTGTTGCTTTCTTTTTAATAATTTTATTTTACTAATGGTAAATAATGTCAAGAGTGAACTAGGAAAGATAGGAGTATTCTTCAATTATAATGTTATTTTGTTTTCCTGATGATAATTTTAGATACTCATAGTATGTCTTGTCTTTTGCTTAGACATCCATGGAAGCCTTGATTCATCACTTCAAGGTATTTACACAAGGCTACCAAGTGCCACCAGGTGCCACCTACACTGCTGTTGAAGCACCCAAAGGAGAGTTTGGTGTCTATCTTGTATCAGATGGATCTTCAAGGCCGTACAGGTTAGTTGATTTTTCTTGTTCTAAGATAACAAGACGTAAGTACAAACTTGTTCTGTTCTTGAATATAATGAAGCTTATGAAGCTAGATGGCTGTTTTCATATTTTCCCTTAAAGTCAAATCATATGTCATTTTGAAAATGTATGTATTTAATTATTCATTTATATTTATTCTTATTTGTTTTCGAGTTACTGTATATACATTTGTTTTTTTGCATGTTATAAACTAGTCCATCATTTCCTTTCAGGTGTAAGATCAAGGCTCCAGGATTTGCTCATTTGGCTGCTACTGACATGGTTGGAAAGAACCACATGTTGGCTGATATTGTAGCCATTATTGGTACCCTGGATATTGTGTTTGGTGAGGTAGATCGTTAAATGTTGCAATGGCCTAAATCCTTGAAAAGAAACATTGTAAATATATCTGTCAAGATTTACAGGTTTTATATTAAAGGCAGATGCATTCTGGATTTGGTTTATATCAAACTTGTTGATTTTGACAGTGCTGCATAAAATAAAACAAAGAGTATTGTACTGCAAATAACAGAGTGAAGTAGAACAAGGAGAAAACTTTGAGACTTGTTGGAGCTTGGTTGTACAAAGGGCAAGCTCATATCTCTCACATGTACAGAAGTATTTAATGACAAATAATATTGATGGATTTTATGTATTTTTCATTATCCTTGGCCTAGTATATGATATTTCCCAAGGTACCTTGACACAGTTAACCCTATTCAGTCTCGATAAAAATCTTAGTTGGCAATTTCTGAGCTAAGGCCTGACTTTCCCTTCATTCATTGCAATTTTTTTTTCTCTCTTTTTCAATTATTTTTTTACCATTGTTAGTACTGAACCTTTTTCAAAGATGATATACTGAAATACCAATTACCATATAATACTGCACAGGTTGACAAGGTCAAAAAGTGGTGGAGTTAATGACCTGAAGTCTAGCCAATGAGTGTGCCATGAAGTATCAGATATAGCTAGATACACATTTTTTTATAATTTACTAGATATTGTTATAATTACCAAAAGTAAAACTAAAATTCCTTTCTTTTAGTTATGATAACAATGGTTCCTCCTTACCATTAACCACAGACAGAATATTTTTGGGAAAAAGTCAGTTTAATTTTTGGGTTTAACTAGCTAAATGGAGATGGGGTTACCTGAGTATGTGTACCTTGACATTTCCTATTCAGAAATGCAAGTATTTTGGAAATGGTGAGCACCTATGGTTTAAATTGGATTAGGCTCTTAAAGATTTTGAGAGGGTCCTTCTGTTTATTCACAGACAATGATAATTTATAATCTGTAATCACTGTTGATATTAGTTGAATATTATTATACAGTTATAACACCATTTAAAAATGTATTCAAGCAGTCCTAGATATTACAAGACCTTTGAATTGTCATTATATTATAACCAGTAAAGGAAGCTGGGCGACTGGAAGTGGTACAGGGATATCTGATTTGTAGAACCTAGGCTTTCTTATCATTCAGTTTTGATACCAGCATGAAAACACCATTATGCAATATCAAACGATGACAGTGACACGGCAACAACTCTTGAAACTACCAAGCATTGAGCCATATATTTAATAGCTACTAAAATAAGACCCCCCCAATCCCTTGCCCGTTGTTGTCGTGGGGGGGCTTAGGAGGCGGAGACTGGGACCCAATGATGGGGAACTCCCCAACCTTGGGACTCGGCCCTCGACTCAACAAATTTTGCATGGTCTTTATTTTCCTTCCCACCTTTCGTTTCTGTCCCTTCACCAAACCCTTCTGCTATCCACCTCCTAAGGTGTGAGAGCCGTGCTGAAAGGATGAAAGGCTGACTTTGTGCCAGTCCTGAACAGCCTGAGGGAGCCATGGGCACGGTATTCCCCTGATTTAGTTATCTAGCCCTTACCCCTCAAGGGGACCCTGAGGGGTGGACTGTTTTTATCCCCAACATAATCCAGGCTTACCATGGCCAGTAATGAAAACTTATCCCCACTATTAGGGGCAATGAGGCTTGCCCCTTTATCAAATAGCCCCAACGATGTAAACCCACCCGATTCCCTGACCCCAGGCTCTCCTTTGACCACGGCTCCGAACACTGCAATAACTACCCCCTCATCAATACCTACTAGTACAGTAGCCAACAACCAATCCTTAAGGAACATTTCCACTCTCCCAGCAAGCTCAACTTCAACACCTCTACCCCCACAACCTCCAACATCAACCACCCCATCCTCCCTTATTAATACCTTACAGCCTTATTGCCCACCTCCCCATAACACTACCTCCCTCAACACTACTCCATCTTCGTCACGCCCCCGCCCTTCGACTACCCCTATCTCTACAACAATTTTGAATACCCTCTTCAGCGCAGCCAAATGGGACCGATTTTTCGTGATCCCTCCCACAGCTCCCTACTCTGACAACACCCTTCTCTTCCAACAATGTCTCCAAAAACAAGTAGGTAAAGTCTCTTTCCGTAGCCGACCCGACCGCTCCCGTCTTGTCACAGTAACATCCGAAAACCAAGCTATAGCATTAACAAAACTAACAGACCTATATGGTAACCCCATCCTTGCAGAACCCCATCCAACCCTCAATACTTACACCGGAACAGTTTCAACCTCCCCAGCAAATTGCCCAATCTATGACAAAGATTGGTCAGATTGTGGAGAAGATCTACTTGCCTGTCTCACAGACTATGATGCAACATCAGTGCAATGCTACTCCATTCCCCCCAGAGGTCATCGAAAGAAACCTACTAACATAGCCAAAATTACCTTCCGTAGACATGACCTTCCCTTTAACGTCTACATAGGAGGAGAATCCCTCCCTGTTCGTCCATACCAACCTCCTCCACGTCAGTGCCAAAACTGTTGGCGTCTGGGACACCCAGCCAAACATTGCCGTTCCACAGCCAGATGCCCACTATGTGCCCAACCTGGCCATACCCGATCTAACTGCCCTGCACAATCACGCACATGTGCCAACTTTGGCGGCCCCCATAATGTATTTTATAGGGGCTGTCCCACCTACAAGTTTGAGTCTGAGGTAGCAACTCTCAGATTCAAACTTGGACTCACACTACGTGAAGCCAGACAAGAAGCACGTCGACGTGGTTTCTCTCTTACTCCTTACTCCAGTAATACTGCTCACTCTACCAATTCTCCTAAACCCACCCCCCCTACATCCCCTAACCAAACTTTTGCCATCCTAAATCCAGACACTCCAATCTCTACTACAGATATTTCAATCACCACTACAACCCCAACACCTTCCCCTCTCCCTCCTCGCACAACCCGTAACAGACAGAACAAACGTTCCACCCCCTCTTCCCCTACCACACAATCACCTCCACTTTCCTTTGCTCCTATGCTTGAGACACCAGTCCTCTCTTCCCCCCCTCACAAGAAATCCTTTATCCCCAAAAACTCCCCAACCAACTCCTCAGAAGAAACCATTGAAAATATTCAAGATTACCTAATGAAAACTGACACTCAACCTCCAAATACAACTCCAGCTCCTTCCACACACCAAGTAACTGCTGATATCCATCCTCCTCCTAACGATATCCCCCCTACACCCAATCCTCCTACCCCCTCCCAACACAGCCCATCCCCCCCGACCCCAACCCCGCCCACATTAACCCTCCCACCATCCCCTCTATCCCTTCCACTCCCTCCTGGATACACACGTGAATCCCTTATGTCTCAAGTATCCCCTTCCTCAGACCCTCCATCTCCTAATACCCCTCCTAGTAGAACACCAACTCCCACACCTCTCCCATCTCAGACCTCTCAATCCTTTTCCCACCCTCTAGCTGCTTCCCCCTCAAAATCTCCAACACGTACTACAATCTATATCAGTAAAATATAACTATCCTTCATTGGAATATTCGCGGTTTCCGCTCCCACAGACCTGACCTTCGTCATATCCTTTCCTCTTATAATCCATCTATTGTATGCCTTCAAGAGACCTTTCTTACACATTCTCCAATACCAATCCCCAATTATCATTTTGTCTCTTCCCCACATTCCCTTTATGTCTCATCCATACTTATCAATCAGAAAACACCTTGTCACACCTCCCTTTCAAACCAATGTCCCTTGCACAGTTATCCGTATCTTCCTTCATCGTTGGATCACAGTGATTTCAGTCTACTTCTCCCCTTCCCACCCCATTGACTTTGTTGCTTTTGAAAATCTAATTTCCCAACTTCAACCACCTTTCCTCATAGTTGGTGACTTTAACTGCCGCCACACTCTATGGGGTGATTCTATCACAAACTCCCGAGGCCGATCTCTAGAGCGCTTCCTCTCCACAGCTGACCTTACTATTCTAAATTCAGATCGCCCCACACACTTTGATACACGCACGCAATCTTTTTCATGCATTGACCTCTCTCTATGCTCCCCTTCTCTTCATTTAGATTTCCACTGGTCAGTCTTAGACCACTTTCCCTATAGTGACCACTTTCCAGTTCTCCTTTCTCCTACTTCATACGTACCACTCCCTAACTCCCCACGCTGGTGCTTTGATAGAGCCGACTGGCATACTTTCACTTCACTCTCTGCTATTCATACCCCTCCATCCTCCCTCACCTCCATTTCAGAAATGATACAGTATTTCACAAATACAGTCTTAAGAGCTGCACATACAGCTATCCCTCGAACCTCAAGACCATATACCTCCAAATGTGTTCCATGGTGGAATTCTGATTGCACTAAAGCACTTCGCTTAAAACGTGCAGCCTGGAACAGTTACCGCTACAAGAGAGATACTCCAAATCAACTATCAGCCCTTATCTCCTTTAAAAGAGCATCTGCCTATCTCCGTCGTACAATCCGGAATAGTAAAACAAATAGCTGGCGAAATTATGTTTCATCAATTACATCCTCTACATCTATCTCAAATGTTTGGCGCCGAATTCATAAACTATCAGGCAAACATCCCCCCCATCCTGCCCCTGTCCTCCATATTCGAAATACCCCACCCTTCCAAACCAATTCTCTTCTATTAAGACCACCAGAGAACGTACCCCCATTACCTTCACCCCATCCTCTGCTGAGTCCTATAATGCCCCATTTTCTTCCTCTGAACTCATTACTGCCCTACAATCGTGCCGTAACACTCATGAAGGCCCTGACGGTATTCACTACCGTATGCTCCGGCAACTCCCATCTTCCTCCTTATCCTTCCTATTAAAAATTTACAACCACATATGGACATCAGGAAATTTCCCTTCTAATTGGCGAGAAGCTCTTATCCTTCCCTTCCTGAAACCCAATAAATCGGGTACCCTTCCTCAAGACTATCGCCCCATCGCACTAACTAGCTGCTTGTGCAAACTATTAGAGCGAATGGTGAACTTCCGCTTAATGTGGTATCTTGAATCTCACAATCTTCTCTCTCCTTCCCAATTCGGTTTTCGCCGTGCCAGAAGCACAGCTGACCCCCTTGCTCATTTTGAGACATATATTACATCTGCATTTGCACGCCATAAATCCGTACTAGCTATTTTTTTTATTTAGAAAAAGCATATGATACGACATGGCGGTACCATATTCTCCAACAATTGTCCTCTCTAGGCATACATGGAAACATGGGTGTCTTCATAAAGTCCTTCCTCTCCCAACGCACTTTCCAGGTCAAAATCGCCTCTGCCACATCATCTTTCTTTCCCCAAATCGAAGGTGTCCCACAAGGCAGTGTGCTCAGTACCACTTTATTCCTTCTTGCTGTTAATTATATTGTCTCAGTTTTACCATCAGGAGCCCGGTCATTACTATATGTTGATGATTTAACCATCTATGCCTCTGACACATCTATACCAAATCTCTACCAATTTCTTCAATCTGCAATCTCATCAGTATCTTCCTGGGCCACAAACCATGGCTTCCGCTTTTCTACCTCTAAATCTTTCTCCATTCTTTTCTCTCGCTCACGTGTAGGTCCCCTACCCCCACTCTTCTTATATGGCACTCCACTCCAATGCCGTTCCTCTGGCAAATTCCTAGGTGTCATTTTTGACTCCAAACTGTCCTGGCGAGACCATATTCTACACATTAAAGAAAAAGCTCTCCGCCGTCTTCGAATCTTAAAAACTCTATCCCATATATCATGGGGCTCAGATCGCAAAACTCTCCTTCATCTTCATGTTACTTTGATCCTCTCCACTCTTGATTATGGATGCCATATCTACTCCTCTGCCTCAACTTCTCTCCTTGCCCATCTTGATACAATCCATCACTGTGGTCTTCGCTTAGCACTAGGCGCCTTTCGCTCCTCCCCAGTTGAGAGCCTGTACACTGAATCAGGCATACCATCTCTATCTCGACATCGTGCCCTTCTCTCTCTCCGATGCTATGTTCGATTCCACCAACTTTCCCTCACTAAACCAACTATCCCACAATCCCTACTTCTTACCTTAGCTTCATCTCCACGTTTACCTACTCCTTTCTCCACTCGCATGGATACCCTCCTCTCCCATTCCCCTTTCCCCCCATCTCCAACCTCTCCCGTTCTCTGTCCATCTGTCCATTCCATCCCTCCATGGCTTATACCTCACCCCCATATTTGTTCTTCTGTTTTCCCCGACCCACCAAAATCAATTATCCCTCCTACTGTCCTCACCCATTTCCTTGACTATGTCTCCACTCATTCCTCTAGTATACACGTATATACTGATGGCTCCAAATCCACCTCCGGTGCTGGTTTTGCAGTAATCTTCCCAACTCGTACTTTCAAATACTCCCTTCCTCCTGAATCCAGTGTCCTTACTACAGAACTGTATGCACTCCTTTTTGCTCTAAAACACATATACTCACTCTCCTCTTCCTCTTTTACAATTTTTACTGACTCCCGTAACTCATTAACTCTCATAAAGTCAGTACACACCACCAACCCCCTTGTTTGTAAGATCCAGAACTGGTTGTTCTACCTGTCCACACGCCATAAAACAATCAAATTTTGCTGGGTGCCCAGCCATGTTGGAATCCCCGGCAATGAACAGGCAGATACACTAGCACGCCACGCCTCTATGTCCACATCATACCAACCACGCTTCTCACGTATCCCTGCCACGGATTATTACCCACACTTTAAGACCTTCTTGTATAATCGATGGCAATCTTTTTGGTCAAGCCTCCGCACTAATAAATTACATTCTGTAAAACTATCAATCTCCTCCTGGTCAACTCCATTTCATCGGAACAGACGTTGGGAGACCGCTCTCGCCCGATTACGCATTGGCCTCACCCGTCTAACACACTCCTATCTGATGTCACAATCTGATCCACCCTTATGTTCCTTATGTAAAGTTCCCCTTTCAATCCCACACATCCTATTGTCGTGCCCACGTTTTGAAACAACCCGTACCTCTGCTTTCCCCCACCTATCCTCCCTTCACCGACCTCCCAACCTATAAGACATCCTTACAGAATCCCACACTTTCTGCTTCAACAACCTATTATTCTCTTTCCTCAAATGCATACATATCCTTCATCTAATCTAACTCCTTACCACACCCGACCCTAACCCTTTCACTCACCAATTCCTTTGCCCAGCTTAGACAACTAATCACTAACTCAACCACCCTCTCCTAACATTAACTATAGTGCTACATGACCTTAGATGTCTAGCACATTTCTCTTGCTTTTAACCATTAACCATTACTAAAACAAGACATGGAAACATTAAAAGCCATTTATATCCATAAGATTGGGCAATATATATAACTGATTAAAATGACCTTAGGATCAAGAAGTATACAATCGGCATAGCATTCGAAAAATATATAATGCAAAAACCATCTGCTCTTTTCTATTTCAAGGGAATGAAAGTAGTAGACGCAGTTATAAGAGAGAAGAATCCTTGGCATATTCTCCCTAGGTATACTAAATTATTCACAAGTGAAGATTAAATGTTAATCCCTCGAGACAGCAAATGTGAAAGACATACAAACATGCAAAGACAAAGACAACTAAAACATATTAATACAGATTTGTCTGCGAGCGAGGTGACTGAGGCCGAATGTAGATCACCCCACCTTGGTCCTCAGCCCTCGCCGTAACTAATTTAGCCTTGTCTTTTCTTCTCCCCCACCCCCCATTCCTTGCTCATTTTGCCGTGGAGGGCTTGGGAGACGAGGACTGAGGCCCAATGCAAGGTCTATGTAAGTAAGGCCTCGTCACTTCAAAGTTCTGCGCAGCTTTGGATGATAAGGCATATGACGTTACATGGGGAGGGTGGGAACGGGGGGGGAGGTAGAGAATGGTAGGCTGTGTGAAGGAGATAACAGAAAACTGAGCAAAACCTAAAGTAATATTAGATGCTGGCTTATTCTGGCGATTTGCACATTGGACTGATTTACAGGCGATGATTAACAGCGATTATTTATAGGTATATGTCGTATATTTTATTTGGTTTCAGTTTTATATTTCCTCATGCTGCAGCTCAGGTATGTTACAATAAAGAAGTAAAATGAACAAAGAAGACGTGGGATATGAATGATAATATTGTTTTATTTTATCAAGGCATATATAAAGTCGAAAAGCTTTCGACGAATATATTGTAAAAAACAAATCATACAACTTAGGTATCACAACACACATCACATATATTTATAAAATCAAAGTAGAGCTATTATATATATATATATATATATATATATATATATATATATATATATATATATATGACATACATGTATGACATATATATATGACATACACATACTTATACATATAGAAGTTAAATGACAATAAATACATGGTCTCTAGTGAACAAATATTGCATCCAACTACTTCTCTTTTCATTTTCCTTAACATATGGGGTATTGCGGCTTTTGCACGCACCAGTCAGTCGTGGGAGCGAAAACGGAAGGGAGAGGAAGATCTTTGTCGGTGTACATTCCATCCATACTCACCTGATGATTAGTGTCGAAACTCCAGGCTTTATACCAAGTGACGTCATGTAAGTAAGTTTGGAAAGAAGAGTGGGAGGGAAGAATACACAAGACGGACGTATTTAGTAACTCAGTGACGAGACCTTACTTATATACAGACCTTGGCCCAATGTAAGGGATTACCCCTACCTTGATCCTCAGCCCTCGCCTCAACTAATTTTGCATGGTCTTCTCTTCATCTCCTTTCCTTGTTCTTTTGTTCATCCACATTATTCTGTCCACTAATCTTGATCGTTAAATACATTTTTGCCGTTTTCGCTACAGTACTTTATCATAATGCTCCCTACTCCCTGAACTTTTTTTTCTGTAATAATCTTTACCTTATACTATACCCCATCAGATCCACACCCTTTTCATTACCATATTAACCTCTAGCATTATTCAACCTATAGCTTATACCTCAACACATTCCTAACCTTTTTCGCTACTTTAATTTATCATAGTATCATATGACCTTTGATAGAAGAAAAAAATTGAAAAAATAAATAATTTTTCTTCTTTCTTTTTCCTTCTCTTCTTTATCCCCTTCCTCATCTAAGTCGTTAACTCATATTTACCCTTTTCGCCATATTTCACCATAATACTGTGTGACCTTTGACGTCTAGCACATTTATTTGTTTAGACCATTAATCATTCTGAAAATCCATGAACCTTATTGAACTAAAAAACTTTCTTACCCTATCGCTCTATTTTGAATACTCCGCTGAAGACCTTAGATGTTGACGAGGCAGAAAAAGAAAAATCAGTAAATAAATACCTGCATGTCAAGCTAAAAGGAATTCTAAATTTGTGGATAACAAGAAATGACACTAAACCAGAAATAAAGTCCGTATGATCACATTTGGAGAGATCCATTAAAAGTAATGAGAAAAAGGAAGAACTCAAGAACGACGACTGGAATCATGAACTGTTGTAACACAGGAAAATTGTAATACACCACTTAATGCACAATATAATAAGCAAGCGATTAGATCATAAATTATCAATTATCAAATGCACGAAATCGCTGAAAAGATAGAGCATGCTGTGATCACAAAATGTTTAAAATATTAATATGGCTCTGTCTTGGAATTAAAGCATTTTTTTCGGGGGGGGGGGGGTTATCAGTTAAATATGTGTATGTGGTCGACTCGCTCTAAGAACCATAGCA
>NC_051395.1:22844396-22846896 GCF_015228065.2 Penaeus monodon | reverse complement strand
TTACAACTTTTTAGATGCAGAGGAACGTTGAAACGGAATAAAAAAGAAGAAAACTCGTCAAGAGTCACGTACATCAACGTGTATGCGCTTCTGACTTTCTATTCTGTGAAACTTGGCTTTTTATCGTTCAGACTTGTAGACACTTCTGTTTCTTTCTTTAGCAGTGTGTTCGTTTTTTTTCTTCTTTTTTTTATCACAAGAGCAAACTAATTTTATTTAGAAGCATTACTAAATTTGCAAAGGAATGCTCATTTGCAAAGTTGTTTATAACCGTAATCAGATGTATGCTCTCTCTCTCTCTCTCTCTCTCTCTCTCTCTCTCTCTCTCTCTCTCTATATATATATATATATATATATATATATAAATTTTTTTTATATGTATGTATATGTATATATGTATATATATTAGACTTATATACTTATATATTTTTATACTTATATTTATATATGTATATATATATTATTCATATATATGTGTGTGTGTGTGTATGTATAAATATTTAATAAATGTAGATAGATTAAGAACCAAAACATGTCATTTCCATGACATGGGCACGGAGTCTCACTCTCCAAACTCCAGGGAAAGTCGGTCACACAAGAAATGTAATAAAGCTGGGGCGCAAAGAGTATAACGGAAAACTGCCGGGAATTAACCAAATGTTTTCCTTCGCGTCTGAAGATACAAGAAGAGTAAAGGACCCCTGGGTGTATTTTTTCATACTGCTAAAAATGTTAAACGTTTTACCTATTCCTAGATCTATACCCCCCTCCCCCATGTTGGTATTTCCCCCCTGAAGTTTTTTACTTGTTACTAATTTAATTTGTTCCCTTCTGTAGACGCACTGACCCCTTGCTCTCTCCTCCGCCAGATGTCTTATTCGTGGACAGTATCAGCCGTCCTCCTGGTGGCGCTCTTGGTTGCAGTCAGTGGCCAGAGAAGACCCGCGCCGAGTTTCCCGTCAAGAACTGAGCTCGAATTGGCCGTGAATAACCCTAGCACCGTCCGTAAAGCTCTGGTTTGCATCCGAGGCTATGCGTGCAAGCTCCCATACGGACAAGTATTGAGACGTAAGTATCGAAGTGTGCGAAAGGTGAACATAAACAGCCCTGTTAAAATTCATGTTCGATAGTCAGTATGGTGTAAACCAGCGGATATGTACAAGAAATGTCATGCATTGCATAAAACCTGTTACACGTTTACAGCATACATTAACGAGTTCGTTCATGTGTGTGTTACAGAGGCAGGCCCTGAGCTCATCATGACTGGACGGTGCCCTCCCCACGTGTGTAAGAACAGGAGGCAACAGGAGCTGGCCAAATGGATGATCCTCAAGATCCAGGAAAAGTACCCAGAACTCTTCTACAACGCCGTGCACGACTTGAGCAGACGGGGTTGATATAAGTATTGGGAATTATTTTTAAGAAGAAAAATTAAACTGCAATAGTACACATATGTCGCGACAAAGGTATAACTGTAACTGACCGAAGTGGCCCAAAGTCCTCAGGGATATGCAGTCAAGAATTTCACCACTTTGTCCGATATCCGAGACAACCGTCATTAAGAATTCATTATTAAAGATAATCATCACAAAAAGTTGCCAAGGGTCAGATTACAATTCAATTTACAATGAATAGTTCTAAGTTTCCTAATGTGGCGTTTGATTAAATCATGTTATTCTCGTACAAAGAATGTAATATTTATTTTGTGTACATTTGCCCTGTATTTTATTTGAATAAAAAAATGTGTTGATAAGATAACCAAACATTTTTAACATGTAACGATCCTCAAAACAAAACAAAACAACAAAACTGGTCAACGATGCAAACAGTAAATTGATATTTGAAAATACTACCCTACAAGTATTTACAATTTCGTATCGGCATGACATTCATTTCATCATAAATGTTCATTACATCTGTTTTGCGTAATAATCCATTTTACAACATTCTCGTCTTTTATAGCTTTCGCACAAATCAACCAAATGCATTGAGGAACGGATCATTTATTTCCCCCGAAATAAAAAGACCTTGAACTATTGCAATTGCATTGCAATAATACGACACGCAAAAAGGCACAGCGAAGGAGGGGGCGTGGAATGTAACTTCAGGAGGCCATTTTGGCTGCTACTTTTCTCTCTCTCCTTTTTACTCTTATTCACTGCAAGAGTATCACGACGCACTGCCATTCCCTTTCAGCTCTGATAGTAAACGACGATCCTGGGTACTGTAATTTGTCTAAAAACAGCGCATAACGCATGGCTTTTATCAGTTCACTCCCTTTGAGGATGAGAGCTACTGCGAGTGTGAAAAGAAGCTTCACACTTTACTGAACGAAAATAAACAGGAGTTTGGTGAATTTTTGGCAAATTATAAGGTGAATTTCATCCAAAAGAAATGAGCCTTACTTTTCTATTTATTTTACTTTGCATTATTCACCCTATCTTAATGTAAAAAATAAGAGTGAATATTGGCCACAGCCACATCTTCATCCAGTTTAGAG
>NC_051395.1:22826896-22829396 GCF_015228065.2 Penaeus monodon | reverse complement strand
TTAGCATAAATATTAATAAATATATTTGGCTTTTGTCTATATTTTGTCATTTCCAAAATTTATGACAAAATGTAGTGTTATTGAAATGGCTGAAGATATAACAGGTAAAGTGCAAGAGTTCCACAGTTATGACTGAGTTATTTATAGATAACAAATCTTTTTTTTCTTCTTTTATTTTCTTCTAAATGATCCTCTTCTCCAAAGCCGGATGATGACAGAACATCAGTGTCAAGTGGCAAGTCAAACAAAAGCTCCAAAGGTGTCAAAAGGAAAGACAAGGAAGATGATAAGCCATCTTCATCCACTTCAGCCTCAGGGAAGTCAGAGGCAAGCGAGAAGAATGAGAAGAGGGTGTGCGCAGGAGGAAGGGAGTTTGAGATTTCTGACTCCCCCCTGTTTACGCTTATCAAAGCTGCGGCTACTGTGAACCCCAAACAGTTCACCTTGCCCTATGAGATGACTTTACCTGTGTGCTTCCCAGGTGAACCTAAAAGTAGGTCTTGGTGTTCCTTTTAAATTTGATTGTTATCCAATCTCTTTGATGATTTCTGTTGCATAGAGAGGCAGGTATGTAAGAGTGAATAGTGAATAATTTGTGCTTCATTGTGTATGTAAAATAACCACAATGTGTTGTTATGGATTTTATTGGACTAATAATATCAGCAGATCAAAGATTTTTTCTCTATATATTTTCTAATATATAAGACATATTTGAAATGGAAACTTTAAAATTTTGCCTATTTTAGTAGGATATCAATGCTTAATTATGTTATGTTATAGATAGGAAGCATTCAAAGCTGAGTTATGCTCTTTTTCCTGCAGATATTTAGAAATAGCAATATGAACATGTAAGAATACAGAACCAGATATACATTTGGTATATGTGATAATGTATTTTAGTTTGTAAGGAATTATAAAGGATTCTGATTTCCTAAGTGAAGTGTAGGTATAAGAATTCTTCAAATTTTGAAAATAAAGAATAGTTTGGATTTGAGTATATGAAAGCTTTATAGCATAGACTGAAGAAACTTCAATATGTCATTCCTGTGTTAATTTGTTTCTTTCTGAAGGGCAAATAACCCATATAAAAGTCATAACAGTCATTAGTATATGTGTATTAATTAAGCTGTTCTTACAGATTCAGGAAAGAATAATGGAAACCGAAGAGGAGCACAGAAAAAAAAGTCTCATGAGCTTGACAATGGCCTTGTCCCTTTGCCTGCTAAGCTCTGTTTTCAGTGCAACAAGTGAGACATCAAAGAACTTGTTTTTTTTTTTTTTCTTTTCATTCTTTTTTCTTTTTTCTTTTTTCTTTTGTACACATGAAACATTTTCATTTCATAATTAAGATATAGAAGTTTTATTTTTCTCTTGCACTCCTATGCTAATTAGAATAAAAATTATCTGTAGTTCATTGGGCATATTATAACAATATTCATTTTAACTTCAACAAAACAGGAGCTGTCGAATAGGTCCACTAGTTCCATGTGACTATTGTCCACTCTTCTTCCATCTGGACTGTGTAGACCCTCCACTCACAACCCCACCCACAGGAAAATGGATGTGTCCAAATCACCCAGAGCATTTCATGGTAATGTATTGTCTTGAATTCCATGATTGTAGTGTCAGTTGTTTATTGTAATTATTCATGAAATTACTCATGACTTTGAATCACTTAAAAATAAAGTGTTTTATAGGCTATCTCTCTCTGATACCTGATGAAATGATGTTTTTTCAATGCAGGACTCAATACTTTTGACATCTCATAGTCTGAGTGAAAGAGTAAAACTCTGGGATAAGTTTAGTGCCCCGCTTGACCAAGACACTGTTCGACTGGGCTTCCTGCAACGTTGTCACAGACAGAACCCTCCCTTCCGGTACAAAGTAAAACGTGCCCTCAGGTCTAGAATACGAGTAAGTAGTAATGGGAAATGTTGTTATATTTGATGAGAAGCCCATGTATTTATTCCTTATCTTTTTATTTTTGTTCAATTTCTCTGTGTGTTGGGGTGGTATTATGTATGTCTGAAAATGTGAATATATGTAAACATTTTATATAGTAGCATACATATGTAATGCCTTAGGTACTGCCAAAAATTTAAAGGATGGATATGAGTGGCATTTGTCCTCCTGTCACGCTAAATATGCTGTTATAAAGATAATTGTTATTTTACACATTACCTCTTTATTTACTAATTCTTCACCGTAACCTTCCATTTAGGTCCCACAAGCAGTGAGAGACCAGTATAGGGAACCCCCCGATCTCCTTCCTCACTATGGTCCTCCACAACACCTCTTTCCTCCTCTTGTTGACCATGATCTAGGCTCTTCCACTACTGCTATGCCATCCCTAACCACCACTACAGCTACATCCACTACCTCTGCCTCCACACTGGCCATGGAGACCTGGCGGGATGTAGAGATAAAAGAAGAGCCTGTAGAAGGCTCTGATATTAGCCAAGAATCAAAGGAGGCTATAGAAACTGAAATCAAAGAAGAT
>NC_051395.1:22815671-22821796 GCF_015228065.2 Penaeus monodon | reverse complement strand
GTATTATGTTTTTTCAGGAAAAATGTTGATATAACCCAAGTTAAAAAAAAAAAAATTTGGCCGTGATATGTGGTCTTGCGGGTGGGGGCCATCCTCCCATCGCAGGAAAAATGCGTTTTCTCAGGCTAAGTGACGTTTGAAGGCCGGGGGGCGTCACATTGCAGAGTGGCGGAGAAAAACGACGCAGATAACCAGCGCTGAAACCCTCATTGAAATCGAGGTAAAAAAATCCCACCAACGTGCCCCAGGTGCGAATGTTGTCACTTTGATTCATCAGGGGTTATTTCGTTATTTTTCCATGCCGGGTGGGAGATTGGAGGTAAATGGGATTTTTTATTTAGTACAATCTCCTGGAGTGATCGGCCCGACCCCCGGACACGGGGCCCCCTCGGGAGACAGACTGGGGAAAGCTCCCCAAAGGAGCCCCAAGGAAGCCCCCTGCTTGACCCCTTTCTCCCTTGGGGGAACAGTCAGGTTTCCCTCTGACCTTCTACCCATTGTGCCAAGGGTGTTGTTTGGTGCTTTGACTAGGGGAGCAAACCAAATAGGTCTGAACTACACAGTCTGTTCGTGTGTGTGTGTGTGTATTGATATATATATATATATTATATATATTTATTATATATAATATATATAAAAAATCGTTTGTGTGTGTTTGTTGTGTGTGTGTGGTTTGGGGTTGTTTTGTGTGTGGTGTTGTGTGTGTGTTTTTGTGTGTGTGTGTGTGTTTCATCCACCATCATCTTCTCTGTCTACGACAAGGATAGTCCGACAGTGAAAACCCGCTTGACTGTCTCGTTGACTAATGCATGGCAGTATAGTGCATACTCTCCTCCAAGAACTCAATATTGACAATTTTACCTTCCGAGACTGACTTCCCCCTGAAGTTTATATTGGGGGAGTGTCCGCCCTTCCCACCTTTTGCCTCTTCCCCGTCTGTCAAAAATGCGTTTTTTGGGCCCCCCCCAAACACTGCCCTTTACGCCACCGCCCTCTATATACCTTACCTATCTGGCTTTTCAAATTATCTGCTCCCAAGTTTTTTTTTATAGGGCTGTCCTGTCTGAAGCGAATCTGAGGGAGCATTCCCCCATTCAAAAAAGCCTCCTCTCGTGAGACCAGACAGGAAAAAATGGCGACTTTTTTTTTTTTCTCTCTCTCTATCTTTTCAAAATGTCCTCCACTTCCCCAAACTTATCACTGCTCCCCGGACATCCATTTTTCCCCTCCCTTTTTCCAAGAAACCTTTGTTTTCTCAACCCCCCCCAACCTTCCCCCCCGAAACCTTTAAAAACATCCAAACTTCCCGAAAATGACCCAAGGAACGCTCCACTTCCTCTCCCACTTCTCCTTCTATTCCTGTACCGTCTACATTCAAAGCATTGCCGATATCTATCCTCTTCCTCCTCAAGTTCCCCTCTTCCCACTTTCTCCCAGCACACCCCATCGTCTCCTTCTCCATATGCACCATTTCCTCTTCTTTCCCCATTCTCCCTACCACTTCCTTATGTCGTGACAATGTCCTTCTCCGCATCCTTCCCCTCCTGACATTCTTCCCGATACTTCACTACCTTCCCTTGTTTCCTTGTCTTATTCCCTGGATTCTTCTTCTACTTCTCCAACTACCATTTCTACCCTTATTACCCACTGATTGTTTCGTAATCGCTCTTTTGTAGTTTTCCTCATACAGCGTTGCTCTCTCTTTCTCAGGCAATTACTATCCATTTGATTTAATCGCTCTGTGCCCTTAACCCTTTCCCTTTTACTAATCCCGCCGTACTCCAGTTCACCTCCCCACTTTACTCTTTTCACTACCACACTATCGTTTAGCACTTTACAACCTTTGACATCCAGCACATTTAATCCTAATCATTAACTCATTTTTACCCTTTTCGCCACAATACTTTATAATAGTGCTATATGACCTTTGATGTTATTTTTTTCTGCACACACTTTTGTATTCCTATTTCACACACGTGTATATAAAAAATGTTCTCACACGCAAATAAGTGGGCGGTGCCTGGCCACAGGCGAAGACCTATCTAGCTTAATCAAAGACTAACTCTATAATTGGTGTCAACCGCAGGTCGTCCGCTGGGTTCCCGCGCATACCTGATACTATCATCATCATCATCAAGGGGCTAACGCCGACGGGAGCGCATGGCCGCATCCACCCTTCGCTTCCAGCCACAAGGGTCCCCCATGGCGAGTCTCCAGGCAGGACCTCGGCCCATCTCTAATTCCTCGCGACAGATCTCATCAAATTACCCAAGCCATGACCTCCTGGGTCATCCCGCGGGCCTCCTCCAACCAGGATTGTCTCGCAAAGAAACAACCTGATGAGCATGGTAATCCACAGGGAAGCAAGCTAGGTGTCCATTTAGCCTGAGTTGGTGATCCTGGATTATGCAAGTAACAGGTCCCATGCCGGTCTTACAGTGTAGCCGTCGGTTGTACACATGGTCCTGCCAACTGTACCCCATGATCCGGCGTAAGGACTTGTTACAAAAGGCATCAAGACGAGGTTCCATAGAGCAAAACTGGCAGTATCAAGGCCTTGAAGACACGTAGCTTGGTGCTTCTGCATAGGTACCGACATCTCCAAATGCTCTTGTTGATCGAGTTCATGGCTCCTGTTGCCAGACCAATCTATCTGCTGACTTCTTGGCCTGACAGCCCAGAGATATGGACAACGCTACCAAGGTATGCTCAGGGATATCTGCTGAACTGCTAAAGGCTGGGGGTGAACCTATGGTTTGGGGCTTGCATGCAGTCTTGACTGTCATCTGGCAGTCTGGTACTTCTTCCCTGTTAATTCAGGGGTGAGGCAAGGCTGTGTCTCTGCACCAACACTTTTCAATACTAGATAATGGGCAGGGCTACTACCCAAAGTCAGCGTAGATCATCACTTGGCAATATCAAGGTCTCAGACCCCGTATGATTGAAGATATTCAATACCAGTGACAGGATGTCTGTAAAATGCACAAACCATATGAGATTTTGTGTTTGAAACGTAGCCGTAAGATCCAGGCCCTTTCACATTATGTGTAACAGCGTTATTAATTCTTTCGTGATACAGGACAAATCTCCCTTGCCTATGGAGAGTTGGATGGTTAATGGTTAATAGTTAAAAGCAAGATAAATGTGCTAGACAACTAAGGTCATGTAGCACTATAGTTAATGTTAGGGAAGGGTGGTTGAGTTAGTGATTAGTTGTCTAAGCTGGGCAAAGGAATTGGTGAGTGAAAGGGTTAGGGTCGAGTGTGGTAAGGAGTTAGATTAGATGAAGGATATGTATGCGTTTGAGGAAAGAGAATAGGTTGTTGAAGCAGAAAGTGTGGGATTCTGTAAGGATGTCTGATAGGTGGGGGGTCGGTGAAGGGAGGATAGGTGGGGGAAAGCAGAGGTACGGGTTGTTTCAAAACGTGGGCACGACAATAGGATGTGTGGCATTGAAAGGGGAACATTACATAAGGAACATCAGTGTGGATCAGATTTGGAATGTGTGAGACGGGTGTGGTCAATGCGTAAGCGGGCGAGAGCGGTCTCCCAACATCTGTTCCGATGAAATGGAGCTGACCAGGTGGAGATTGATAGTTTTACAGATGTAATTTATTAGTGCGGCGGCTTGAATAAAAAGATTGCCATCGGTTATACAAGAAGGTCTTAAAGTGTGGGTAATAATCTGTGGCTGGGATACGTAAGAAGCGTGGTTCGTATGATGTGGACATAGCAGCGTGGCGTGCTAGTGTATCTGCCTGTTCATTGCCGGGATTCCAACATGGCTGGGCACCCAGCAAAATTTGATTGTTTTATGGCGTGTGGACAAGTAGAACAACCAGTTCTGGATCTTACAAACAAGGGGGTTGGTGATATGTATTGACTTTATGAGAGTCAGTAAAGACTGTAAAAGAGGAAGAGGAGAGTGAGTATATGTGTTTTAGAGTAAAAAGGAGTGCATACAGTTCTGTAGTAAGGACACTGGATTCAGGAGGAAGGGAGTATTTGAAAGTACGAATTGGGAAGATTACTGCAAAACCAGCACCGGAGGTGGATTTGGAGCCATCAGTATATACGTGAATACTAGAGGAATGAGTGGAGACATAGTCAAGGAAATGGGTGAGGACAGTAGGAGGGATAATTGATTTTGGTGGGTCGGGGAAAACAGAAGAACAAATATGGGGGTGAGGTATAAGCCATGGAGGGATGGAATGGACAGATGGACAGAGAACGGGAGAGGTTGGAGATGGGGGAAAGGGGAATGGGAGAGGAGGGTATCCATGCGAGTGGAGAAAGGAGTAGGTAAACGTGAGTGAAGCTAAGGTAGAAGTAGGGATTGTGGGATAGTTGGTTTAGTGAGGGAAAGTTGGTGGAATCGAACATAGCATCGGAGAGAGAGAAGGGCACGACGTCGAGATAGAGATGGTATGCCTGATTCAGTGTACAGGCTCTCAACTGGAGAGGAGCGAAAGGCACCTAGTGCTAAGCGAAGACCACAGTCATGGATTGTATCAAGATGGGCAAGGAGAGATGTTGAGGCAGAGGAGTAGATATGGCATCCATAATAAAGAGTGGAGAGGATCAAAGTAACATGAAGATGAAGGAGAGTTTTGCGATCTGAGCCCCATGATATATGGGAGAGTTTTTAAGATTCGAAGACGGCGGAGAGCTTTTTCTTTAATGTGTAGAATTGGTCTCGCCAGGACAGTTTGGAGTCAAAAATGACACCTAGGAATATTGCCAGAGGAACGGCATTGGAGTGGAGTGCAATATAAGAAGAGTGGGGGTAGGGGACCTAAACGTGAGCGAGAGAAAAGTGATGGAGAAAGATTTAGAGGTAGAAAAGCGGAAGCCATGGTTTGTGGCCGAGGAATGGAGAGTTTGGATGGGTTTCGAAGAAATTATTTGATAAAGGGCAGGGATTTTTCATGCTTCAGAATGTTGCATAGATTAAGCGAACGAGGAGTATTGAGCGGTTGCGATGGGCTGACTGAAAAATGAGGAAGAGATGAAGAGTGGAAAGAAGTCAGAGAAGTGGCTGGAGAAGATGGAGTGGTATTGGAAAGGAGTAAATGACGGCAAGAGACAGTAGGCGAAAGGAACAAGAAGGGGAGGAAGCCTGAAGATGAGATGCTCCAGAAAAGATGGGTAGAAGATACACTGGGTGCTTCATCAAGGGCAGAATCTTCTAGAGAGAGAAAGATGTGGGGAAAAGTGTGCAGAATGTTTTAATATCAGCAAAATGGGTACACATTTCCGTCATATTAACAGCTCAATTAAGTCTTGTGAGTCTTTAAACACACTTGGCCGTGAATGCTCTCTCATAGCCTGTGCTTTTCGTTGCTGCGGATTAATGCCACTCACGAATGGCCCCAGTACCCTACCTCACACTTGGAAAGTAAATATTTTGTTTGAAAACAATTAACCTGTAATCTTTTGCATATCCACACTAACCACCTAACACTCTATGAATGATACTCCCATGATACAAAACCAACTTCTCCAAATCAGACCCGAAAGATTTATGATACACTGAAAAGATGATGGCACATCTTTCACACCAAATGGGAGGGTTGAAAATTTGGCTTTGATAGAGCCAGAGGTATTTGGTGATAACAACTGACGCAGATCTAATCACAAAAAGTATTTGCTCTTCGTCACCGCTGTAGGATCTGCTCAGTGTTCGATTCGTTTTAATGCACGAAGCACACTGTAACCCTCCGCCTTTTTGTTAACGGAACTATTACGGGAGATATCGATTGCTGAAATGCCATTTGCAAACGTTTTACTTATTTGTCGCTGATTTTAATCTCTATACTTTCATTGCATTGGGATAGGTTTTCTTATAAACGGGAGGACCCTATGACCTACTCTGATGAATGAAAGGCTGAACCGTCAGAGGGACATTTCTCTAACTACCCTGTAAACTCTCTTGCTCTGATAGCTTATCATTTCCCCTGGAACATTCTTTATCAGTTCCTTCTCTTTACTTCTACTGATTCCAATGTTCGAATCAATAGCTTCTCCGAGTTTCACAGAAGCAGAATCACCCAAATAAACATTTTGACTAAACTCAATTACTCATTTATATATGGGAGTTTAAACCCTCTTAGCGTTGGTGATTC
>NC_051395.1:22804504-22815571 GCF_015228065.2 Penaeus monodon | reverse complement strand
GAAGAAGGAAAATTTTTTAAAGGGAAGGAAAAAAGGGAAACAAAAGGAAAATGAAAAAAAAGGAAAAAAAAACATTTTTGCTATTTTTTTTTCATTTCATTAGTTTCAGAACCAGGGATAGTTTTCAGGGTTAAATGTACACCTGGGGGTTCTTACAGAAAGTCTTAAATGCTGTCTGTGCAAAGCAATAGTACCCAGCCAGTCCACTTGAGGGTAAAAGGGGTCTTAAGAACCACCAGAGCAAGAGGGGGTTTAAACCCCATATATTGAGTAATTGGTTTATCAAAATGTTTTTTTGGGTGATTCTGCTTCTGTGAAACTCGGAGAAGCTATTGATTCGAACATTGGAACAGTAAAGAAAAGAAAAGGAAACCCCAAAAAGAATGTTCCGGGGAAAATGAAAAAGCTATCAGAGCAAGAGAGTTTACGGGGTTTAGAGAAATGCCCCTTTGAGGTGTCAGCCTTTCATTCATCAGGTGGGCCCCTGGGGTCCTCCCGTTTATAAGAAAACCATCCCAATGCAATAAAGTTAGAGATTAAAATCAGCGACAAATAATAAAACTTTGAAAAATGGCTTTTTCAGCAATCGAATTCCTTAAATTTTTCCTGTTAAAAAAAAAGGGGGGGTTACAGTTGTGCTTCGTGCTTTAAAAAGAATCGAACCTGAGCAGATCCACAGCGTTGACGAAAAAAAAATTTTTTTGTGATTAATCTGCGTCAGTTGTATCACCAAATCCCTCTCCCTCTATAAGCCAAATTTTCAACCCCCCTTTTGGGGTGTGAAAGTGCCATCATTTTTTCAGTTTTTAAATTTTTCGGGTCTGATTGGAAAATTTGGGTTTTGTGTATCATGGGGTACATTCTAGAGTGTTGGGTGGTTGGTGGATGCAAAGATTACAGGTTAAATTTTGTCTTCAAAAAAAAATTTTACTTTCCAAGTGTGAGGTGGGGTCGGGGGCCATTTCGTGAGTGGCATTAATCCCAGCAACGAAAACACGGGCCCTATGAGAGAGCATTCACGGCCAAGTTTTTTAAAGACTCACAAGATTAATTGAGTTTTAATTATGACGGAAATTGTACCCCTTTTTGCTGTTTTTAAAACATTCTGCCACTTTTCCCCCACACTTTTCTCTTCCTAGAAGATTCTCCCCTTGATTGAAGCACCAGTGTATTTCTTACCCATCTTTTTCGGGGCATCCACTTCGGTTTTTCCTCCCCTTCTTTTCCCTTTTCCCCTACTTCTCTTCCCGCATTTACTCCTTCCAATCCACTCCATCTTCCCACCACTTTCTGACTTCTTTCCATCTTCTCTTCCTCATTTTTTCAGTCCCCCCTCGCAACCGTCAATACTCCTCTTCGCTTATCTATCAACATTCTTAAACATAAAAAACCCCCTCCCTTTATAAAAATAATTTCTTCGAACCCTCCAACCCCCATTCCTCGGCCACAAACCATGGCTTCCCCCGCTTTTCTACCTCAAAAATTTTTTCTCCATCCTTTTTCCGCCCCGTGTGGTCCCCTACCCCATTTCTTCTTATATGGCACTCCACTAAATGCCTTTCCCTTTGGGAAAATTTCCTAGGTGTCTTTTTGACTCCAAACTGTCTGGCGAGACCATATTCTACCATTAAAAAAAACTCTCCCCCTTCCGAATCTTAAAAACTCCCCCCCATATACATGGGGCCAGATCGCAAACTCCCCTTTATCTTCATTTTTATTTGACCCTCTCCACTCTTATTTGGGAGCCATATCTACTCCTCTCCCAAAACATCCTCCTTGCCCATTTTGATACTCCATACTGGGGCCCTTCGCTTAGCACTAGGTGCTTTCGCCCCTCTCCATTGAACCTGTCCTAAACAGGCTACCATCTCTATCTCGACGTCGTCCCCTTCTCTCTCTCCGATGCTAGTTCGATTCCCCCAAATTTTTCCCTCCAAACCAACTATCCCAAAAATCCCTATTTTCTTACCTTACTTTCCCATTTTTTCCCTACCCTTTTCTCCACTCGCTGGATACCCCCTCTCCCATTCCCCTTTCCCCCATCCCAACCTCTCCCTTCTCTGTCCCATCGTCCTTCCCATCCCTCCATGGCTTTACCCCCCCCCATATTTTTTCTTTGTTTTCCCCCCCCCCAAAAATCAATTATCCCTCTCTGTCCTCCCCCCTTTTTCCTTGACTATGTCTCCCACCATCCTTTCTATTTTCCCTATTACTGATGGCCCCCAAACCACCTCCGGTGTGGTTTGCGAATCTTCCCAATTCTATTTTTTCAATCTCCCTTCCTGAATCCAGGCCCTTTATACGAATGTATCCACCCCTTTTTTTACTCTAAAACCAATACTCACTTCCCTTCCTCTTTTACAGTTTTTATGACTTCAAAATCAATACAAAATACCAACCCCCTTTTTTTGAAGATCCAACGGTTGTTTCTGTCCACACGCCATAAAAAAATAAAAATTTTGCGGGGTGCCCAGCCATGTTGGAACCCCCGGCAATAAAGGCAGATACCTAGCACGCCCACCGCTATGTCCACATCATAGAACCCGCTTTTTACGTACCCAGCCCCGTTTTACCCCCACTTTAAGACCTTCTTGTATAACCGATGGAATCTTTTTATTCAAACCCCGCACAAAAATACATCGTAAAAAATATCAAACTCCACCCGGTCAGCTCCAAATTTTATCGGACAGATGTTGGGGGGCCGCTCTGCCCGCTTACGCATTGACCACACCCGTCCACCATTCCAAATCTGATCCACACTGATGTTCCTTTGTAATGTTCCCCTTTCAAAGCCACACATCCTATGCCCTGCCCAGTTTTTAAACCCCGACCCCGCTTTCCCCCCCCTATCCTCCCTTCACCGACCTCCCAACCCCATCAGACTCCTTACAAATCCCCCACTTTTTGCTTTAACAACCTATTTTCTTTCCTCAAAACGCATAATATCCTTATTAATTTAATCCTTACCAACTCACCCCAACCCCTTTTCCCACCAATTCCTTTGCCCCGCTTAGAAAACTAATCATAACTCAACCACCCTTCCCCAACTTCTATATCACATGCCTTAGTTTTCTAGCCATTTACTTGCTTTTAACTATTAACCCTTAACCATCCAAACCCCCATAGGCAAGGGAGATTTGTCCTGTATCACGAAAAATTAATAACCTGTTAACAAGTAAAGGGCCCGGATTTACGGCTAGTTTAAAACAAAAAAAAATTCTATGTTTGGGCATTTTCAGACTCCTGTAGGATTGAAAATCTTCAATCATAGGGTCTGGACCCTTGATATTGCCAAGGGAAACTACGCTGACTTTGGGTATACCCCGCCCATTTTTAGTTTGAAAAGTGGGTGCAAGGACCCAAACCTTGGCCTCCCCCCCCCCCGATTAAAAGGAAGAAATACCCAAATGCCCAAAGACGTCAAGACGCAGCAAACCCCAAACCCTAGTTCACCCCCCGCCTTTAGCAGTTCAGCAATATCCCCCAGCTAACCCTTTGGTACGTTGTCCATTCTCTGGGGTGCAGGCCAAAAGTCAGCAGATAGATTGGTTGGCAACGGAGCCCGAACTCGATCAAAAAGAGCATTTGGAGATGTCGGTACCTATGCAGAAACACCAAGCTACGGGCTTCAAGGCCCTTTAAGCCCGTTTTTTCTCATGGAACCTCGTCTGATGCTTTGTAACAAGTCCTTACCCCGGGTCATGGGGTACAGTTGGCAGGACCATGTGTACAACCGCGGGGTACATGAAAACCGGGATGGGACCTGTTACTTGCTTCCGGGTACCCAAATCGGCAAATGGGCCCTAGCTTGCTTTTTCCCCCGGGATTACCATGCTCACGGTTTTTTTCTTTGCGAGACAATCCTGGTTGGAGGAGGCCCCCGGGGTGAAAAACCCGGAGGTCCCTGCTTTTGGGGAATTTGATGGAATCTGTCGGAGGAATTAAGATGGGGCCCAGCCTGCCCGGGGCTCGCCCTGGGGGCCCTTGTGGTAAACGAAGGGTGGAGCGGCCCCTGCGCTCCCCTCGCGTTAGCCCCTTGAGATGATGATGAAGTATCAGGATGCGCGGGAACCCAACGGACGACCTGCGGTTTCACCAATTTTTGAGTTGTCTTTGATTTAAACTAGATGGTCCGCCTGTGGCCAGGCACCGCCACTTATTTGCGTGTGAGAACATTTTTTATATACACGTGTGTGAAATAGGAATACAAAGTGTGTGCAGAAAAAAATAACATCAAGGTCATATAGCACTATTATAAAGTATTGTGGCGAAAAGGGTAAAATGAGTTAATGATTAGGACAAAATGTGCCAAATGTCAAAGGTTGTAAAGTGCTAAACGATAGTGTGGTAGTGAAAAGAGTAAAGTGGGGAGGTGAACTGGAGTACGGCGGGATTAGTAAAAGGGAAAGGGTTAAGGGCACAGAGCGATTAAATCAAATGGATAGTAATTGCCTGAGAAAGAGAGAGCAACGCTGTATGAGGAAAACTACAAAAGAGCGATTACGAAACAATCAGTGGGTAATAAGGGTAGAAATGGTAGTTGGAGAAGTAGAAGAAGAATCCAGGGAATAAGACAGGAAACAAGGAAGTAGTGAAGTATCGGGAAGAATGTCAGGAGGGGAAGGATGCGGAGAAGGACATTGTCACGACATAAGGAAGTGGTAGGGAGAATGGGGAAAGAAGAGGAAATGGTGCATATGGAGAAGGAGACGATGGGGTGTGCTGGGAGAAAGTGGGAAGAGGGGAACTTGAGGAGGAAGAGGATAGATATCGGCAATTGCTTTGAATGTAGACGGTACAGGAATAGAAGGAGAAGTGGGAGAGGAAGTGGAGCGTTCTCTTGGGTCATGTTCAGGAAGTTTTGGATGTTTTCAAGAGTTTCTGGGGGGGAATTGGTTGGGGAGGTCTGAGAAACAAAGGTTTCTTGTGAGAAAGGGAAGAGGTAAATGGATGTCCGAGGAGCAGTGATAAGTATTGGGGAAGTGGAGGACAGTTTTTGAAATAGATAGAGAGAGAGAAAAAAAAAACTAGTCGCCATGTTTCCTGTCTGGTCTCACGTAGAGTGAGGCTTAGTTTGAATGTGGGAACTGCTACCTCAGATTCAAGCTTCTAGACAGGACAGCTCCTATGAAAAAACTATGGGAGCAGAGTAATTTGAACAGCCATGACTAGGTAAGGTATATAGAGGGCGGCTGGCAGTGAAGCGACAGTGTTTGGCTGGGTGGCCAAAACGCAGTTTCTGACATTGACGGGGAAGAGGTCGAAATGGTCGGACAGGGCAGGACACTCCACCAATATAAACTTCACGGGGGAAGTCATGTCTACGGAAGGTAACCTTGTCAATATTGCTAGCTTCTTGGAGGAAGAGTATAGCACTATACTGCCACTGCATCATAGTCAACGAGACAGTCAAGCAGGTCGTTTTCACTGTCGGACTATTCCTTGTCGTAGACAGCAGAAGATGATGGTGCGGAGTGACACACACACACACACACACACACACACACACACACACACACACACACACACACACACACACACACACACACACACACACACACACACACACACGATTTTATTATATATATATATATATATATATATATATATATATATATATATATATATATATATCAATACACACACACACACACGCTAACAGACGTCGTGTAGTTCAGACCTATTTTGTGTTTGCTCCGCAGTAGTCAAAGCACCAAACAACACCCTTGGCTACCATCGGGTACGCAAGGTCAGAGGGGAACCTGACTGTCTCCCCAAGGCAGAAAGGGGTCAAGCAGGGGGCTTCCTTGGCGCTCTCTTGGGGAGCTTTCCCGAGCTCATGTCTCCAGAGGGGCCCAGTGTTCCGGGCGTCGGGCCGATCACTCCAGGAGGTATTGTACTAAATAAAATATCCCATCTCACCTCCAACTCTCCCACAGGCATGGAAAAGTAACCACGAATATAACCCAGTGATGAACTCAAAGTGACAACATTCGCACCTGGTGCAGCCGTTGCGTGGCATTATTTACCTCGCATTTTCAATGAGGGTTTCAGCGCTGGCTTATCTGCGTCGTTTTTTCTCCAGTCCACTCTGCAATGTGACGCACCCTCCGGCCTTCAACGTCATCTCTACGCCCTGAGAAAACAGCATTTATCCTGCGAGTGAGGAGGATGCTCGCACACCCGCCATGACCACGATATCTACTGCCATTTTTTTTTTCTTAACTTGTTTATATCAGACATTTGCCCTGAAAAAACATAATACGACACCAAAGGTACCTTTATTTTTAAATTTAAAGATTATTTATATATTATCTTGGACCACTGAGGATTACATTGATTTTTATTCACTGTTAAATCTTCATAATTTTCATTATTTTACTTTTATATTTTAATAATACGGAACTGAATTGCGGGGCTCGCATCAGCGTTTGAATAATACGACCGTAAAAGTCACGGCCCGGCTAAGGTGCCGTATCTCAGACATGCCTTCGTACACACAAACGTTTTATTCCGGCACCGTATCCCCGCCTTAAGACTCATAACCGCCGCAAATTACATCCGATCTTCGGTGGCCAATTACAACTGATGTTTTAAGCGGCTCTTGGGGAATCTTGTCCAAAAAAACCCGAAATTAATCACCCGGGAGTTTTTTGAAAACCCACGCTATGTCCAGCCGTGGTAAAATTAAAAACTTTTAACTATGTTTTTCAAAAATTGGAAACGCTTGAAAAAAGTGAAACTTTCTTTACACACACACACACACACACACAACCCACACACAACACACACAACACACACACACAACACACACACACACACACACACACACAAAAAAAAAAAAAAAAAAAAAAAAAAAAAAAAAAAAATGACAATCCGATTCCCGTAAAATTTAACACGAATATTGTCCCCTCGAAGGTTTTTTTTTTACTTTTTTACCATTACACATAAAAAATATCTAGAAAAAATTTTAAAGGGCTTAACGATCTGTATTAAAGGTAATCTCATTTCCTCAAATCATCAATGGCATCATCCACAAACAATTAAAAATTTAATAAAAAAAATACTTTGGGCAGTAATAAAATAAGGGCTAATTACAAGCAACACCCGGGTAAAAAAAAGTACGTAAAATTTTTTAGTTAATGCCTTTTTTTAATTACAGAACTAGGTTTAGATTGAGATACACGCCTCTTGGTGAAAGCAACTCGCAGCTATATTGGAATATCACACTTATTTAGTAGTCTAGAATTAGTTCTTGTACATCTGATACTACACAGATTGAGAAAAACACAAATTGTAAGGTAGTAATTATTTTGAGTTTCAAAAAAGTCTTTTACGGTTCGCCGTAACTATCCCCCTGCCTTGATCTACACGCCTTTCTTTTACGACTATGGCGGGTCCCCCCCCCCTTTTGGTTTTTGGGGCCCTAGGAATCAGCCGTAAACTATGGGGGCCTTAAAAGGGGTTACGGGATCATAAAAGCGTTTTAACCGGTCCCAGGGGTTAAAAAATGGAACCTGCATTTTCTGCCTTTTTCATGTCCATAAAAATTAATGCATATTTAAGGACCGGTATTTTTTTATCTGAAAAGAGGGCTAGTATAAACCCTGGTAAGTAGTTACGACCTGAGAAAGTTACTTACATAATGAACTGTCACACTACTCGTTTCAGAGGTCGCAACTTTTGAAATGTATATTATGTAATATATTATCTAACGGCTGCTCATTGGACTTCATTCAGCCAACAGTTATGATATTTTTTTCATTAATCATGGTCATTTCAATAACTAAACACGATTTTGAGAACAGCCCCTCAAAACATTTTGTTTTCTTGTATGCTGTATAGAATAGCCTGCCCACTGAATTAATTTTCTATGGTTGTTCACAGACCTACATGTACACTGACCTGTTCTGTTGGGACCTTGATTCAGAGTATTTTGGAGGTATGCACTGCCAATATGCAAATACTACACTATCTTATAGGACGGTGTATTTCAAATGAATTAAATTAGCAAACAAAGCCGTTTTTTCCTCCATGAAGAACCTGTCACGTGGCACCTTTATTTATATTGTTAAATTATACATAGATTTTCTAAGAATGATGTATGCATAATGATTAAATGTGAAATAGTAAACTAATATATAATTTCATTTATAATTGTCGATTTATAAAGAATGTTTTCAAAACTGTCAAAGAAATAAGACGTTGAAGGAAAAAGTAGGATCCAAGTTGCCATATGCATACAGGTTATCTGCTTATTTTAATAATTAACCGCCATCTGATGTTAATAAATAACAACCTGTATTTATTGCTTCTCCATAGTGTGATCATGTAAAGTAGTAAAAAACTAAAATTAGATTTGTCAACTCATGTACAATTCTTAATATGATTAGCAGTGGAGGCACACCTTTGGAAACTGTGCAGTAACTTTTTCAAACTTTTCTTGCTGTCGACCAGCAACAGTGTTTCATATTTTTTTTTGCTGAAATAAACCCTAAATCCAATCTCTTCCTAACAGAGAAATGAATAACAATAGCAGCCAATACATTCTCTTGGTAGCAAATAATTGAATAATAATAACAACCAATACAATCTCATAGTAACAAATACATGAATAAAAAAATAATAAAAATAACAACCAACACATCCTTATGGTGACAAATGAATGAATAACAATAGTTACCAATATTATTTACTTCCTAATAGTAAAATAATGCTGTCCTTACATTCCCTATACAGATGAACATTATGAACTATAATCAACTCAACGAACGTTTCATTTGTTGTTTATGTTTCTTCACTAACTGGTAAAAAATATAAATTGACAAGAAACAATCAGCAAATGCTGTTGTTTACAGCCACATGCGTCCTTCATGACATGCTGCATTCAGGACCTATCTCTACTCATGACAGATTTGGTCAATTTGCCGAAGCCATGACTAACATCCTCCACCCAGGGTTGTTTCTACAGGAGATAATCTGGTGGGAAGGATCATTTGCAAGAGGTCAAGCCAAGTGCCTAAATAACCTGAGTTGGTAGTTTCCGATTATGGAGGAACACTGGTCTCACAGTGCTCTCCTATTTGGACACACAGTTCTGCCAACTGTACCCCGTGATCTAATGTGATCTTTTGCAAAAGGCACCAAGATGAGATTCCAAGGCACAAAATAAAGTCCAGGTTTTGTTGCCATACAGAAAAACCAGAAATGTCAGGACCTTGTTTTTCTGCACATATGCTGGTATGTTAAATATTTTTGTTGAGCAAGATCTGTCTAGCTTCGATTCCTTGGCCATAATCATATACTGACTGAACAATTCTCCTAACAGATCTTAATCTTGATAAAAGAATCCCTCAAATCCAAGTACTTACATCTCTCTACCAAATGCACCAAAGCTCTAAAGACTGATAACATGCAACATCATCATCAGAGTCTACATGCTCTTCACTGACTTTGGATAATGGCTATTATTCACTTCATGCTAATACTGAAAAGCATAGGTTTAAAATCACAGGCCTGCTTCATTCCCGAATTCACCATAAAGAAGAAAGACATGCTCCCAATACATTTTACACCAATTTTAAAACCAGTATATTAACTTACTCTTTATACAATAATATTTGTCAAAATTCCTGTAAGTCTAAGGATCTCCTAGAGTGATTCACAGTGCACCAATTCCAATGTTTTCTTCATGCCAATGTAGGCTCCAAGCAGCCCACTAAAGAATGTGCTTTACAAAGACATGAAATGAAAGGCTAGGGGCTATTGAGGATTTGCCAAAAGTGACTCCAAATTGCTCCAGTCTCTGGTGCCTCGGTAGATGTATCTGATACTTCTCAAAAGAATAACAGCAATTACCTTGCCTGGGATTTTGAGCTGTCTAATACCTTGGTGACTGTTGCAGTCCTAGCAACCTCTTTTTTCCTTCCAGAGTTCTGCAGGAATAGTACCAGACTAACAGGCAGTAGCCTGGATATTATACAATCCATGAGCCAAGGGCACACCATGAAGCTTTGACATGGATGCTGCAAATATATTGTGCTTTACCATCCTCCAGCGTAAAGATCACCTCCTGAACTTTTGCCAATTCCATACTGATGGGGGATCAGGCACTGGAATTATACCACCATCTATGTGGCATGATGTGATACAAAAGGATCAAGGTCGTATACTAAAACCTTAGCCTAAGACTTGACTTCCTCAGCAAGATTCCTGGTATGCTGTACTTTGTCCTTCCACAGCAAACTTTCTAATATGTTGTACTTTGTTCCCCCTCAGCAGTATCTGTATTCTACATCTCATGAATTGATGCACCAGCTGTGCAGCAGCAATGGACTGACACATGGTGTTTCACATATGAAAGTGTTCCACAGTCCTATAAGGTCAGTGAAGTTGTTGAGTGCTGTGAAACAATAAGAGATAGCCATTACAAACACTGAACTGTTTGCTGGATGGTCTAGTGGTTTCAAAGAGGACCAAGAGGGTAGTCACAACTAGTCTATGGTTTGGACCACAGAAAATGTAAGCTTCTTCTGTATGTGTCATAAAAGATAATTTCCGGATAAGTTTTAATCCAAATTCAGAGTACTTGCACAGAAGATGCAAGGGCACACACTGCTAGGCCCATGAGTGATTATCAGTAATCTGCTGTTTAAAGAGTGGGCATCTGTATAGTGGCAATTAGAATTCACCCTCTACAAGTTTCATATCATACGCTAAAGCTGATAATGAAACGTTTGCTACAAAGAAAGAAGAAGAAGAAGAAAGAAGAAGAAGAACGAAGAAGAAGAAGAAGAAGAAGAAGAAGAAGAAAAAGAAGAAGAAGAAGAAGAAGAAAAAAAAAAAAAGAAGAAGAAGAAGAAGAAGAAGAAAAAAAAAAAAAATATATATATATATAAAAATATTATTTTATATTATATAATATAATAATATATATTAATTAGATATATATTTTATAAATATATATATTATTAATTATATATATATCATCCAAAACATATATTAATACTTATATATTATATTTATAATATCTATTTTATATATATATATATATAATTTTTATTTTAT
>NC_051395.1:22772567-22804404 GCF_015228065.2 Penaeus monodon | reverse complement strand
TTTATTTTTTTTAAAATTTACTACCCCACCTGATAAAAAGACTGGGGTTTTTTGGGTTGTTATATAAAATCCATATTTTGATCTTTTTGGTTATTTTTTCGAATAAAATAAACAGTGTGGGTACAGGGGTTGAAACGCGGGTTTGTTGCTTTTTTTTTTTTGGCAAAGAAAAAATGGAAATGTTAAAAACGATTAATCCCCTTTTCCCGGGAAAAAACAAATTTTGCCGTGATTGTAACAAAAAAAAAAACCATGGATGTCCATACAACACCAGGCAGTACATAAGCCCAGGCAGCCATGGTTTGTGCGTCAGCCCCCCGCAGGAAGGGGTTAAAAGTACCATAGGGCACCCCCTATCATATTTGTTAGTTCCCTGGCTGCTTGTGGTATTTAAAAATACAATAAAAACTTAAAAAAAGATCAGGTGTCACAGACGTCTTCACTCTCGGTTGTGTATTATTAAAATGGCTTTTCGGGGGATCCCTTTAACCCTTTTTGATGTGTATGTTAATATTAAAAAAAAAGGAAAAACAAAAAAAATAACCCATTTCACAAAAACTTTTCATTTTCCTTTAAAATTTTTATAGTTTCTTTTTTCTTTATTTTTTTCTCACAGTCATGTCTCACTGGTTAGTCCTATTAACCCTTCAATCCAGATGGCGTGACCACACTTCATTAAAGTATTTGTTTTGAGGAGTGGAGACAGGGTCGTGCTGTCATGGAAAAATTTGGGTGAGGGCCAAGTCAAAATTTGTTGTCATAAAAAAATTTTTGCTGAAAGGTGGGATGTGGGGAAAGATCTCAGATTCTGGAGGGATTAGACTCGGGGGTATTAATTCCATCAAAACACAATGTGGAAGTTTTCCATCCATGAGCAATGAAAGAAAGAGTACCTCTCCCGTGAGACTCTACTTCCAGTTCAAATCCCATTCCTGCCGCTGTGACTGGGAACACGGTTGTTTTACAGAAAATTTAATTTTACAAAAAAAAAAAAAATAATAATAATTTTTATTATTATTGTACTGAGTTTTGGACTACCTAAGAGCAATACAGAGCCTATGCACAAAAAATTAATTTCCATCTGGATCAGAATCAAGTAAAATATAGGATAATAACATTGCAAAGGAGAGGGAAGTCTTGAAGCATCATGAGCATTTTTTGACCAGCCTAAAGCCCCTCAAGTTTGAGTGGCCCACTCAAACTTGAGTGCAGCTTGTAGGCTGGGTGCATAAAATTGACTCATGAGTGCTGTCCCAAGCTCCTTGCCTCTCCTTTGTCAATGTTATTATCTCTATATTTGTACTTTGATATGCTGTATCCGATGGTAAGTAAGTGTTTTTCTGTGCCTAGCCTCTGGTATTGTCTCTCTGGTATCCTAAAACCTCAGTACATAATAATAATAATTCTTATTATTTTTTTTTTTTTTTGTAAATTAAATTTTCTGTAATATAAACACCCTGTGTTGCCAGTCACAGCAGGCAGATATAGGTCTTAGAACATGGAAGTAGAGTCCTCACGGAGCAGTACTCTTTCATTCATTGCTCAGGATTGTAACATTCCACACTTGTGGTATTTGATGGAATTAATCCCACCGAGTTAATCACGGCCTCCAAGACCTCATGATGAAGTCATTCCATCATCCCAGGCCTTCAGCAGAATTCTTATTGACAACAAGTTTTTCTGTCACTCTGGCCCTCAAGCCAACTTTTTCCCATGACAATCACGACCATGATCCATCCACTCCTCAAATCAAATAACTTTAATGGAAAGTGATGGTCCGCCATCTGTGAAGGAGTTTAATAGGCCTACCAGTGTAGGACATGACATGTGGAAAATAGAATAAGAAATAAAAGAAGCTTAAAGATTTAAAAGGAAAATGAACGTTTTTTGTGAATATGTGGTTCAATTTTTAGTTTTTGCTCTTTTTGCTTTAATATTAACATACACAGTCAATAATGTGTTTTAAGGTATCCCCTGAATGCCCATTATTATATTACATACACAACCGAGGTATGAAGACCGGTCGCCTGTGCACCTGATCATTTTTTGACAGTTTTATTGTATTTGTAGTACCAAAAGCGCCCAGGGAATCTACAAATATTTGATATGGGGTGCCCTATGGTACTTACCCCTTCCTGACGGGTGGCATTACGCCAAGCCATGCAGCCTGGGGGCATTGTATGTACATGCCATGGTGGTATGTTGGCATGCCATGAGTATATTTTTTTGTTTTACAATCACGGCAAAATAATTATTGTTTTTGCCACTGAAAGTGTGATTAAGTCCGTTTTTAAAACACTTTCTCATTTTTACTTTGCCAAAAAAAAAAAAATTTTTGTGTTTTTGGGCAACAAACTCAGCGCTTTCAACTCCATGATACCACACACTGTTTTATTTTATTCGAACTTAGACCGAAATAATGATCAACTATGGATCTATTATACAACAAAAATACCCTTCATCTTGATTTATCAGGAAGTGTGGAAAGTAAGACTTAAAAAATAATGAAACTGAAAATACAACATATCTTCGTAGTATTACGAGAAATGGCTGGGATGCTGGTATTTGGCATAAGCAGTCGCGCATGCTAGGGCTATGTATAAGCCCCCGGCGGCGAGGCCCGGGCCACTATGAATACCTACCCGTCGGGAAGTTTATTTGTTCTTCAGCTGCTAAATTATTCAATTTTTCTAATTAACTTGGTCCAAATCCTGGGATGGTCCTTTCTAAGGAAAGTGATATACATCTATAAAAACAATATATTTCTGAATGCCAAAGCCTTCTACCATGTTGATACAGATATGACCCACTATAAAACCAAATTCAGTAAACCTAGTTTATGTATATTGTGGTTCTACCATATACATTCAGCTGTAGAATGATCCAAGTCATATCTGGATTTTAACCCTAAGTTGATAACATAAATGGATGCAATCGACATATGTAATTTAACAGAAGTCTATGTATTGCCTTGTTTCGGATTATCAGTGTGTGTGTGTTTTTTGTTTTTTTTTTTTTTTTTTTTTTTTTTTGTGTGTGTGGCTACTGCTGTTTTTTTTTATGTTTGTAAATATTCATGGATATTTTATGGCATATTCACAAGTTTTGAATTGCCTGATGAAGTCCAGTCAAGAACTTCATGTGGTTGGCAATAACGTGAAAATTAGGGGGGGTGTTGGCTGGGGGGTAGGTGTCGACATTGGATGCACTGACGCGTAAGGACGAGTGATGTCACACCCTTGCAGGAGAGAGAGGCGACGTTTGATTAGAGAACAAGACAGGCTGACAGAAGATGGAGTCGGATTGGGAGAACAGATCGAACGGCCTAAATAGGTAGTGAAGACACAGGTGTCAGATGTTTCGGTCTGGAGTTGCAGTTCCTTGACCGGGAAAGTCATCAGTTCGTAAAGTGACAGGCTACAAATGCTTGGGACTTGTTTCTTCTAGAGGTTGAATATTTTGGATGAGTCAAACTTTATCTTACTGATCCAGTTTATTCTTACCTTAAAGATCATTTAATCAATACTACAAAAGGCTTGTATAAAATAGTGCTGGTTGAAGTCGGTGACACAACATAGTATAGTCAAAAGCAGTTCTTCCCTCAGAAGAAACCTCAAACTCATCACAACGAAGAAAAAGAGGATAAAGCAAAACCATGATGGCTAATAATAATAATAAAGTGTGAATTTCAGTATAAAAAGGGGGAAGGGGGGGGTTTCTAGGACTAATCATTTAAAATTGGATTTATAAGAATAGCTTACTTTACAAGTTGTCACAAAAGTTGGGGGGGGAAGAGATTTTGGTGATGTATTTATGTGGTAATAATTGATGTGTTTCTGGAGGCCCAATATGGGCAATTATATTTAGAGATAATTGTCTTTTGGAATATATGGAGGCAGAAGGAAGAGGAAGAAGCGTGATAAATGATGTTGGAGCTATGACAAACGGTATGTCCGCTGGTTTATTTTAGCTAAAGATGTAGTGGGTGGATAGTGTGGAAGGGACCGGGAGTTCACATGTTGAGTAGACACAGTGTGTGGACAGCAAAGATGACTTAGTTTCACGCATCATAGAAAATAATTTGATTGGCCGAAGCCAAATGGACTAGAAGTGGGCAGCTACGAAGTGTCTGAGGGCGCGGAGTGGCTGTTCGTGACTCGCTTAGCCTATGTGTGATCCAGGAGTGAATGAACCTCACACTTTTTTTCATTGTAATTCAAGGATTCTTAATATTCGATAGACATGCCTTTTGTATCATATTTCTAGTTAAAAGGCATGTCATTTCTTTTTAGAAAACTCCATTTTTTAGAAGCTTGGCATGGTGATACATGTAGCAGACTAATGCACCATCCTTTCCTTGCAAGGTTTCTAGAGATCTAAGAGTGTGTGCTGGCTCTTGGGATATCAGTGCTGGGCCAGGAAACTATCGGGGGCGTCACTTGAGGTGTTTAGCAATCATCGGTGGTACTGTAAATAGCAGTTAATGCAGCCAAGCACAACTGAACGCATCACTGGTGCCAGCTCTTGTTGGACAAGTCTTTCAGATTGTTAGGGTTTACTGAGAGCATACAGGGAGGTACTTTTGGTGATGTGTCCCCATAGAAGTTAATCTAGTAGGTTTAAAGTTTAAGTCTCAGATCTCTAATGCACATGGGCACAAGGTGTGCGAGGGCATCCAGAATTAAACTTTTAATTCACCCCTGGACTAGGCCTTTGACTAGATTTGGCTTGTGAGCGTCGAGTGTGAGGGTGTTTTAGCGGGGGTGTCTACACACGTGGCAGTTGGGAATGAGGCTAGTGTTAATCCCACCAGTCATGTATTGATATTGTAATGACAGTGTCTCACCCTCCATAGAAAGATGGAGTAGATTTGCCATTATATTTATAATAGCAATAGTGAAACAATTTCTGACATTTTCACGTCAAAGATGTATGGTGAAAGTTCAATATATATTTTTAGAAGTTGTGAGATGTTCAAACGCAGATAAAACTTTCAACATTGAAAAGAAAAAACAAAACAAAATCCCACTGAAATTCGCAGAGCTTACGACACAGAAAAGTCATGTTTATTTCCATGTTGGAAAGGATTCCACTTATGCAATTATTAATTAAATAAATTAAACGTGTTATTAATACCACAAAAGTTTCAATTCAGAATAAAAAACTTCCTGATTTTTTTAAACTTTATGACTTCAAAACCACATGAACATTGTTATCGTGATCCTCGCTAGTAGCATCTTGAAAAAACACCCTACCTGTGGCCCAACGAGAAATAGTTCTCGGAGAAAACTCCTATGACTATAAATTGATACACGGTATCTCATTTTTTATTTGGCACCTTCATTTTGGGTAGTCCTGTAATATGTATAGGTATTTGAAGCCATCGATAGCAATTTATTTGTACTGACATATATAGTGTATGTATGCATTATATATATAAAATATATATATATATATAAATATATAATCTATATATATATATATATATATATATATATATATATATATATTATATGTATATTATAATATATATATATATTATATATATAAATATATATATATATATATATATATATATATATATATAAATATATATATATATATATATATATATATATATTTTTTTTTTTTTTTTTTGTCTTCTTCTTCCTTCCTTCCTTCTTCTTTTTTTTTCTTCTTCTCTTCTTCTTCTTCTTCACTTCCGCCCCTTTCTTCCCCCCTCTTCCCCCCTTCCCATTCCCTCCCTCCCCCCCAACCCCCCCCTCCCCCCCCTCCCCCCCCCTTTTTTATCCCGTCCGCCCGCTTTCCCCCCTCTTCACCCCCCCCCCCTCCCTTCCCCCTTCTTCTTCTTCTTTCTTCTTCCTTCTTCTTCTTCTCTTCTTCTTCTTCTTCTTTCTTCTTCTTCTTCCGTTGGTAGGCAAACGTTTTCATATCAGCATTAGCGTATATATGAAACTTGTAGAGGGTGAAATTCTAATTGGCCACTATACAGGATGCCCACTCTTTAACAGCCTATTTACTGATATCCTCATGGGCCTAGCAGTGTGTGTCCTTGCATCTTCTTGCACGTACTCTGAATTTGGATGAAAACTTAATCCGGCTTCTCTTTTATGACACATACAGAATAAGCTTACAGTCTGTGGTCCAACATAGCTAGTTGTGACTACCCTCTTGGTCCCCGCTTTGAAACCAACTAGACGCATCCCATCAACATTCAGTGTTTGTAATGGCTATCTCTTATTGTTTCACAGCACTCAACAACTTCACTGACCTTATAGGACTGTGGAACACTTTCATATGTGAAACACCATGTGTCAGTCCATTGCTGCTGCACAGCTGGTGCATCAATTCATGAGATGTAGAATACAGATACTGCTGAGGGGGAACAAAGTACAACATATTAGAAAGTTTGCTGTGGAAGGACAACAGTAACAGCATACCATGATCTTGACTGAAGGTAAAGTTCAATATCTTAGCTACGGTTTTAGTATCGACCTTGATTCAGACTTTTGTATCAACATCATGCCACATAGATGGTGTATAATTTCCAGTGGCGCTGGATCCCCATCAGTATGAATTGGCAAAAGTCAGGAGGTGATCTTTACAGAAAACGTAGAGGTGGTGTAAAGCACATATATTTGCAGCATACGAAATGTCAGGGGGGGGAGAGCTTCGAGGTGTGTGTGCCCTGTTGGCTCATGTTTTGTATAATAGTTCCAGGCCTACGGCCTGTTAGTCTGGTACTATTCCTGCCAGACGCTGGAAGGAAAAAGGGTTGCTAGGACTGCAACAGTTCACCAAGGTATTAGACAGCTCAAAATCCCAGGCAAGGTAATTGCTGTTATTCTTTTGAGAAGTATCAGATACATCTACCGAGGCACCAGAGACTGGAGCAATTTGGAGTCACTTTTGGCAAATCCTCAATAGCCCATACCCTTTCATTTCATTCTTTGTAAAGCACATTCTTTAGTGGGCTGCTTGGAGCCTACATTTGGCATGAAGAAAACATTGGAATTGGTGCACTGTGAATCACTCTAGGAGATCCTTAGACTTACAGGAATTTTGACAATATTATTGTATAAAGAGTAAAGTTAATCTACTGGTTTTAAAATTGGTGTAAAAATGTATTGGGAGCATGTCCTTTCTTCTTTATGATTGAAATTCGAATGAAAAGCGGCCCTGTGATTTTAAACCTATGCTTTTCAGTATTAGCATGAAGTGAATAATAGCCATATCCCAAAGTCAGTGAAGATAGCATGTTAGACTCTGAGATGATGTTGCATGTTATCAGTCCTTAGAGCTTTGGTGGCATTTGTAAGATATGTACGTATTGGATTTTGAGGGATTCTTTTATCAAGAGATGGTAGGGTGGGACGTGTGGCCAAGGGAGAATCGGTAAGGCCTAGACGGATCTTGGCTCAGACAGAAAAGGATGGGTAGTGTTAACAGTACCAGGCTATGATGGTGGGAAGAGGGAGGAAATGGGAAGCCAGGGTGCGTGCGGGGCGGTGGGTAGAGGGAGGGTTCTGTGTGGGGAGTTGTAGTGATGCAGTGTGATATGACGAGGTAACTGGAGGAGAATGTCAACCTGGACTGGGTGAGGGTAGTAGGGTTTATGAGGGGTGGAGAGTCCAGAGTGTGTGTGGGGGAGTCTGCATCTTGTTGCCTTTTGCAAAAGAATGCGACTTAAGGAGATGCGCGGAGTACAGTTGCAGATCCACGAAGTGTTAGTCGAGAAGAGGTACTGAGTGGGATGCGACTGTAAAGAGCCGGGTTTGTTCCAATCACAGTAATAAAACAGTTGAGAAACTACAACTCAGTTATTAGGCCTTGGCGTGCACCTGCTTGCAATGATCCTTTCCCCAGATTATCTCCTGTAAAACAACCCTGGGTTGAGATGTTGTCATGGCTTCGGCAAATTGACCAAATCTGTCATGATAAATAGGTCCTGAATGCAGCATTGGTCATGGAGAGTGACTCGACAATGTGGCTGTAACAACAGCATTGCTGATTGTTGTGTCTTGTCAAATTTATATTTTTTACCATTTTAGTGAGGAAAAACGGGGGGGAACATAAACAACAAATGAAACGTTCGTTGAGTTGAATTATAGTTTCTAATTGGTTCCTCTGTATGAATGTAAGGACATCATTATTTTACTATTCGAAGTAAATAATATTTGGTAACTTTGTTGATTCATTCATTTCGTCCCTAGCATTATTTGTTGGGGAGATTGTATATTTTTTATTATTTTTTATTCATGTATTTGTTTACTATGATGAAGATGTGGTGTAATTGGTTGTTATTATTATTCATTATTTGCTACCAAGAGAATTGTATTTTGTCTCTATTGTTTATTCATTTCTTGTTAGGAAAGAGATTTGGATTAAGGTTTAATTTCCAGCAAAAAAAATATGGAAACACTGTTGCTTGTCGACACAAGAAAATTTTGAAAAAGTTTACTGCACAGTTTCCAAAGGTGTGCCTCCACTGTGCTAACATATTAGAATTTGTACATGAGTTGACAAATCTAATTTTAGTTTTTTAAACTACTTTACATGATCACGACTATGGAGAGTAGGGGGGGGCTGATCAAATACAGGAGTTGTTGTATTAACATCAGATGGCGGTTAATTATTAAAATAAGCAGATAACCTGTATGCATAGGCCTGTGGAGGTGCCTACTTTTTCCTTCACTCGTATTTCTTTGACAGACTGGTGTTGAAAACCATTCTTTTAATAAATCGACAATTATAAAGAATTATATATTAGTTTACTATTTCACATTTCTCATTATGCATACATCATTCTTAGAAAATATATGATAATTTAACAATATAAATAATGGTGCCTAACGTGACAGGTGTAGCTTCATGGAGGATCAAAACGGCTTGTTGCTATTTAATTCATTTGAAATACACCGTCCTAATAAGGAATAGTGTCGTATTTGCCATATTGCAGTGCATACCTCCATCTGGAAAGGAGAGCGGATACTCTGATCAAGGTCCCAACAGAACAGGTCAGTGTAGATCATGTAGGTCTAGTTGAACACACCAATAAGAAACATGTGTCTATGAGGTGGTCGAAGTGGGCAGGCTATTCGATGACAGCATATCAAAGAAAAACAAATGTTTTTGAGGGGCTGTTCTCAAGTGTCTCGTAGTTAGCGGAATATTATCGTGTAGAGTGATTAGTTATGGGTGTGGGTGACCATGAATTAATGAAAAAATATCATCACTGTTGGCTGATGGAAATCACACATTGAGCAGCCGTTAGATTATAATATCGATAAATATACCATTTCAACAGTTCCGACCTCTGAAACGAGTAGTGTGACAGTTCATTATTTAAGTAACTTTCTCAGTCGTAACTACTTACCAGGGTTTATACTAGCCCTCTTTTCAGATAAAAAAATACCGGTCCTTAAATATGCATTAAGTTATTAGTAGGACAATGAATAAGGCAAGAAAATGCAGGTTCTCTGACTTTTAAGCCCTGGGACCGGATACTCAAACGCGTTATGATGCCGTAACTCCTTTAAGGCGCCATAGCTTACGGCTGTATTCCTACGGCCCATGCACAAAGCAGGGGACCCGCCATAGTCGTACAAGTCAAGGCGTTGTAGATCAAGGCAGGGGGATAGTTACGGCGAACCGTAAAAGACCTTTTTTGAAACTCAAAATAATTACTACCTTACAATTTGTGTTTTTCTCAATCTGTGTAGTATCAGATGTACAAGAACTAATTCTAGACTACTAAATAAGTGTGATATTCCAATATAGCTGCGAGTTGCTTTCACCAAGAGGCGTGTATCTCAATCTAAACCTAGTACTGTAACTATAAACAAGGCATTATACTAAAACTATCTACGTACTTTTTTCACCTCGGATGTATGTGCGTGGTGAGTGGGGTGGGGGACTTTATTTGGGCCATTGCAAAAATTGGGGTGTAGAGGGGGAGGGGGGGGAGTATTACACTGCAATGTATTTTTTTGTTCATTATTGTGGGATAAGAATATGGTGGTTAGTGAGTGATGCACTATAGTGAATGGACAATGAAGGGATGTGTAAATGAGATTTACCTTTATATATACGATACAAGTTACCTTTAAATTTTTTCCTCAGATTATTTGTTATGTGATAATTGGTAAGAAAGTAAAACAATCCTTTCGAGGAGACAATACTTCGTGTCTAAATTTCACGGTAATCTTGGATTGTCACTTTTTTTTTTTTTTTTTTTTTTTTTTTTTTTTTTTTTTTGTGTTTTGTGTGTGGTGGTGTGTGGGGTGGGGGGTGTGTGTGGGGGGTGGGGGTGTGTGTGTTGTGTGTGGGGTGTTTGTGTGTGTGTGTGTGTGTGTGTGTGTAAAGAATGTTGCACATTTCTCAAGCGTTACCGATTTTAGAACACAGTAGTTAAAAAGTTTAATTATACCACGGGCTGGACATAGCGTGGTGTTTTCAAACAACTCCGCTGATGATTAATTACGGCTTGTTATTGGACAAGATTCCCCAAGAGCCGCTTAAAACATCAGTTGTAATTGGCCACCGAAGATCGGATGTAATTTGCGGCGGTTATGAGTCTTAAGGCGGGGATACGGTGCCGGAATAAAACGTTTGTGTGTACGAAGGCATGTCTGAGATACGGCACCTTAGCCGGGCCGTGACTTTTACGGTCGTATTATTCAAACGCTGATGCGAGCCCCGCAATTCAGTTCCGTATTATTAAAATATAAAAGTAAAATAATGAAAATTATGAAGATTTAACAGTGAATAAAATCAATGTAATCCTCATGGTCCAGATAATATATAAATAAACTTTAAAAAAATTTTAAAAATAAGGTACCTTTTTTGGTTTTTCGTTTTATGTTTTTTCAGGGGAATGTCTTATCTAAACAAGTTTTTTAAAAAAAAAAAATTGGGAGTGATATCGTGGTCATGCGGGTGGTGCGAGCACATCCCTCCTCACTTTTCCCGGTAAATGCTGTTTTCTCAGGGCGTAGAGGGTGACGTTGAAGGGGGGGAGGTGCGGTCCAATTGCAAAAGTGGACTGAGAAAAAAACGACGCGATAAGCAGCGCTGAAAACCCTCATTGAAAATGCGGGGGTAAATTAATGCCACGCAAAAACGGACTGCAGCCCGGTGGGAATGTTGGGCCTTGTGGTTTTTCATCCTGGGGGTTTATTTTCGTGGTTACTTTCCATGCCTGGGGGGGAGAGTGTTGGAGGGTGAGTGGGATATTTTAAATTAGTCAATACCTCCTGGAGTGATCCGGCCCGACGCCCGGAACACCTGGGCCCCTCTGGGGGACTGAGCTCGGGAAAGGGCCCTCCCCAAGAGAGCGCCAAGGAAGCCCCCTGTTTTGGACCCCTTTTCTGCCTTTGGGGAGACAGTCAGTTCCCCCCCTGACCCCCTTTTGCGTACCCGATGGTAAGCCAAGGGTTTTTGTTTGGGTGCTTTGACTCCTGCGGAGCAAAACACAAAATGGTCTGAACTCACGACGTCTGTTAGCGGTGTGGGGTGTGTTGTATTGATATATATATATATATATATAAATATATATATATATATAATATATATATAAAATCGTGTGTGTGTGTGTGTGTGGTTGTGTGTGTGTGTGTTGTGTGTGTGTGTGTGTGTGGGGGTGTGTGTGTGTGTGTGGGGTGTGTGTGTGTGTGTGTGTCACTCCGCACCATCATCTTTCTGCTGTCTACGAAAGGAATAGGTCCGACAGTGAAAACGACCCTGCCTGACTGTCTCGTTGACTATGATGCAGTGGCAGTATAGTGCTATACTCTTCCTCCAAGAAAGCTAGCAATATTGACAAGGTTACCTTCCGTAGACGTGACTTCCCCCGTGAAGTTTTATATTGGTGGAGTGTCCCTGTCCCTGTCCGACCCATTCGACCTCTTCCCCGTCAATGTCAGAAACTGCGTTTTGGCCACCCAGCCAACCACTGTCGCTTTCACTCTGCCAGCCGCCCTCTCTATACCTTACCTAGTCATGGCTGTTTTCAAATTACTCTGCTTGCCCATAGTTTTATTCCTAGGAGCTGTCCCGTCTGAGAAGCTTGCCTCTGAGGTAGCAGTTCCCACATTCAAACTAAGCCTCACTTACGTGAGACCAGGACAGGAAACTGGCGACTAGTTTTTTTTTTCTCTCTCTCTATCTATTTCAAAACTGTCCTCTCACTTCCCCAATACTTATCACTGCTCCTACGACATCCATTTACCTCTTCCCTTTCTCACAGAAACCTTTTGTTTCTCAGACCTCCCAACCAATTCCCCCCAGAAACTCTTGAAAACATCCAAAACTTCCTGAACATGACCCAGAGAACGCTTCCACTTCCTCTCCCACTTCTCCTTCTTTCCTGACCGTCTACATTCAAAGCATTGCCGCTATCTATCCTCTTCCTCCTCAGTTCCCCTCTTCCCACTTTCTCCAGCACACCCCATCGTCTCCTTCTCCATATGCACCATTTCCTCTTCTTGCCCCATTTCTCCCTACACCTTCCTTATGTCGTGACAATTGTCCTTCTCCGCATCCTTCCCTCCTGACATTCTTCCCGATACCTTCACTACTTTTCCCTTGTTTCCTTGTCTTATTTTCCCCTGATTCTTCTTCTACTTCTCCTAACTACCATTTCTACCTTATTACCCACTGATTGTGTTTCCGTAATCGCTCTTTTGTAGTTTTCCTCATACAGTCGTGCTCTCTTTTTCTCAGGCAATTACGATCCATTTGATTTATTCGCTCTGTGCCCTTAACCCTTTCCCTTTTACTAATCCGCGACGTACTCCAGTTCACCCTCCCACTTTACTACTCTTTTTCACTACCACACTATCGTTTAGAGCACTTTACACCCTTTTGAACATCCAGCCATTGATCCTATCATTAACTCATTTTTATCCTTTCGCCCAATACTTTATAATAGTGGCTATTGACCTTTGATGTTTTTTTTTCTGCACACACTTTGTATTCCTTTTCACACACGTGTATATAAAAAAATGTTCTCACAACGCAAATAATTGGGCGTGCCTGGCCACAGGCGAAACCTATCTAGCTTAATCACAGACTAACTCTATAATTGTGTCAACCGCAGGTCGTCCGCTGGGTTCCCGCGCATACCTGAATACTATCATCACATCATCAAGGTGCTAAACGCCGACGGGAGCGCATGGCCGCATCCCACCCTTCGCTTCCAGCCACAAGGGTCGTTCCCCATGCGAGTCTCCAGGCAGGACCTCGCCCATCTCTATTCCTCGCGACAGGTCTCATCAAATTACCCAGCCATGACCTCCTGGGTCTCCCGCGGGCCCTCAACCAGATTGTCTCGCAAAGAAACAACCTGTGAGCATGGTAAATCCACAGGAAGCAAGACTAGGATGTCCATTTAGCCTGAGTTTGTGATCCTGGATTAATGCAAGTAACAGGTCCCATGCCGGTGCTTCCAGTGTAGCCGTCGGTTGTACACATGGTCCTGGACCAACTGTACACCATGATCCGGCGTAAGACTTTTTACAAAAGGCATCAAGACGAGGTTCCATAAGTCAAAACTGGCAGTATCAAGGCCTGAAACACTTAGCTTGGTGCTTCTGCATAGGTACGCTACATCTCCAAAATGCCTCTTGGTTGAATCGAGTTCAATGGCTCCTGTTGCCTAGACCAATCCTCGCTGACTTCTTGGCCTGACGCCCAGAGCTATGGACCCAACGCTACGAAGGTAATGGCCTTTCAAGGGATAGCTGCTGACTGCTAGCTGCTGGGGGTGAACCTATGGTTTGGGGCTTGCCATCATCTTGACTGTCTCTCTTGCAGTCTGGTCTATTCTTCCCTGTTAATTCAGGGTGAGTGCAAGGCTGTGTCCTCTGGCACCACCACTTTTTCATACTAGATAATGCGCAGGGCTACTACCCAAAGATCATCGTAAATCATCCCACTTGCCATTCAAGGTCTCTAGACGCCGTATGATTGAGAATCTTCAATTACAAGTGACAAGGATGTCTGGTAAAATGCACAAACCATATGAGATTTTGTGTTTGAAACGTAGGCCGTAAGATCCAGGCCCTTTCACATTAATGTTTAACCCGCGTTATTAATTCTTTCGTGATACAGCAAATCTCCCTTGCCTATGGAGAGTGGATGTTATGGTTAATAGTTAAAAGCAAGATAATGTGCTTAGACACATAATGTCATTAGCACTATAGTTAATGTTAGGGAAGGGTGGTTGATTAGTGATTAGTTGTCTGCTGGGCAAAGGAATTGTGAGTGCAAGGGTTAGGGTCGAGTGTGTAATGGAGTTAGATTAATGAAGGATATGTTATGCGTTTGAGGAAGAGAATAGGTTGGTGAAGGTCGAAAGTGTGGATTCTGTAAGGATGGTGCTGATAGGTTGGGGGTCGGTGAAGTGAGGTAGGTGGGGGAAAGCAGGTGTAAGGTTTGTTTCACAAAACGTGGGCCGACAATAGGATGTGTGGCGATTGAAAGGGGAACTTAACATAAGGACATCATCAGTGTGGATCAGATTTGAAATGTGTGAGACGGGTGGGTTGTTCATGCGTACGCGGGCGAGAGCGGTCTCGCCAACATCGTTCCGATGAAATGGAGCTGAACCATGTGGAGATTTTGATAGTTTTAGCAGCTGTATTTTATTAGTGCGGGGCTTTAATAAAAGATTGCCATCGTTATACAAGACGGTCTTAAGTGTGGGTAATAATCTGTGGCTGGGATACTAAGAAGCGTGGTGCGTATGAGGTGGACATAGCAGCGTGGCGTGCTAGTGTATCTGCCTGTTCTTGCCGGGATTCCAACATGGCTGGGCACCCAGCAAAATTTGATTGTTTTTATGGCGTGTGGACAAGTAGAACACATTCTGGATCTTACAAACAAAGGGGGGTTGGTGATATGGATTTGACTTTATGAGAGGCATAAAGACTGGAAAAGAGGAAGGAGGAGAGTGAGTATATGGTGTTTTTAGTAGTAAAAAGAGGGGCATACAGTTTCTGTAGTAAGGACACTGGATTCAGGAGGAAGGAGTATTTGAAAGTAGCGATTGGGAAATTACTGGCAAACCAGCAACCGGAGGTGGATTTGGAGCCATCGTATATCGGGATATACTAAGGAAATGAGTGAGACATATCAGGAAATGGGTGAGACAGTAGGAGGGATAATTGATTTTGGTGGGTCGGGGGAAAACATAAGAACAAATATTGGTTAGGTCATAAGCTGGAGGATTGTGAATGGAACAGTATGGACAGAGAACGGGAGAGGTTGAGATGGGGTAAATGGAATGGGAGACAGGAGGGTAATCCAATGCGAAGTGGAGAAAGGAGTAGGTAACGTGGCGATGAAGCTAAAGGTAATAAGTCGGGATTGTGGGGATAGTTTGGTTTTAGTGAGTGGACGTTGGTGGATCGACATAGCATCGGAGAGAGAGCAAGGGCACGACGTCGAGATAGTGATGGTATCCTGATTCATTGTACAGGCTCGCACTGAGAGGAGCGAAAGGCACCTAGTGCTAAGACGAAGACCACAGTCATGGATATGATCAAGATGGGCAAGGAGAGATGTTGGAGCAGAGGAGTATATATGGCATCCATAATAAAGATGGAGAGGATCAAACGTAACATTAAGAGGAAGGAGAGTTTTGCGAGTCTGCTGAGCCCCATGATATATGGGAGAGTTTTTTAGATCGAGACGCGGAGAGCTTTTTTCTTTAATGTGTAGAATATGGTCTCGCCAGGCAGTTTGGAGTCAAAATGACACCTTAATTTTGCCAGAGAACGGCATTGGAGTGGATTGCGCATATAAGAAGAGTGTGGGTAGGGGACCTACCGTGAGCGAGAGAAAAAAAAAAAAAAGGGGGCAAAAAAATTTTTTTGGGGAGAAAGAATTTAGTAAGGTAGAAAAGCGGAAGCCATGGTTTTATTGGCGAGAATGGAAAGTTGGATGGTTCAGAAGCAATTATTTGATAAAGTTGCCGGGATTTTTCATGCTTCAGAATGGTTGCATAGATAAGCGAACGAGAGTATTGAGCGTTTTGCGATGGGGCTGACTGAAAAAATGAGGAAGAGATGAAGAGTGGAAAGAGAGTCGAGAAGTGGCTGGAGAAGATGGTAGTGGTATTGGAAAGGAGTAAATGACGGCAAGAGACAGTAGGCGAAAAGGAACAAGAAGGGGAGGGAAGCCCTGAAGAATGAGATGCTCCAGAAAGATTGGGGAAGAATATACAATGGTGCTTCAATCAAGGGCAGAATCGTCTAGAGAGTAGAAAGATGTGGGAAAAGTTGCAGAAACTTGTTTTATATCAGCAAAATGGGGTACAATTTCCCGTCATAATTTAACAGCTCAATTAAGTCTTGTGGTCTTTAACACACTTGGCCGTGAAATGCTCTCTCAAAGCCTGTGCTTTTTCGTGGCTGGCGGATTAAATGCCACTCAACGACGATGGCCCAGTACCCTACCCTCCACACTTAGGAAAGGAAATATTTTGTTTGAAAGACAAATTAACCTGTAATCTTTTGCAATATCCACCAACCACCTAACACTCTAGGAATGATCTCCACATGATACACAACACAACTTTCCAATCAACCCGAAAGATTTATGATACACTGAAAAGATGATGGCACATCTTTCACATACCAAAATGGGAGGGTTGAAAATTTTGGGCTTTGATAGAGACAGCGGTATTTGGTGATACAACTGACGCAGATCTAAATCAACAAAAGTAAATGTGCTCTTGCCGTCCACCGCTTGTAGGATCTGCTCAGTGTTCGATTCGTTTTAATGGCACGAAGCACAACTGTAACCCTCCGCCTTTTTTGTTAACAGGAACTATTACAGGGAGATATCGATTGCGAAACTGCCATTTGCAAACGTTTTAACTTATTTGTCGCTGATTTTAATCTCTATACTTCAATGTTGCATTGGGATAGGTTTTCTTATAAACGGGAGGACCTATGAAATAGCTCTGATGAATGAAGGCTGACACCGTCAGAGGACATTTCTCTAGAACTAACCCCTGTAAACTCTCTTGCTCTGATCAGCTTTCATTTCCCTGAACATTCTTTATTTCAGTTCCTTCTCTTTTACTTCTACTGATTCCAAGTTCGAATCAATAGCTTCTCCGAGTTTCACAGAAGCAGAATCACCCAAATAAACATTTTGACTAAACTCAATTACTCACTATATATGGAGTTTTTAAAAACCCCATCTTAGCGTTGGTGGTTTCTTAAGAGCATTAATACCCTCAAGTGGACTGGCTTGGCTGTACTATTTCTTGGAAAGAGACAGCATATATACGACTTTCTGTAAGAACATCACAGGTTGTACATTACCCTACTAAATGAACTACCACTGGTTCTGCATCTAATGAAATGAAAAAAAATACAAACTTTTTTTTTTTCCTTTCTCTCTATTATCCTTTCCCTGCTCTTTCCTATTTGTCCGTTCCCTCTTTTTAGCTCAAAATCCATATCACATCTCTACCTTTCACACCGCAAGGAATCCATACCCGTCTATCTGTTTTGTCTCCTCGCCATGGTAACCCGCCGAAGGCTTAACATGCCCTATCGGTCCTCGGGCAAACCCCTCCACCTCCAGTACTTAGCCGCGCGCTTAACCCGGACACCTTTAGGTTGTTTCCTTCTATTAGCAATGAGTTTTTCTCGCGATGTAGACGCAACCGGTGAGTGCTTGCAAATCATTCCATATAGCATGCTGTTCAAGGACTTTTACGATAATCTCTCTCCCTCCCTTTTATGACTATAGTAGAACCTTCCCACATTCTGTCTTCTTGTGCGTTCGAAAGGACTATCCTCCCATTCCTCAGTTATTTTACTGTGAACCTTATTATCTGAGTACTGCCCTTATTCTTCTTAGACCCTAGTGTGGCTTCTAATAGGCCTAACCATGGTGTCGCTTACGTCTTCCGCTTCTTACCAGTTGGGTAGTTGGAGAAGGATCTCGTTCCCTATAGTCTCTGGCTAAATGCAACAACTAACTCTCAGGTCGTCTCATTTGGCCCGTATCCTCATATGCCAAAAGACAAACTATCACACGATTCTGCTGTGTGCGCCTTCCTGCTGCAGGACGTGCGGGTCCACAATGACTAGCTTTGGCTGGTGTCAATCGAATTTTCGGGGTTTTCATTCCTTTTGTTGCCTACCTTGGTCGAGGGCTGCTCGGGATGAGGTGTGCTCTCACTTAGTCAGAGAGCCTGCCCTGGGGAACACTCTAAGTTTGGTGTAGCCGGCATCAATTGAATAAAGCGAAGCCGGGAGCTTTGACTTTGCTGAGGTGCAGACGCAACGGAGTGTCGTTCGGTCGTGGTGCCACTGTCCCTTCGTCTAAGAAGTAGGAGTGGTGGGTGCCGGGGTGTGGGTGTGACTCGGAGGGAAGTAGCTCGGTCTATGGGAGGTGGTTAAGGCGGCGCGGAGGACGGCCGTGGTGACGAGACGAGGGGGGGGCGTGGAGAAGTGGATAAGCGCGGGGCCACCGACACAACGTCGCGCGGAGCAGGTGGTATGACTATAGGTGGCGACACCTCAGGGGCAGAGCACTCCGTATGAGAGTGTTATATCGGGGGCAGCGAAGTCAGGGGTCGTGGGGAAACAGCTACTATCACTACTATAATCAAGAGCGGGAGAACGGTGAGTGGGAGCTGGCGTCGAGCGGTGATATCGATGAGCAGGGCTGCAGGGAATGGAGGGCCACAAAAAGAGGGTCATGTGGCTCCGCGCTGGAGGCTATGTATACACTGAACAAGCATGGACAATAGAATGCACGACATGGACGATGCAAAGTGCGCGCAGACAGATATCGCGAGGCAAGGAGTCCTAAATCTCAGGTAAATCAAAGGAATTCCGAAAGGTTAGAAACGGATAAGGTTCGGTGAAACAGTAACTGCACTCAACGGGAACCCAAACTCTCTCGCAAGGGAGTGTCACACTTCTTCTGTACGTCTCGTTCAGTCATGACTTCACTCGTATTCACGTGACATACCAGGGTCGTTGTTAACTCTCATTAGTCCCCATGCAGCGGCATTTTCAATCACGCCCATCTCGCGGTATCAGTTCTTACTATCCTCGCGGTCCAACCATCAGTGTCAAGACTCGAGGCCAGTTCGTCAAGCCAGAAGTGGTAAAAGGAACATGTCGGTTTATACAACTTCGTACGTGTGGCTAACGAATTCCGCTTTTCGACCTTTAGCTGATGGGAGACTAGTAATTTGGTCCTATGCGAAATAACATCATTACAAAGTAAATCAGCGGGTAATCGTGTATAGTGGTATTTTGAAACCTTGGAATATTCAATCAAGGTCTCGGTATTTACTGACTGAAACATAATATATAGGTCACTATAATTACAACACTTCAAAGATCGTATATCGCCTAGTTAATAATGGCATCAATAACTGGCAACACTACCATATGTATTTATCTACCGATTTTGGTGCAGGTAACTTGGATATATCGAGTAGTCTTATATAGTTAGATGGAGATATTGGATTTCTGCTGTTTAATCTATTTGCAGCAGCAAACCTATTTAATAAATGCAGTTTCGTGACCCTTTGTTGTGTGTCGAGTAATGCATATAGCTATTTGGATTTAGGCTATCATACACGCCGGCATTTTTATGGGTGGACATCGATTGCATTTATAAGGTTTATGCCGTGACCGGCCTCGTCTCTCTGCGCACCAACACAAGAGTAGGCTAGCGCCAGTGTGTTGCTAGTCCCACAGGGTGGTGTAAGCCTGAAACGTCCAAGAAGGGCCCCAGCACCCTGTGGGGAGGCAGGGCTAACGCAAATAAACACAAAATGACATGCTTTCCTTTATTTACACAAGTTTTTACCCATACACTTTTCTTAGGCACACAAGACTAAGGTGGAAACCAGCATGTCACACTGCACATCGATACAGTCTTAGTAAGCCAGGGCAACACAAAGTATATCAGGTCACAAGTGCAAACACATCGGAATCTTCACAGGAGCAGCACCCAACTGTGTCTCTCTTTGCTTGTTGTCCTCCGCTTCCTCCGCTGCTACAGCCATTTGCGTCATGTTTGCCCAGGTCATCTTTTCATATGTCACCATTTTACTATATAATATATCACTATATATGCATATATTATAATATATTTTATTAAACAAATTTTTTAAATTATAGTTCGTATGTATATCTAACATATATATATATATATAGTAGTATATATATATATATAGATAATATATATAACATATACACATAATCTATGGAAATGAGAGTCATTAATTATATGGTAATTGTTGCAATTTCTAAAATCTGTAATAATTCATTGCAATTGTTTGTTAGGTAAATTAAAAGAAGCCGTGTTAATATATTTTAAATAGCAGTTTAAAATGATCTTCTATGATGCGTCGCAATTCACGAGGTATATTCCGAATTATCATTTTGTGGGGCTTCGTGTCGGTGGTGTGCTCCTAGTTGCCCCCGCATTTGCGAGCACGCCCGCAGTGCAAACTTTAAATAATACGAAAAGTGCGGGGGAGCTGGGTTCTGGGGGATGATACAGCCCGACCGCGGGGACATTTAATAATACTGGCCACTAGGTCGCCGCAATCAAATCCCAGCGCGCTTCAAGTGGTAATCAATGGTCCTTTTGAGTATCTGGCCGGCTGGCCTCTTTGCATTATCCCGCAAGACACTAGTCAGTATTCACATGTTTCAGTCGAGATTGCTTCTTGAATATTCCCCCATGCTTTCTAATATTCTATTTATTCAGTCTCTTGAAATTTATTGAAAGTGTGGCTCTTTCACCTTGTACTTTCTCTGTGGCAGGCTGTTAAAAGGAATTTGATTATCACTGTTAACCGTCATATGTTGGTTCCACTAACTGGTGGCAGTTGCCTAACTTCGCACACAACTATGAACATTTATATCTTATCGCTGTGGCACCTAATTAATGAGAGTTTTTTGTTTTTCTTATTTAAGCATCTGCCAGAATTCCATCACAGAATAGGTTCAAATATGACGAAACTTTGCTAGATGGATTACTTTTAAGTTAAAAAATTCTCTTACACATACCTCTCTGAGACTACGTTCATGACAAAAGGCCTTTTTTGCAAAAGACAGATCGTACACTTTTGGGCTTACTATAAGTTAATCGAATTTAGTGAATAGCAGTAGTTGCCTAGAAATTCATATAAGAAAGATTCTATGTTGTTTAAGAAAAGATAAAAACAATATTTAAAGAATGCAAACCAGACATTTTGTGTCTTTTAGCTGGTGTAGTATCACTATCCTTGGAGCTTTTTATTTAAATAAAAGGTACCGGTGGGAGAAGTATTACTCTATTTGAGGTTCTTTGGTAGCATACTACAGCAGTTTCATTGTCGAAGGAATCATTCTAATATCACTGTACAATTCATGTACGCAGCTTTTCCTTCTATTCTGCCCCCAAAACGGTTGTTCTGAAAGAATACTGCAGCACTTTTTTATTCGAAGTATCACATTCTTTTCAAACCTGAAGGCTAGAGTCTTGGCTGTGCCCAACCACGCTATTGCATAGTCGTTCACTCTCCTAGATTTTGAAACTGTCAATTGCCAACTTTCAACGAAAGACAGTCACTATCTCAAGGTCTCTTTTTCACTCTGTTGTATATTTACTTGTAAAAAAATCCATTAGAAAAGGGATATTTATCAGATCCAATGAGAACGAATCAAGCGGGAACAGTATCTAAAAGATTCCCTTCACTCTATTGATACAACGCTTTTTCTTTGCATGTATATTTTATAGAAAAAGGGATACAATGAAATTCCCGCGTTCCGCAAAAGTCAAACTCAGACAACGGCTAATCTTTAACGGTGCTTCATTAACTTTATGAAGTGGCAACAGGTGGTAACCAACTTTGACTAATTCATACGAGTAAAACTCTCTAATATGTGTTATTTGAGCTGTGATTTTCTGATTGACCTGTTTAGACTGGTGCCATCAGTCGCTACTTTACATACCTACGGGTGGTCAGAGGAACTTTTTATGTGTAAGCAGAAGTTTTCGAGAAGAAATATTTAAATAACAACATCGCCTAATGAGTCCTGTTGCTGACTCAGTGCAATGAAACGTCAATAAATCCTTTGGAAACGGTATTGGGTCGATACGAGTGTTCATATAATCTCATTAGCGTGGTTCGAAGGACGCTTTCAAAATTTGTCAGCTATCGACCAGTGAAACACCTAGTGGGTGAATTTTGCCGGTGAGAAAAAAGGTCTAATTGGTATCAAGCAACTCCGATTAGAAAAGAATTGATTCACATATATAGGCCTTTTTAAATGATGTGATAGTGAATTTGGTATTATATTATGCGTCAATCATATACTGTATCTATGTTATATTTTAACTATATATAAAATATTAGATATGAATAGATAAAGATATATATATGTATACATTATAGACATATATATATTATGTGATAATCGTATATAAACTACAAATATATATTATCTATATTATATTTATATACATACACATATATAAGTGTATATATAATACAATATAAACACATACACACACACATCACACACCCACACAGATATTTGCTGGTGTGAGGTATGTCGATTACTCATGTTTCCTAGTGTGTAAGTACTGTGCTGGCATTCATACACGTTAACAATTAGGGAGAAGCGCTGCATGCATGGTGCCACATTCATGGGAACGAACACACAGTGGCAAGCCCCCGCACTACACCATTCTGATTTTGTCAAAAGTTGCGAGGTGGTTTGATGGGAGTGGTAGTGTATGGACTACTAGTCGTCTCCGACGGTTAATCTGGATAGCTCGCGTAGTGTGTGACGACGCTCGCCCTGGTGGCTTATGGCTGATAGGAGTGGTTGACTTACCTGAACTAAAGTGCGCGTGACGGAGTCGCTCTCCGCCGTGTCTGCTGGTTTGGTGTCCATGGCTTGGTGCTTGGGTTTCGAAGCTCGGCTCTAGACGCCATAAGGTCTGTACCGTGCGCCGTGGTGCCCAACGCACAGCAGGTTACAAACCTCCTTGCGAACAAATGTCGTGTGCACGCGACACTTCTGCAGGGGTGTACTGGGTTCCTAGTCGGAGGAGAGTGGCGCGAACCGGCCGCCCCTTCGATGAGAGGCCGACACGTTAGGCCCACTGTACTGAGTGCCCGGGACCTTTTTGGTTTAAGATCTTACGTAGGTGTAACATAGTGGGTCCCGACCTGCTGCTGTTGAGTGATGTATTTCAATGATCTCGTTCATGGTCGAAAGGCTAAAATGGAAACTCACCCTTCCCAATACATAATCGGGACTGCCTTCTGTGGATACGTAATACCCGGGAGACTACAAATGAAGAAGTCTAGGTCGGATTGGACCATCTGTGAGCAAACTAATCTGGAGCCGATATCTCTGAGGCAGTCCGTTGTTTCTTGCGACCGTTCGTCGTTCTGTGCAACCTCCAGGGAAGCCGCTGGTGCAAGACGTATCCTGGTCGTTGCGTTCCGTTGGATCCATCAGCTGCGTGGAGAAGAGGGAGCATGCTGGCATGGATGCACCTACTTGCTCGGCTCAGCCTTCTTTCGCCTCAGGCATTGACTTTACCTTATAATAAAAAAGTGGGTTAGAGACATAATGCCGGTATATTAGTCGGGTCACTGACAAATGGTGGCCTTATTTATGATATAATATAATAGTATATATTAATACATAAGGCCACCATTTGTCAGTGCCGACTATGGCATTATTGTCTCTACCCACTTGTTATACTATGGTAATAGTCTAATGCCTGGCGAAAAATGTGGGAGCCAAGCTGTTGCCCATGCAGCATTCTCCCTCTCTCCATACGCAGCTGATGGTATCCAAAGGAACGGCAAAGACCGATACGGTCTGGCCCAGCGGCGTCCCTTGGAGTTGCCAAACGAGGTCGACAGTAAACAACGGACTGCCTCAGAGATTCGTCTCCAGATTTTTAGCTCAGTGGTTCACTCCCGACCTTTGTCATCCCCCCCTTTATAGATATGGCCCACAAGGCAGTGGATTTGTATTGAGGGGTGAGTCTCCCATACCTTTGACCCATGAACGACTGAACTACAAAACAGCAGTCGGGCACCACTATTGTATCTATGTTAGACTAAACCATAGCCTCCGGGCTAGTACAGTGGACGTGTCGGCCTCTCATCCGAGGGGTCGGCGGTTCGCGCCCCGCTCCCGAGCGCGAGAAGTTGCAATTGGCGGCCAATGATGTTCTGTTGTGGTTGGGCACCACGGCGGGGATATAGGACTCGTGCTTAGCCGAGCTAGCACCAGCTGACACAAGGCGGAGGGTGATATGTGGTGTTTGTGTTCGCTTAGTCATGTAGTCCCCGTGCGACCTGGCATAGCGCCGGCGAGTGGTTACGCTTCGGCATATAGTCTGTGGACTATCCTTAAGACTAAAAACCAATTATTTATGGCAAATGGCCGTGTGTGGTGTTTGCCGGGGCCGCTACCTTGCATGGTGTGTGGTATGAATGTGGCACATTGCATGTGCATGCGCGCTCTCTACTGGATGAAACGTTGGTATTGGAATAGTCACACGCATTGTGTCTGTACTTGGTGAATATAATACATTATATATCATAGGGAACTATACCGATAGATATGCCTAGTAGAAACATTGCTAGAGTGTATTGGGCTAATATGTGATGATTTAGTATCACCAGCACACACAACTATTATCTGGTGTGTTGTGTGCTGCGTGGGTGTACTGTTCTTTTACTTGATGTATTATATTGTACATAGTATGATCACGTATGTGGGTGTAATGATAGTAGAGATATTATGAAGATTTCTATAGTAATTAAAGTCACCGTACATTATTATGTATGTGTTTTATATTATTACTGAGCGAATATATACTAATGTGTTAAGTGAGGTGATACCTGAATACATATATATAGAGGGGTAGGGTAGGTTGTTGATATAGATATATAATATATATATATATATGTAACTTGATACATATATGACATATAATACACATATATATAATACCACATCACCTCAGCACATCATGTTAAAAGTATATATGTTAATTCATTCTTTTCTCTCGTTTTGAATATAATTATGACCTTTTTTCACCGCAATTCAACTCAGTTGTTTCACTGTTCGATAGCTGATCACATTTTGAAAGCGTCTTCGATCGCTACTGAGCATTATAGAAACTCCGTATCGCAATTACCGTTTCCAAGGATTAACGTTCATTGCTGATCAGCAACGGCTCAAGGGCGATTGTTGTTATTATATATTTTTCATTCGAAACTCTGTTACAAAATAGTTCCTTGACACCCGTGGTATGTAAGTAGCGATGTGCACCAGTCTAACAGTCAATCATCAATCACAGCTCAGAATAACACCATTAGGAGATTTTATTATTAGATTGGTCAATGTTTTACCCTGGCTGGCCACTTCCATAAAGTTTGAAAGCCGTTTAAAGATTAGGCTTCTGAGTTGCTTTGGGGAACGCGGTGAATTTCTTGTATCCCTTTCTTAAATATCCATTGCCCAAGAAAGCGTTGTTTATGTGAAGCTCTTTGTTCTTTCCCGCTCTGGATTCGTTCTCATTGACTGGGTAAATATTCCCTTTTCTAATTGATTTTTTACAAGTAAATATACAAACCCCCCATGAGTGAAAAGAAAGTGTGCAGATAGTGCTGTCTTCGTTGAAAGTGAGCAGATTGGAAAAACAGTTTCATAAATCTAGGAGATGTGAACGCACTTGCAATCAGCGTCGTTGCAAGCAATTACGTTATGCCTTTCAGATTTTGAAAGAATTGTTGACTACTTCGATACTAAAAAAGTGCTGTCAGTATCCTTTCGATGAACACAGCCGTTTTGGGCAGAATAGAATGGAAAAGCTGCTACATGATTTTCAGTGATATTTAGATGTTTTCAAATGACGGCTGTAAAGTATCTCAGACCTAACACGATGAATCTGTTCGTCGCTCTTCTGTTGTTTTTTAAAGTTAAAAAGCTCCTGATTAGTGTGGATACTATCATCAAAAAAGAACAGCTAAAACAGAAATGTCTGTGTGCATTCTTAAATTTTTTTTTTTTTCCATTAAAAATATAAGAATCTTTTTTTGAATTCAAGAATACTGCTATTAGTGTATTTTTTACTACATATGTTATAGAGGAGATGGTTTTGATCAAAAAATCCCTTTGTCATGAACGAGTCTCATAGAGGATATGTAGTAATGTTTAACTTAGTAGTCCCTCTAGCAATTTCGTCCATATTTTAACCTATGTTCTGTGATTGCATCCTGGAGTAAAATAAGAAAGTCGGTAAAATAAAGGATCTCTAATGTGCCACCGGTAATAAGTAAATGTTCATGAGTATTGTGAGTTTGGGCAATGCACATTTGTGGACAAATGACGGTAAGCTTGATAATCAAATTCTTTACAGTGCACTGGACATACGAGGTGAAAGGCACTCTTTCATAAAATTTCCAAGATGTCCGAATAAATAGAATTTAAGAAAGCGTGAGGGAATATAAGAAACAATCTTGCTGACCTGGTGAACTGGCTTTGACTCTTGTCTTGCGGATATAATAAGCACAAGGGCGCAGGGCCGAGAGGACTTCAAACAACGATACCCTTGCTTACACTTGAAGCGCGCTGGATTTGAGGTTGCGGGCGACCTAGTGGCCCGGGTATTATTAAATGTCCCCGCGGGTCGGCTTTCCCCAGCACCAGCTCCCCCCGCACTTTTCCGTATTAGTTAAGTTTGGCGGGCTGCTCGCAAATGGCGGGGCAACTAGAGCACCCCGCACGAAGCCCCACAAAATGATAATTTGGATATACTCCTGTAATGCGACAATCATATGAGGATCATTTTAAACTGCTATTTAAATATATTACACGGCCTTATGTTACTAACAATACATTGCAATGAATTATTACAGAATTTTAAGAAATTGCACCAATTACCATATCTTACTATGACTCTTCAGTTTCCATATATTGTGTAATATGTATATATATATATATAATATATATATATATATAGATATATATATATATGTCTATATAATATATATCATCATAATATATATTATATATATATTCTATATATATATAATATATACAAAATGGGTTAACATGGAAAAGGATGACCTGGGCAACATGACGCAATCGTCTGGTGAGCGGAGGAGCGGAGGAACAAGCCAAGAGGAGACACAGTTGGGTGCTGCTCCTGTGAAGATCTCGTGTGTGCCCTTGTGACCTGATATACTTTGTGTTTGCCCTGTGTATAAGTCTGTACTCGTGCAGTGTGACATGCTGGTTCCCCCTGTATTGTGGCCCTATAGAAAGTGTATGGGTAAATAACTTGTGTAAATGACATATAGGAAGACCTCGTCATTGTTTGTGTTTATTGTGTGCCCTCTGCCCTCCCCACATGGTGCTAGGTGCCTACTTGGAGCTGTTCAGTGTGTTCACCACCCTGTTGGTAGCACACACTGTCTGCCCTAGCCTAGCTTGTGTTGGTGGCTAAGAGCGAGGCGGTCGCCCTTCATCTCTCTATACTCTCTCTCTCTCTCTCTTCTACTCTCTCTCTCTCTCTTCTCTCTCTCTCTCTCTTCTCTCTCTCTCCCCTTTGTCTCTCTCTCTTCTCTCTTCTTCTCTCTCTCTCTCTCTCTCCTCTCTCTCTCTCTCTCTCTCTTCTCTCTTTTTCTCTCTCTCTCTCTCTCTCTCTCTCTGTCATTCCTCTCTCTCTCTCTCTCTCTCTCTCTCTCTCTCTCTCTCTCTCTCTCTCTCTCTCTCTCTCTCTCTCTCTCTCTCTCTCTCTCTCTCTCTCTCTCTGGTGATAATGTCATAATTTTCAAATTTTGCAATAATTGTTATTGTAAGCTGTCCCCTCCCCTTATAAGGCCTTAAAAAAAACTTTTTTTCTTTGTTCTAGACTCTGACGCGATGTGACTGCAAGTTGGGGAAAGCAAAAACAGGCACAAGAGGAATTCCCTCCCCAAGCAGTGTTGGGTGGGAAGGTGGAGCTGTTTTGCATCATGGTTCACACCTCAGATTTGGGTATGTTTCTAAAAATCTGAATTAAAGTGTGTTTTGGTTGACATATCTTTGATTAATTCTCTCTTTTTGGGAGGTTATTATAGTATACCATATCTGCAATTATAGAAATATTTCTTTTGTATTAGCTGATTGATTCTTGTAAGGGGACCATCACCATCTAATCAGGGTATTCTTAATATGGGACCTAAAAAAGAAAAAAGAAAAAAGGAAAAAAAAAATTATATCCTTCATTTATTATCTAGAAGTTTTACCGATTATTTTTTATATTCATTTCATTAATTTCAATATTTGTGTTTGAAATTTCAGAACTAAAAATTGTTTCATTATTCAAAATATATTCAAAAAATAAAAAATTTAATCGGTACCAAAAACTATAAACTTTCCACTCTACAAAATGCAACATAAATTAAGAGAATTGTACAAGTATTTTCAAAGTTATAAGCAAAAAACAAAAAACAAATGAGGTAAGGCAGTTTGAATATTTACATCTGGCAAGCACATGTAGCACCACTCTACAGACTTGAATCACTATTGCCACGGCTTGTTCATAGCTCATAGACACCCGAGAGTTGCCAGTTGTTGATTTAAGTGAATTCTGTGAACACATGTTTTCAACGTTATTTTACAGTAAAAAATTCTAAGATTATTTCATTGGGTGCATGTAACAACCAAGCTTTTTATTATTTCCCTACTAACTCCATCACCTTTTTTGACTAACATGGTCATGGTCCCCTTAATAAGCACAGAAACTCGGCAGTGTTCAGTAGTAGTTACCAAGCTTTGTAGACTGTATGGTTTGACATCCCCTTTTCCTTCCAGATGCCTCCAGTTTGTGTTCAGTATTGTTGAAGAGGCGAGTAAAGCTGACTGGGTTGAAACTACACTTAGTATATATGATAAGTTTTTTAAACAAGAAGAGGAGAAAGAAGAAGAAGAAGTTAAAGAAGAGGAAGAAGAAGAAGGAGATGAGGAAAAAAAAAACAAGAAGGAGGAAAAGAACTCAAAATCGTGAGATTTTAAGGAATTGTATAATAGGACTGTTAATTATGTTTCTTGAATTTATAGTTACAGTCTTTTGTTTGTCACCTGGAATGTTTATGAAGTAAGTGTGATGAATATACAATACTAGAAATATAATTTTATCTAGGAGTATTTACAAGAATAGAGGTGAAATATTTATTAGAAAATTTAATTCTCTACAAAGTCCTCTGTGGGCTTCTTAGTGGCCTGATGTAGAACATCTTTAAGGTGATGGTAAGTGATCTTTCACCAAAGCACATGTATTACAGAAGAATGTAATATGTGGGAAATACACTGAAATCTGTTCTTGACTGTGTAAAGAAGTCGTAAAACAAGTGGCATTAACAAGATTTTGAAGCAGAATCTCCTACTCATTTGTGTTCATGAAGGTAAAGATTGGTTGAAGAAGATTGTTTCTCTATTACTTAAAGCTTAGTATTAACTCACATCCTCCCAAATGGAACCCAACAATGAGTGGCAGCTATTTTGTGGCATGGTCAGTACTGTAGGGTTTTGCCACATTATCCAGATTATTGTGATCTGATTGTGTGTGGGAGGTCTATGCACAATTACTGATTAGTAATATAGATGCAATGTGTCATTTTCAACTTGTGACTTTTTTGATTAAGCTAGAGTTGGTATTATGGAGGTATAATGCAGGTTCTTACTGATCATCGTGGGACTTTTTTTAATCTGATGGTTAGTTTATTGGGATTTTGCAAAAACCATCTTTGTAATTTTACCCATGTTCTTATAATATTATGTTGGTACATGGTTGTAGCTTATCTTTTGTGTACCAAAAAAGCCACAGTCTTGTTATCTAAAGCTCTCAACACTGAACAATCTATATGTATTTTTAGTGCTTAATATATTATGTAACTGGTAATGTATATATTAATGAAACTTTACTTCATGTCCTAATACATTTACAAGGATTGTACATACTGTACAAATTTAATGATGTTATTTTATACTCCTACAATACACGTTATGTCAGTGTCCCACCTCCTTCCCAAGACTGAAGTGTTGCCAGATCATCCCCTACATACCTTGACTTTAACTGTTTATCAATTACTGTAAGAAAATTTATATATATATTTTTTTTACAGTTTTCTTTAGCTTCAGTGACATATATTTGTCTTTTGGGGAAACCAGAATAATTTTTAAAAATTATATTGATTATTGGAATTTGACATTTATGGAAGATGTGGAATTATTTTGCACATTATTTATTAGCATATTACGAACATTATTCCACTTCCGTTGTGTGGTTACATGGTATGTTGGTGAAGGTCTTGGTACAGTGTACCTGATATTTGCATGTCATGGTCTTTAATAAGATGAAAACTTCATATAGTCTAACATTTGTTTCATTTTCAAAAATGGAAATTATACTAACATTGTGTCATTCACTGCATGCATGAAGATACAGCCTCTGAAAACAGTGGTTACCAGGGGATGGTTCAGTGTAGCTTATGGAACACCAGTTGCCATGTTGAAACTGCCAAGTTAGACTACCTAAAATAACTATGCATTTATCTCAAGTTCTGAATGGATCTGGTAAAAAAAAAATCCCATTTGATACATGGTAAATATACTAAAAGTTTTGTTTCTTTTCTTTATTCTATGCAGTATATTTTTATTCTGTACAAAGAGCTTCCTTGGCTTCCTCTTTCCATAGAACAGTTATCATGTACATAAGTGTTCCTAAATATAGGAACTTACAAAAAATTATTGAACATCCATTTAGTAAACTCTTAAGTTAACAGCACATTTATTTGAATTAGAGTAAAAACTCTAAGTGTCGAGTATCTAAATTTTTAAACATGCAATTGTTTACTTTTCACACTTTTAAATCACTATTTCTTTGTGAGAACAAGAGACAGAGAAACACTAAGACTACTTTTTCATTTCATCTCAGCCAGTGCATCAATATATTGTTTTATCAAACCTTTTCCACAATTACACATACCAAACCTGCACCACATTGGACTGTTTCTTATGCATTTTGATTTTGTTGTGAATTGTATATTAATTAGATATTTGTACCAATTCTTTGGATGAATTTATAGGCAAACTTTTTTCTTTTTTTTTCCTGGATGTTACTGTAACTTTTTTTTTACTGTATTCTCTATAGCTTTTGTATATTTTTGTCTTCTGTGACTATATTCTATCTACTTCAAAGACCACATATATATTTGTAAAGAATTTGTTTAGATTTTGTTTTTATGTATGGTTATAATACATAGTCTTGTGCAACATCACTAAGTGAAAATTTCATGTCATGCATTGTAAAGTTGACAGAAATTGAAAGTTCATAGTTAAACAAATTTAAAGTGTAATTTATAGCTGAAAGAATATTTATTTTAGCTTAATTTTTTACTTAACAGTATGTATATCATGTCAAATATTGAGCATTATTTGTAAATCTTACGGGAAGGATTGGTGTCCACATTAAATTTAACTACAAAATAAGAACTTCAGAAAAGGTTCATATAAATGTCCAGTATAGAAAACTTTAGTTGGTGATTGCTTGATGTACATAAGAGTTATAATGAAGTATTCATCAGCTAAATGTTATCACTTTAGCATTAATTGTTGCCAAGATTATTTTTGTGGCTCACTTGTTACATTGAATGTGTAAACCCATGACATCTTGCAAGTATGTAGTGTATTTCTCCTTAATACTTATTCTAAACTCTGGTAAAGAAAACTGTGAAAAAACATATCTCAACAATATGTGAGGTTGGCCAACA